>NC_088224.1:86284464-86486964 GCF_036934945.1 Oncorhynchus masou masou
TTACTCTGGCTCAGATTAGACACAACCTTCTCCCCTTCTCTAGGGGTTCTGTTACTCTGGCTCAGATGAGACACAACCTTCTCCCCTTCTCTAGGGGTGCTGTTACTCTGGCTCAGATGACACACCCCCTTCTCCTGTCCAATAGGGGTGCTGTTACTCTGGCTCAGATGACACACCACCTTCTCCTGTCCACTAGGGGTGCTGTTACTCTGGCTCAGATGACACACCACCTTCTCCCCTTCTCTAGGGGTGCTGTTACTTTGGCATAGATGACACACCACCTTCTCCCCTTCTCTAGGGGTGCTGTTACTCTGGCTCAGATGACACACCACCTTCTCCTGTCCACTAGGGATGCTGTTACTCTGGCTCAGATGACACACCACCTTCTCCTGTCCACTAGGGGTGCTGTTACTCTGGCTCTGATGACACACCACCTTCTTCTCTCCAAGTGAATGGAGTTCACTGTTCTAACTGCTTGAAGAAAAAAATGGGGCGACAGCACACAACCCTCAGGGTCAATGGGCGAAATGTCAGATTGTTTACTTTGACAGTCGGGCTTCTGTTCCTAAGGGAGTAACAGTATCCATTGGCACATAGCTTGGTTGATGTTCATTTCCCACAGTTTAGCGATTTGTTTGTGGGGATTGATGGTTTTGAAGGCCATGTTAATGTCTTTAAACAAGATGCATGCGTAGGTGTTAGGTGTCAGGTTGACAGCATCCTCAACGGACCTATAAAGTTTTGGCAAATTGGAGTGGATCCATCAATAGGGATATGCATGATTTTATGTAGGCCAGGACTAGGCGTTCAAATGCTTTCATGGCCACAGAAGTCAGGGAGTTGGGTCTGAATTTGTTGAGGCATGTTGTTTTGGGGACAGGGATGATGGTGAATATTATAAAGCACTGTGGTACATTCTACCAGCTCTTATATATAGTCATATATAAGAATTAAATCCATGTTTCTCCAATGTCAAATTTTGAAGTTGTCCCAAATGTCACATTTCAAAGTGTTTTAAGGTTAAGTTTAGGCATTCTTTCAGAATTGTTAACTTCTTCGGGCTAGGGGGTAGTATTTGGATGTTTGGATGAATGAGGTGCCCAGAGTAAACTAACCTGTTACTCAAGCCCAGAAGATAGGATATGCAAATGTATGGTAGTATTGGATAGAAAATACTGTAATGTTTCCAAAACTGTTAAAATAATGTCTGTGAGTATAACATAACTGATATGGCACAAGAAAACCCGAGGACAATCCATTCAGATTTTTTTTTCCAGCTCACCAATGATTACAATAGCTGGGAATGGGAATATAAAAGGAATACCTCACAGATTGCAGTTCCTAGGGCTTCCACTAGATGTCAACAGTCTCTAGAAAGTGTTTCAGGCTTGTTTTTCGAAAAATGAGCTAGAATTTGTAGTTTTTGTAAGTGTCTCCCATTTTGGCTGTAATGTTTGTTGTGTGTTCCGGCGAGGGCGCATACTTCGTTATTTATATCCGGTAATGGTCTCCGGTATTCTCCATCTTAAATTGTATTGTTTATTGACATATTAGTGTACCTGAGGATTGATTAGGAACATTGTTTGATATGTTTGGAAGAAGTTTATTGGTACCTTACACGATTCAATTGTATGCAATTTGAACGAGGGAAACCGGTGGATTACTGAGTCAAGAGTGCCAATGAAACTGACTTTTTTGGGAAATAAAGTCATGAAGAGGGCACGACAAAGCCTTTTCCCCCTCAGTAAACTAAAAATATTTTGCATGGGTCCTTAGATCCTCAAAAGGTTCTACAGCTGCAACATGGAGAGCCTGGTACACCAATTGCTCAGCTGCAACATCACTTGCCTGGTACACCAATTGCTCAGCCTCCGACCGCAAGGCACTTCAGAGGGTAGTGCGTACGGCCCAGTACATCACTGGGGCAAAGCTGCCTGCCATCCAGGACCTCTACACTAGGCGTTGTCAGAGGAGGGCCCTGAAAATTGTCAAAGACCCCAGCCACCCCAGTAATAGACTGTTCTCTCTACTACCGCATGGCAAGCGGTATCGGAGTGCCAAGTCGAGGACAAAAAGGCTTCTCAACAGTTTTTACCTCCAAGCCATAAGACTCCTGAACAGGTAATCAAATGGTTACCCTGACTGTTTGCATTGTGTGCCCCTGCAAACCCTCTTTGTACGCTGCTACTACTCTCTGTTTCTCTTATATGCATAGTCACTTTAACTATACATTCATGTACATACTTCCTCACTTGGCACCACCAACCAGTGCTCCCGCACATTATTTTCCACCACCCATCACCCGCCACCCCCTCTTTTACGCTACTGCTACTCTCTGTTCATCATATATGCATAGTCACTTTAACCATACCCACATGTACAGTGAGGGAAAAAAGTATTTGATCCCCTGCTGATTTTGTACGTTTGCCCACTGACAAAGAAATGATCAGTCTATAATTTTAATGGTAGATTTATTTGAACAGTTAGAGACAGAATAACAACAAAAAAATCCAGAAAATTGCATTAAAAAATGTTATAAATTGATTTACATTTTAATGAGGGACATAAGTATTTGACCCCCTCTCAATCAGAAAAATGTCTGGCTCCCAGGTGTCTTTTATACAGGTAACTAGCTGAGATTAGGAGCACACTCTTAAAGGGAGTGCTCCTAATCCCAGTTTGTTACCTGTATAAAAGACACTTGTCCACAGAAGCAATCAATCAATCAGATTCCATATTCTTCACCATGGCCAAGACCAAAGAGCTCTCCAAGGATGTCAGGGACCTAGACAAGGCTTGAATTGGCTTCAAGAACATCGTCAAGAAGCTTGGTGAGAAGGTGACAACAGTTGGTGCGATTACTCGCAAATGCAAGAAACACAAAAGAACTGTCAACCTCCCTCGGCCTGGGGCTCCATGCAAGACCTCAATTTGTGGAGTTGCAATGTTCATGAGAACAGTGAGGAATCAGCCCAGAACTACACGGGAGGATCTTGTCAATGATCTCAAGGCAGCTGGGACCATAGTCACCAAGAAGACAATTGGTAACACACTATGCCGCAAATGACTGAAATCCTGTAGCGCCCGCAAGGTCCCCTGCTCAAGAAAGCACATATACATGCCCGTCTGAAATTTGCCAATGAACATCTGAATGATTCAGAGGACAACTGGTTGAAAGTGTTGTTGTCAGATGAAACCAAAATGGAGCTCGCCGTGTTTGGAGGAGGAGGAATGCTACCTATCACCTCAAGAACACCATCCCCACCGTCAAACATGGAGGCGGAAACATTATGCTCTGGGGGTGTTTTTCTGCTAAGGGGATAGGACAACTTCACCACATCAAAGGGACAATGGACGGGGCCATGTACCGTCAGATTTTGGGTGAGAACCTCCTTCCCTCAGCCAGGGCATTGAAAATGGGTTGTGGATGGGTATTCCAGCATGACAATGACCCAAAACACACAGCCAACCAACAAAGGAGTGGCTCAAGAAGAAGCACACGTCTTGGGGCTAATGGGGGGCAGAATTTTCACTTTTGGATAAATAGCGTGACCAATTTCAACTTCCTGCTATTCATGCCAAGAATATAAGATATGCATATTATTCATAGATTTGGATAGAAAACACGCTGAAGCTTCTAAAACTGTTTGAATCATGTATGTGAGTATAACAGAATTTATGTAGCAGGCAAAACCCTGAGGACTAACTGTTCAGATTTTTTATTTTTTTCCTCCTCTCTGTTCCCTGAATTGTCTTTGCCAAGGGATATTTCATAGGAACCTGTTTTCAGTTCCTATCGCTTCCACTGGATGTCACCAGTCGTTTGAATTTGGTTGAGGTTATTCCTTTGTGAAATGAAGGCCAACTAGGAACTGGGTCCAACTAGGAACTGGGGACACTTTTGTGAGTTGCGCAAGATGTGAAAAGCAGCACTGGTTTGTTTTCTTTCCTGTAATGAATACAGATTGCCCCGTCTACAATTTGATCGATTATTCACATTTAAAAATAGCTAAAGTTGTATTACAAAAGTAGTTTGAAATATTCTGGCAAAGTTTATAGGCAACTTTTGAAATATTTTGTTTTGACGTTGCGTTTTTTGTAAGCTGTTTTTCTCTGGATCAAACACGCTTTATAAATGGACATTTTGGATATATATGGACGGAATTAATCAAACAAAATGACAAATTGTGATGTTTATGGGACATATTTGAGTGCCAACAAAAGAAGCTCGTCAAAGGTAATGCATGTTTTATATTTTATTTCAGCGTTTTGTGTAGCGCCTGCAGGGTTGAAATATGCTGACTGCTTTGTTTACTGCTGGTGCAGATGGTGCAGGCGATCCGATAATAGCTTCTTATGCTTTCGCCGAAAAGCCATTTTCAAATCTGACATGTTGGCTGCATTCACAACGAGTGTAACTTTAATTGAGTATCTCACATGTGTGATTTAATGAAAGTTTGAATGTTATAGTATTTTATTTGAATCGGGCTTTCTGCATTTTCCCTGGCAATTGGCCACATCCCCACAGCATGACAATGCCACCATCATGCTTAACTGTAGAGACTGTTGGTTTCCTCTAGATGTGAAGCTTGGCATTCAGGCCAAATTGTTCAATCTTGATTTTTATCAGATCAGAGAATCTTGTTTCTCATGGTCTGAGAGTCTTTAGATGCCTTTTGGCAAACTCCAAGCAGGCGGCCATGTTCCTTTTACTGGGGAGTGGCTTCTGTCTGGTCACTCTATCGTCAAGGCCTGATTGGTGGAGTGTTGCAGAGATGGTTGTCATTCTGGAAGGTTCTCCCTTCTCCACAGAGAAACTCTGAAGCTCTGTCAGCGTGACCATCGGGTTCTTGGTCACCTCCCTGACCAAGGCCCTTCTCCCCCGATTGCTCAGTTTGGCAGGTCCGCCAGCTCTAAGAAGAGTATTTGTGGTTCCAAACTTCAACCCATTTAAGATTAATGGAGGCCACTGTGTTCTTAGGGACCTTAAATAATGCAGAAATGTTTTTGTACCCTCCCCAAAATCTTTGCCTCGACACAATCCTGTCTCGCAGCTCTATGGACAATTCCTTCGACCTCAATGCTTGGTTTTTGCTCAGACATACACTGTCAACTGTGGGACCTTAAATAGACAGGCGGGTGCCTTTCCAAATCATGTCCATTCAAATGAATTTACCACAGGTGGGCTCCACCTGAATTTACATGTGACTCCAATCAAGTTGTAGAAATATCTCAAGGATGATCAATGGAAACAGGATACACCTGAGCTCAATTTTGAATCCCATAGCAAAAGGTCTGGTATTTTAGTTTTTTTAAATTATGTAAATGTGCAAACATTTCTAAAAACCTGTTTTTCACTTTGTCATTATGGGGTAATGTGTGTAGATTAATGAGAAAAAATATCAATTTAAAATAAGGTTGTTTCCCAAATGCACTATACATGTCTTTGACATTTGTCCTATGTGTACATCTAAACGCAAGACTTGCTGCTCTGTTCTGGAACCACTGCATCTTACTTACGTCCCTCTTTGCTGCACATGACCACATAACTTGTCAGTACACCAAGTTCAACAAATCTAGGGCTTGTAGGACCTGTCTGGTTGAGTGTCATGCCAAGAAAACACCTTATCATGGACAGACCTCTTCCCATTTTAGTGACCATTGAGTCTGTATGTTGTGACCATGAAAGCTTGCTATCTGGGATTACATCCAGCAGTTTATGCTCTTCAATCGCCACGTTATTCAATAATAAATCTAGATGAGGTTTAGGGTTGAGCGAGTGATTTGTCCCAAAAATGATGCTTTTAGTTTTGAGAAATGTAGCACCAGCCTATTGCTGGTTACCCATTCTAAACTGACTGAAGCTCTATGCTAAGGGTGTCAGTTATTTATTTTACTGTTGTCACCGACATGTATACTGTTGAGTCGTCAGCGTACATAGACACAGGCTCTATTCAAGGTAAGTGGAAGGTCATTAGTAAAAATAGAAAACAATAATGGCCCAAGCAGGCTTTTCTGCGGTACACCAGAGGTACACTCAACCCGAATGTGCATTAGAGATGCTTCCATTAAAGAAACACCTCTGTGCTCTATTAGATAGGTAACTCTCAATCCATGATAAGCCACAGGATGTAAATCCATAACACATGATCTTTTTCAGCAGTGGGTTATAATCAATATCAAAAGCCGCACTGAAGTCTAACAAAACAGCTCCCACAATCTTCTTATTGTCAATTTCTTTCAGCCAATCATCAGTCATTTGTGTCAATGCCGAGCATATTGAGTGACCTTCCCTATAAGCATGCTGAAAGTGTTTTTTAAAATTAGTTTTCTGTAAAATAACATTTTATTTGGTCAAACACAATTGTTTCAAAAAGTTTGCTAAGTACCATTAACATGCTGATTGGTCGGCTGTTTGAACCATTACAGGTGCTTTGCTATTCTTGGGCAACAGAATGACATTTCCCACCCTCCTTGCCTGAGGGCACACACCATCTACTAGGATTAAATTGAAGATGTGGCAGATGGGAGTCTAAACAAATCCCAGTAAATTATATCCAGGTTGTCCGGACCAGGTGGTTTGTCCTTACTTAGAGATACTATTTTCAACTCTTCCTCACTATTCAAAGCGTCAGTGCTCGTCTTTCATTATTTGGTCCGTTATGCATGAATATGAAGGCTCAGCATTTGTTGTTTGTATGTTATGCCTAAATTTGCTAATCTTGTCAACAAAAAAAGTGATTGGCCATCTGCCGCAATGAAGGATGGAGCTAAAATCACTTTTTTTGCCGTAAATATTGTTTAACCTCTTGAAACTCTAGGGGCGCTATATCATTTTTGGATAAAAAGACGTGCCCGTTTTAAGCGCAATATTTTGTCACAAAAAGATGCTCGACTATGCATATAATTGGTAGCTTTGGAAAGAAAACACTCTGACGTTTCCAGAACTGCAAAGATATTTTCTGTGCGTGCCCTAGAACGTGAGCTACAGGCAAAACCAAGATGAAACGGCATCCAGGAAATCAGCAGGATTTTTGAGGCTCCGTTTTCCATTGTCTCCTTATATGGCTGTGAATGCGAGATGAATGAGCCTGCCCTTTCTGTCGTTTCCCCAAGGTGTCTGCAGCATTGTGACGTATTTGTAGGCATATCATTGGAGGATTGACCATAAGAGACCACATTTACCAGGTGTCCGCCCGGTGTCCTGCGCCGAAATTGGTGCGCAAACCTAAGCTGCAAGTATATTTCCATGGAATTCAGAGTAGAAAGTAGGCTTCCACGAACGATATATCAATGAAGAGATATGTGAAAAAACACCTTGAGGATTGATTACAAACAACGTTTGCCATGTTTCGGTCGATATTATGGAGTTAATTCGGAAAAAGTTTGACGTTGTTGGTGACTGAATTTTCGGTTCGTTTCGGTAGCCAAATGTGATGTACAAAACGGAGCGATTTCTCCTACACAAAGATTCTTTCAGGAAAAACTGAAAATTTGCTATGTAACTGAGAGTCTCCTCATTGAAAACATCCGAAGCTCTTCAAAGGTAAATTATTTTATTTATTTGGTTATCTGGTTTTTGTGAAAATGTTGCGTGCTAAATGCTACTCAAAATGCTAAGCTAGCTTAGCATACTCTTACACAAATTAGTGAATTGCTATGGTTCAAAAGCATATTTTGAAAATCTGAGATGACAGTGTTGTTAAGAAAAGGCTAAGCTTGAGAGCAGGCGCATTATTTTCATTTTATTTGCGATTTTCAGAAATCGTTAACGTTACGTTATGCTAATGAGCTTGAGGCTATAACTGGATACAGTTTTTTTTCATAGCCAAACGTGAACAAAACAGAGCGATTTGTCGTACACAAATAATATTTTTTTGAAAAACTGGACATTTGCTATCTAACTGAGAGTCTCCTCATTGAAAACATCTGAAGTTCTTCAAAGGTAAATGATTTTATTTGAATGATTTTCTTGTTTTTATGAAAATGTTACTGGCTGAATTCTAGGCTTATAGCTATGTTAGCAATCAATACTCTTACACAAATGCTTGTTTGGCTATGGTTGAAAACATATTTTGAAAATCTGAGATGACAGTGTTGTTAACAAAAGTCTAAGCTTGAGAGCAAATATATTTATTTCATTTCATTTGCGATTTTCATGAATAGTTAACGTTGCGTTATGCTAATGAGCTTGAGGCTATAAATAGAATCCCGGATCCGGGATTGCGCGACGCAACAGGTTAAAGCACTCCAAAGATGCTACTTTCATTCTTTATATCATTTATATTTGTTCCATTTATGCATAATTTCTTCTTCGTTTTGTTAATTTTTGTTACGTGATTTCTCAATATGCTGTTTTTTTGCCATTCTAGTGTGTTGTCAGACTTATTTGTTATTTCCTTTGCCTCATTCCTCAGTCATACACTTTTTCAATTTATCATCTATCCATGGGGATTTGGCAGTTGTAACAGTCAGTTTCTTGATGGCCACATGCCTATCAGTAAGTGGAGGAAGCAATTTCATACATGTTTAGTAGTTCCAAATATCAATATGTGTGTGAACATGTCATCCTCTGTAAGAATAACACCAACAAAAGTGAGAGACATAGAATCGGAGCTTGTTCCCGTGGCAAGACCAATAACTTCTCGATTCAATAGCTCAATAGTGATTGTTATATTTGTAGATAGTCAGGGTTGGGTAGTAACGGATTACATGCAATGGATTCAATTCAGAGAGGATGTTTATGAAAAATATTTGACATTGCTCCGTTTTCTCAATGACATTCAAATCAGCATTGAAAAAGGTCTACGTTTTTTCCACCTGAGCAAGTCTGACCACAAGTCAAAGACCACTTTGTCGACACACTAGATGTGGAATAGGCTTTTGTGGGCTACAGTCCAAGCCATGTATTCCAATGGTGTGGCTGCTATCGGCATTTAAAGATGATCCAACTTGAATAAACGCTTGGAGCTAAGCATGACAGCACTGGTGTCGTCCGCTGCGATACAGATACACTTATTAAGGGGACATGCGTTTTTCTGGATATTTTGTTGTTAGTCTGTCTCTCACTGTTCAACTAAACCTACCATTAAAATTATAGACTAATCATTTCTTTGTCAGTGGGCAAACGTACAAAATCAGCAGGGGATCAAATACTTTTTTCCCTCAAAAGTTTGGACATGCCTACTTGTTCCAGGATTGTTCTTTGCCAAGAGTGTGTAAAGCTGTCCTATTGGCAAAGGATGGCTACATTGAAGAATCTAAAATATATTTTGATTCTTTAACACTTTTTTGGTTATTACATGATTTAATATGTGTTCAGTCATAGTTGTGATGTATTCACTATTACTCTACAATGTAGAAAAGAAAAACCCTTGAATGAGTGTCTAAACTTCTGACTGAACTGTATATACACTACTGTTCAAACATTTGGGGTCACTTAGAAATGTCCTTGTTTTTAAAAGAAAAACATTTTTTTGTCCATTAAAATAACATAAAATTGATCAGAAACACATTGTTAATGTTGTAAATGATTATTGTAGCTGAAAAAGTCAGATATTTAATGGTATATCTACATAGGCCTACAGAGGCCAATTATCAGCAACTATCACTCCTGTGTTCCAATGACACGTTATGTTAGCTAATCGTTTTAAAAGGCTAATTGATCATTAGAAAACCCTTTTGCAATCATGTTAGCACAGCTGAAAACTGTTGTTATGATTAAAGAAGCAATAAAACTTACCTTCTTTAGACTAGTTGAGTATCTGGAGCTACAGGCTCAAAATGGCCAGAAACAAAGACTTTCCTCTGAAACTCATCAGTCTATTCTTGTTCTAAGAAATTATGGCTATTCCATGCGAGAAATTGACAAGAAATTGAAGGTCTTGTACAACGCTGTCTACTACTCCCTTCACAGAACAGCACAAACTGTCTCTAACCAGAATGGAAAGAGGAGTGGGAGGCCCCGGTACACAACTGAGCAAGAGGAAAAGTACATTAGAGTGTCTAGTTTGAGAAACAGATGCCTCACTTGTCCTCAATTGGTAGCTTCATTAAATAGTACCCTCAATACACCAGTCTCAACATCAACAGAGAAGAGGTGACTCCGGGATGCTGGCCTTATCGTCAGAGTTTCTCTGTCCTGTGTCTGTGTTCTTTTGCCCATCTTAATATTTTTATGCTTATTGGCAAGTCTTAGACATGGCTTTTTCTTTGCAACTCTGCCTGATCACACAGTAATCCAGAACAGTTGATGCTCTCATGCATGTTTCAGTGTTACTTGCCTCGAAGTGAGCATAGAAGTTATTTAGCTCGTCTGGTGGGCTCATGTCACTGGGCAGCTCTCGGCTGTACTTCCCTTTGTAGTCTGTATCAGTTTGCAAGCCCTGCCTCATCTGACAACCGTCGGAGCTGGTGTAGTACGATTCGATCTTCGTCCTGTATTGACTCTTTGTCTTTTTAATGGTTCGTCGGAGGGCATATCTGGATTTCTTATAAGCTTCTGGGTAAGAGTCCCGCTCCTTGAACACAAGAAATCTACCCTTTAGCTCAGTGTGTCACGCCTTGGTCTTGGTATTGTGTGTTTTAGTTTATTAGTTACTCAGACCAGGGTGTGACATGGGGTTATTATGTATTGTATTTTCGTTTTGGGGTTTGTAGTGTTTGGGATTCTAGTTGATTAGGGGTGTGTGTGGTGTTAATTAGGTTGGCTGCCTGAGGCGGTTCTCAATCAGAGTCAGGTGCTTCTCATTGTCGCTGATTGGGAACCGTATTTAGGTAGCCTGTTTTTCGCTTTGCATTTCGTGGGTGATTGTTCCTGTCTCTGTGTTAGTTTCACCAGTCAGGCTGTATTAGGTTTCGTTCTGTTTGTTGTTTTCTTTGTATTTATTAGTTATTCGTGTTAGTTTGTTCGTTTTGTCTTCACTTAATAAACATGAGTAACTTACACGCTGCATTTCGGTCTGACTCTCCTTCAACTAAACAAGAACGCCGTTACAGAATCACCCACCAAACTCGTACCGAGCAGCGTGTCAACAGGCAGGAGCAGCGCAAAGATGAGCCGCGCAAAGAGGAGCCGCGTTTTAAGGATTTTTGGACATGGGAGGAAATCCTGGACGGAAGAGGACCCTGGGCTAAACCAGAAGAGTGTAGCCGCCCTAAAGCGCAGCAGGCGAAGAGTAAACCGGAGCAGCGTGTTAACAGGCAGCGACAGCTGGAGCAGCAAAGGGAGGAGGAATTATTCAGAGAATGGACATGGGATTTAACGACGTGGGAAGAAATAGATAGGTGGGCGGCCGACCCGGAGAGAGTGCCGGAGCCCGCCTGGGATTCACTGGAGCAGTGCGAAGAGGGCTATCGAAGAATGCAGTTAAAGAGAAAGTCACGGCAGCGCAGAGCGAAAACCGAAAAGCAGCCCCAAAATGTTTTTTGGGGGGGGCTATCAGGGAGTATGGCTGCGTCAGGTAGGAGACCTGCGCAATCTCCCTGTGCATACCGGAGGGCTAGAGAGACCGGACAGGCACCGTGTTATGCAGAGGTGCGCACAGTGTTCCCAGTGCGGGTGCATAGCCCGGTACGGTACATTTCAGCTCCGCGTATCGGCCGGGCTAGATTGAGCGTCGAGCCAAATGCTATGAAGCCGGCTCTACGCATCCGTTCTCCAGTGCGTCTCCTTGGGCCGGTTTTCATGGCACCAGCCTTGCGCTCTGTTTCTCCGGTTAGTCTACATAGCCCAGTGCGGGCTATTTCTCCTCACAGCACTGGCAGGGCAACCGAGAGTATTCAACCAGGTAAGGTTGGGCAGGCTCGGTGTTCAAGAGCTCCAGTGCGCCTGCACGGTCCGGTCTATCCAGAACCACCTCCACACCCCAGCCCTCCAGTAGCAGCTCCCCGCACTAGGCTTCCTGTGCGTGTCCTCGGCCAAATACCACCAGTGCCAGCACCACGCATCAGGCCTACAGTGCGCCTCGCCTGTTCAGCGCAGCCAGCGCTTTCTCTCTCTCCTGCGCTGTCGGAGTCTCCCGTCTGTTCAGCGGTTCTAGAGCCTTCCTCCTCTACAGCGCTGCCGGAGCCTCCTGTCTGTATACAGCAGCCTGAGCTGCTAGTCTGCATGGAGTTGCCAGTCTGCATGGAGCTGCCAATCTGCAAGAAGCCGCCAGAGCTGTCAATCTGCATGAAACAGCCTGAGCCGTCAGTCAGCATGAAGCAGCCAGATCTGCCAGTCAGCCAGACTCTTCCAGATCTGCCAGTCAGCCAGACCATTCCAGTCAGCCAGACTCCTCCAGATCTGCCAGTCAACCAGACTCTTCCAGATCTGCTAGTCTGCATGGAGTTGCCAGTCTGCATGGAGCTGCCAATCTGCAGGAAGCCGCCAGAGCTGACAATCTGCATGGAGCAGCCTGAGCCGTCAGTCAGCATGAAGCAGCCAGATCTACCAGTCAGCCAGACTCTTCCAGATCTGCCAGTCAGCCAGACCATTCCAGTCAGCCAGACTCTTCCAGATCTGCCAGTCAACCAGACTCTTCCAGATCTGCTAGTCTGCATGGAGTTGCCAGTCTGCATGGAGCTGCCAATCTGCAGGAAGCCGCCAGAGCTGTCAATCTGCATGGAGCAGCCTGAGCCGTCAGTCAGCATGAAGCAGCCAGATCTGCCAGTCAGCCAGACTCTTCCAGATCTGCCAGTCAGCCAGACCATTCCAGTCAGCCAGACTCTTCCAGATCTGCCAGTCAACCAGACTCTTCCAGATCTGCTAGTCTGCATGGAGTTGCCAGTCTGCATGGAGCTGCCAATCTGCAGGAAGCCGCCAGAGCTGTCAATCTGCATGGAGCAGCCTGAGCCGTCAGTCAGCATGAAGCAGCCAGATCTGCCAGTCAGCCAGACCATTCCAGTCAGCCAGACTCTTCCAGATCTGCCAGTCAACCAGACTCTTCCAGATCTGCCAGTCAGCCAGACTCTTCCAGATCTGCCAGTCAGCCAGACTCTTCCAGATCTGCCAGTCAGCCAGACTCTTCCAGATCTGCCAGTCAGCCAGACTCTTCCAGATCTGCCAGTCAGCCAGACTCTTCCAGATCTGCCAGTCAGCCAGACTCTTCCAGATCTGCCAGTCATCCAGACTCTTCCAGATCTGCCAGTCATCCAGACTCTTCCAGATCTGCTAGTCAGCCAGGATCCGCTAGTCAGCCAGGATCCGCCAGTCAGCCAGGATCCGCCAGTCAGCCAGGATCCGCCAGTCAGCCAGGATCCGCCAGTCAACCAGGATCCGCCAGTCAGCCAGGATCCGCCAGTCAGCCTGGATCTGCCGGATTCTACTTCCT
The DNA here is from genome assembly GCF_036934945.1 of Oncorhynchus masou masou. NCBI lineage: Eukaryota > Metazoa > Chordata > Actinopteri > Salmoniformes > Salmonidae > Oncorhynchus > Oncorhynchus masou. The sequence goes on from NC_088224.1 coordinate 86,297,778, forward strand.
GGCTGGGCTTTTTCTCAGTACTGGGCTTTTTCTCAGTGCTGGGCTGCCTCTCAGTGCTGAGCTGCCCCTCAGTGCTGAGCTGCCTCTCAGTCCTGAGCTGCCCCTCTGTCCCGAGCTGCCCCTCTGTCCCGAGCTGCCCCTCTGTCCCGAGCTGTCCCTCAGTCCCGAGCTGTCCCTCAGTCCCGAGCTGTCCCTCAGTCCCATGCTGCCTCAGTCCCGAGCTGCCCCTCAGTCACGAGCTGCTCTTCTATTATGTAGGGTTCTAGGTGAGGACTATTCGGCCATGGTCGGCGGGTAGGGTGGATTATCTATGGACGCGAAGGGGAGGAACATTGACATTTTTGAAGTGGGGTCCACGTCCGGAGCCGGAACCGCCACCATGGACAGATGCCCACCCGGACCCTCCCTATGGTTTTGAGGTGCGTTCGGGAGTCCGCACCTTAGGGGGGGTTCTGTCACGCCTTGGTCTTGGTATTGTGTGTTTTAGTTTATTAGTTACTCAGACCAGGGTGTGACATGGGGTTATTATGTATTGTATTTTCGTTTTGGGGTTTGTAGTGTTTGGGATTCTAGTTGATTAGGGGTGTGTGTGGTGTTAATTAGGTTGGCTGCCTGAGGCGGTTCTCAATCAGAGTCAGGTGCTTCTCATTGTCGCTGATTGGGAACCGTATTTAGGTAGCCTGTTTTTCGCTTTGCATTTCGTGGGTGATTGTTCCTGTCTCTGTGTTAGTTTCACCAGTCAGGCTGTATTAGGTTTCGTTCTGTTTGTTGTTTTCTTTGTATTTATTAGTTATTCGTGTTAGTTTGTTAGTTTTGTCTTCACTTAATAAACATGAGTAACTTACACGCTGCATTTCGGTCCGACTCTCCTTCAACTAAACAAGAACGCCGTTACACAGTGTGAATGTTGCATGTAACCTATGGCTTCTGGTTGTGGTATATACGTACAGTCACTGTGGGGACGACATCATCGATGCACTTATTGATAAAGCCAATGACTTATGTGGTGTACTCCTCAATGCCATAGGAAGAATGACGGAACATATTCCAGTCCGTGCAAAACAGTCCTGTAGTTTAGCATCGCCTTCATCTGACTACTTTTTTTAAAGACAGAGTCACTGGTGCTTCCTGCTTTAATTGTTGTTTGTAAGCAGGAATCAGGAGGATAGAGTTATGGTCAGACTTGCCAAATGGAGGACGAGGGAGAGCTTTATACCCATCTCTGTGTGTGGAGTAGAGGTGGTCTAGAATTTTTTTTAACCTCTGGTTGCACATTTAACATGTTGATAGAAATTCTGAAACTGATTTAAGTTTCCCTTAAGTCACCGGCCACTAGGAGCACCGCCTCTGGGTTTTAGTTCCAAACTCGCTCTGTGGTGGTATTTAGACAGATACGGGAAAAACAAATGGGTAAATAGGGAGGTCTGCAGCTTACCATAAGATACTCCGTCTCAGGCGAGCAAAACTTTGAGACTTCCTTAGATATCATGCACCAACTGTTGTTTCCATATATTCATAGGCCCTCACCACGTGTCTTACCAGTGTATAACCCGTCAGCTCTATCATCATTCATCAACGACTCGTTGAAGCATAAAATATTACGTTTTTAATGTCCTGTTGGTAGGATATACGTGCTTTCAGTTCGTCACATTTATTTTCTAGCACTTGACTGTTAGCTAGCAGAATGGAGGGCAAGGGCAGAATAGCCACTCGTCGCCTGGTCCAGCATGTAAACTCTAACATTGATTTATCCAGCAATAGATGTCGTTCAAATGGTAACATACTTTTTTTGTCTTCTTTTAATTTCTCTTAAATGGAAAGAAATCTTAAAGTAATTGAATGTAATCGGATTTCTTTACTGAGTATGGGCATCCAAAATTTACGCTACTTATTACAATTTCGGACAGGTAACTTGTAACTGTAAGGGATTACATATTTATGGTAACCTACCCAACCCCCTGTGGTAATAACATATTGATGAAACTACAGTACACTGAACAAAAATATAAACACAAAATGTATAGTGTTGGTCCCATGTTTCATGAGCTGCATTAACGAATCCCAAATTCCCGAATTAACAAAAAGCATATTTCTCAAAATGTGTTCACAAATTTGTTTACATCCCTTTTAGTGGGATTCAACAGCATTATCATTACACAGGTGAATCTTGTGATGGGGACAATAAAAGGTCACTCTAAAATGTGCAGTTTTGTCACAGAAGTTTGAGGGAGCGTGCGATTGGCATACTGACTGCAGGTAAAACAATTATTTGTCACACCCTGACCATAGTTTGCTTTGTATGTTTCTATGTTTTGTTTGGTCAGGGTGTGATCTGAGTGGGCATTCTATGTTGGATGTCATGTTTGTCTATTTCTATGTTTGGCCTGATATGGTTCTCAATCAGAGGCAGGTGTTAGTCATTGTCTCTGATTGGGAACCATATTTAGGTAGCCTGTTTGGTGTTGAGTTTTGTGGGTGATTGTTTCCTGTGTTAGTGTTTGTGCCACACGGGACTGGTTGTTTTGGGTTTTCACTTTGTTGTTTTGGTTATGTGTTCATGTTCAGTTTTCAAATTAAAAAACCATGTCCAACTACCGCGCTGCATTTTGGTCCGCCTCTCCTTCAACAGAAGATTCCCGTGACATTATTGCTATCTATAAATAAGGACAAACCACCTGGTACCGACAACCTGGATAATAAATGACTGAGGTTGGTAGCGGAATACATTTCTACTCCTTTTTTCCACTTCTTCAATTAAAGCCTAGTAGACAGTATGTGCCCTCAGGCCTGGAGGGTGGGGAAGGTCATTCCGCTGCCCATGAATAGCAAAGCACCTTTAATGTTCATTTTCTCTACCATATGCCACCTCCAACGTAGTTTTTGAGAATTTGGTCTCATGTCCAACATTCCGCACATCCACAGACCAGGTGTATGGTGTCATGTGGGCGAGTGGTTTGCTGATGTCAGCATTGTGAACAGAGTAGGGATATGGTATGGGCAGGCATAAGCTGCGGACAACGAACACAATTGCATTCAATCGATGGCAAATGCGCAGAGATAAAGTAAACAGGTCATGAAGCCCATTGTCATGTGATTCATCTGCTGCAATCACCTCATGTTTCAGCATGATAATACACTGCCCCATGTCGCAAGGATCCGTACACAATTCCTGGAATCTGAACATGTCCCAGTTCATCCATGGCATTGAGCAGGTTTGTGATGGTCTGGATCGACCTGTACGACAGCGTGTTCCAGTTCCCACCGATATCCAGCAACTTTGCACAGCAATTGAAGAGGAGTGGGACAACATTCCACAGGCCACAATCAACAGCCTGATCAACTCTATGTTAATAAGGAAATGTGTCACGCTGCATGAGGCAAATGGTGGTCACACCAGATATGGACAGGTTTTCTGATCTTCACTCCTACCTTTTTTTAAAGGTATCTGTGACCAAGAGATGCATAACTGCGTTCCCTGTCTTGTGAAATCCATAGATTAGGGCCGAAGGAATTTATGTCTATTGACTGATTTCCTTATATGAACTGTAACTCAGTAAAATCTTTGAAAATCTTACATTGCTATGCTTATATTTTTGTTCAGGATAATAAGAGGGTGCAGCAGAGAAGTGTAGTAGTTTAGAATGACTGTTAAAATTCACACATTTTACCTGGTCACCTTGGCATCTGGTCACCATCCCTTCTCTTTTACATTATTCTCTATTTCCTTCAGTTAGTTTATCCTCAACCAGTCCTTCCTGCCCTTTCCCTCTCCGAGGGAACACAGAGAGAAAGAGATGGATGACACTTCCGCTATACATAGAAAAATAGGACAGATTTTCCATCATTGTCTTTCTTGCTTTCCCTACTCCCATTTCCTCTAACTCTCTACCCTGTATTTACCTACATTGTCTTTCCCAAGCCCCTTCCTATCTCACCGTCTCTTCTTTCCTCTTTCGTTAGGCTTGGGAGGTAGAAAGGGAGGTAGGAAGTACACAGACGAGAGACATGCCGGGGTGTTGCTGGGAATTGTAGTTCTGAAGAACTGACTGTGGCCAGAAGAGGTACACAAGAACTAACACAAGAAATATTTACTTCAGATTCATAGAGGAGAGATGAGGCGACTCAAGAAATCTCAGACAGGTTTTCCAGATCCAATATTATATTAAAACACCACGGTGGAAGAGTTGTGCTTCAACATACACCTTGAAAACACCTTGAAAACACCTTGAAAATGTAAAAATCTACATATCTTACATGCTCCTTAGTCACACTCAATGGGTGGGCCCAAAACTGCCGATACATTTGATTGCTCAACGTGGCAAGGTTCCTCCGATGTCACTTGCAACCAATAATTATGGAGTTGACAGTTGAAAACGAATTATCAAAATATTCCATAAACAGATGTCGCTGTGTCTGCAGAAATGGAATTAGCGCAATAAAACATTTCCCCTAACAATGTGTCTGTTTAAACTAGATACTGTATGTTTTTTCCATGGGTTGCATCTCAATCCACTTCATCCGCCGATGTTGGCTTTCTACATCTGTGGTGGAAGTATTTAGTATGATTAGGATCCCCAAATAGCTGCTTTCGAGGCAATGTCTACTCTTCCTGGCGTCCAAACAGGAAAAAACAAAATCAATGTAGACCTTCGTAAGAGAGAGCTGTTTGTCAGACCAGGAGACATCCCGCAAATAGGTCTTCTCAAGAAAACATCTGTAACCTCCCATTTGTTTGGACGACAAACTAATATGGAGAGATGAGACTGTAAATGGTATTCTCCACAAGTCTCACGGGACTCATCTGAAGGTAAGCTTTCTTATATCTATCTGATATAGGACAGACACTTCAAAATACAGGACAGACACCTCCTTTAGATTTATTTTTGGACCATTTGTTTTTCAATGTATGAAACTGTTATTTAATGTGTTTTATGGGCTAATAGCAGGCCAAATTCGATGTTACATCAAATCTTTTTTTTTATATATATATATTTATATATATATATTTTTATACTTACAGGGGTCCTAAAATAAAATATACTGTAAAATAGCAAAATAATCCTTGGTATACCAATATTAAAACAATTCCATAGGTTTTCACTGTTGTTTCTGCTTTCTGAACAGGAATGACGATTCCAACACAGCACATACATTCTTCTGATTCAAAGAGTGCATGCATGTAACATGTAGAATATACTGGATACAGTGGAGTCTGACTCTACAAAACATTAGGAATACCTTCCTAATATTGAGTTGCAAGCCTCAATTCGTTGAGTCCTAAACTCTACAAGGTGTAAAAAGCATTCCACAGGGATGCTGGCCCATGTTGACTCCAATGCATTCCACAGGGATGCTGGCCCATGTTGACTCCAATGCATTCCACAGGGATGCTGGCCCATGTTGACTCCAATGCATTCCACAGGGATGCTGGCCCATGTTGACTCCAATGCATTCCACAGGGATGCTGGCCCATGTTGACTCCAATGCATTCCACAGGGATGCTGGCCCATGTTGACTCCAATGCATTCCACAGGGATGCTGGCCCATGTTCACTCCAATGCATTCCACAGGGATGCTGGCCCATGTTGACTCCAATGCATTCCACAGGGATGCTGGCCCATGTTGACGCCAATGCTTCCCAAAGATGTATCAAGTTGGCTGGATGTCTTTTGGGTGGTGGAACAATTTTGATACACAGAGAAACTGTTCAGCGTAAAATACACAGTAGCGTTGCAGTTCTTGACACTTAAGGCCTCCCGGGTGGTGCAGTGGTCTAAGGCACTGCATCACAGTGCTAGTTGGGCCACCAGAGATTCTGGGTTTGAGCCCAGGTTCTGTCGCAGCCGGCTGCGACCGGGATGCCCATGGGGCGGCACACAATTGGCCCAGCATCGTCCGGGTTAGGGAGGGTTTGGCCGGCAGGGATATCCTTGTCTCACTAGCGACTCCTGTGACGGGCCGGGTGCAGTGCTCTCTGACCAGGTGTACGGTGTTTCCTCTGACACATTTGTGCAGCTGGCTCCTGGATTGAATGTGCATTGTGTCAAGAAGCAGTGCGGCTTGGTTGGGTTGTGTTTCGGGGGATGTGTGGCTCTTGACCTCCGCCTCTCCTGAGTCCGTACAGCGTTGAGACAAGACTGTAACTACTACCAATTGGCAAGGGGGTAAAAAAGGCAGTTAAATTTTTGTCTTGTCCATTCACCCTCACATACATGTCTCAATTGTCTCAATGTTTTAAAACCTGTATCCTCCCCTTCCTCCCCTTGCCTAGTTAAATAAAGCTTAAATATAAAAATCTTATATCAATAAAATCTACATTGAGTGAAGTGGATTTAACAAGTAACATCAATAAGGGATCATAGCTTTCACCTGGATTCACCTGGTCAGTCTATTTCACGGAAAGAGAAGGTGTTCTTAATGTGTTGCACACTCACCGTATATTGGGTATATATTGGGTTATAATAATTGAGAATATAGTTAAAAAATTATACGTTCAAATGAAGGTCACACACACACACATTTCTGCAACGACAGCAAAAGAACTGTTCATCGGGCGCTTCATGAAATGGTTTTCCTCGGCAGAGCAGCCACGCACAAACCTAAGATCACCATGCTCAATGCCAAGTGTCAGCTGGAGTGGTGTTATGTTCCATGACATTGGACTGGAGCAGTGGAAGCACGTCCTCTGGAGTGATGAATCACGCTTCTCCATCTGGCAATCCAACGGAAGATTCTGGATTTGACGGATGCCTGGAGAACGCTACCTGCCCGAATGCATACTGGAAACTGTAAAGTTTGGTTTAGGGGGAATAATGGTCTAGAGCTGTCTTCCTGGTTTGGGCTAGGCCCCTTAGTTCCAGTGAAGTGAAATCTTAACGCTACAACATACAATGACATTCTAGACGATTCTGTTCTTGCAAATTTGTGGCAACAGTGTGCCCTTTCCTGTTTCAGCATGACAATGCCCCCATGCACAAAGCAAGGTCCATACAGAAATTGTTTTTGGAGATCTGTGTGGAAGAACTTGACTGGCCAGAACAGAGCCCTGGCCTCAACCCCATCGAACACCTTTGGGATGAATTGGAACGCCTACGACGAGCCAGGTCTAATCTCCCAACATCAGTGCCCTACCTCGGTAATGCTCTTGTGGAATAAAGTCCCCACAGCAATGTTCCAACATCTAGTGGAAAGACTTCCCAGAAGAGTGGAGGCTGTTATAGCAGCAAAGGGGGAGATTGTTGATGAACTGGTGTCGACATACTTGTGATCAAGTAGTGTAGCTCCTTTTGAATCACGTATGAATGAAACCCTGTTTGGATTTATGTGCTCTTATGATCAATATAGTTTCAGGGCTGTACTGGGAGGCACATGTCATACATAGAGTACATTGTTTCCAGTGTGATCAGAGTACAAAATGATCTATGTAGAATTAGATAGACACATACAGATAAATCCACACACCACAACACAACAAAAGTCTATGCAAATAAACAGCCAGGAAGGCAAAGGCCAAAGTCATCTCTAATTGAGTTGTGTGACTAACACTAAGGTCTCAACAGCGCGATATGCTGGGTTCAACACATTGTGTGTGTGTGTTTGTGTTTGTGTGTGTGTGTGTGTGTGTGTGTGTGTGTGTGTGTGTGTGTGTGTGTGTGTGTGTGTGTGCATGCGTGCGTGTGTGTGAATGAGGACTTATCAGTGGAAGAATGTGTTCTACGATGACCTACAACATCAATATGCACCAAACACACAGTAATTAAACAAGGGAACTCACTCACACATTCACACACACACATAATTAAGGCACACAATAAGGGACACTATCGTACTGTAGAGAAGTGTCCTCACAATATGGGACACTATCGTACTGTAGAGAAGTGTCCTCACAATAAGGGACACTATCGTACTGTAGAGAAGTGTCCTCACAGTAAGGGACACTATCGTACTGTAGAGAAGTGTCCTCACAATAAGGGACACTATCGTACTGTAGAGAAGTGTCCTCACAGTAAGGGACACTATCGTACTGTAGAGAAGTGTCCTCACAATAAGGGACACTATCGTACTGTAGAGAAGTGTCCTCACAATAAGGGACACTATCGTACTGTAGAGAAGTGTCCTCACAGTAAGGGACACTATCGTACTGTAGAGAAGTGTCCTCACAATAAGGGACACTATCGTACTGTAGAGAAGTGTCCTCACAATAAGGGACACTATCGTACTGTAGAGAAGTGTCCTCACAATAAGGGACACTATTGTACTGTAGAGAAGTGTCCTCACAATAAGGGACACTATCGTACTGTAGAGAAGTGTCCTCACAATAACGGACACTATCGTACTGTAGAGAAGTGTCCTCATTTGGGTAAATCTTCATAGTGCACTTAACCAGACGTAATCCATTGGGTGTCCCTCCCTGTGCATGCCCCCCCCCACACACACACACACACACACACACACAAGTTTACAATGTACCTCTGTTGTGTTTCTGAAGTGTTGTTTTTATATTGAAGCCATATTTCATCTTGGCCTGGTTTCATCTAGTGTCATGGAGTTTCCTTAAATTGCCTTTGGGGTTTGTACATGGAAGGGAATGTTGAGATTTATATATGAAACCATAGGAGAGGAAAATAAGGATTGTTATTCTCTCTCTCCCTCTCTCTCTCTCTCTCTAAACCCTACATTGATTGGGAGTCCCATAGGTCGGCGCACAAATGGCCCGGTGTCGTCCGGGTTTGGCCAGGGTAGGCTGTCATTGTACATACGAATGTGTTCTTAACTGACTTGCCTAGTTAAATAAAGGTTAAAAAAAATAAAAGATAAAAATGTTTCTCTTTCTTTCTCTCTCGTTCTCTCTCTTGCGTACTCACCCTCTCTCTCTCTTTCTCCCTTCCTCCTTTCTTTCTGTCTGGTCTAAGTTTAATTGTTGTGGTGACTCACAGGTGGGGAGAAGGGATAACTTAAGGAAACACTGAGGTGGTGGGGGTGGAGAGGTAGAGTTACCAGGGGAACACTGAGGGGGTGGAGGATGGAGAGGTAGAGTTACCAGGGGTACACTGAGGGGGTGGAGGATGGAGAGGTAGAGTTACCAGGGGTACACTGAGGGGGTGGAGGATGGAGAGGTAGAGTTACCAGGGAAACACTGAGGGTGTGGAGGATGGAGAGGTATAGTTACCAGGGGAACACTGAGCGGGTGGAGGATGGAGAGGTATAGTTACCAGGGAAACACTGAGGGGGTGGAGGATGGAGAGGTATAGTTACCAGGGGAACACTGAGCGGGTGGAGGATGGAGAGGTATAGTTACCAGGGGAACACTGAGCGGGTGGAGGATGGAGAGGTATAGTTACCAGGGGAACACTGAGGGGGTGGAGGATGGAGAGGTAGATTTACCAGGGGTACACTGAGGGGGTGGAGGATGGAGAGGTAGAGTTACCAGGGGTACACTGAGGGGGTGGAGGATGGAGAGGTAGAGTTACCAGGGAAACACTGAGGGGGTGGAGGATGGAGAGGTATAGTTACCAGGGGAACACTGAGCGGGTGGAGGATGGAGAGGTATAGTTACCAGGGGAACACTGAGCGGGTGGAGGATGGAGAGGTATAGTTACCAGGGGAACACTGAGGGGGTGGAGGATGGAGAGGTAGATTTAAAAGGGAAACACTGAGCGGGTGGAGGATGGAGAGGTAGAGTTACCAGGGAAACACTGAGGGGGTGGAGGATGGAGAGGTAGAGTTACCAGGGGAACACTGAGGGGGTGGAGGATGGAGAGGTAGAGTTACCAGGGAAACACTGAGGGGGTGGAGGATGGAGAGGTAGAGTTACCAGGGAAACACTGAGGGGGTGGAGGATGGAGAGGTAGAGTTACCAGGGGTACACTGAGCGGGTGGAGGATGGAGAGGTAGAGTTACCAGGGAAACACTGAGGGGGTGGAGGATGGAGAGGTAGAGTTACCAGGGGAACACTGAGGGGGTGGAGGATGGAGAGGTAGAGTTACCAGGGGTACACTGAGGTGGTGGGGGTGGAGAGGTAGAGTTACCAGGGGTACACTGAGGTGGTGGGGGTGGAGAGGTAGAGTTACCAGGGGTACACTGAGGGGGTGGAGGATGGAGAGGTAGAGTTAAAAGGGAAACACTGAGGTGGTGGGGGTGGAGAGGTAGAGTTACCAGGGGTACACTGAGGGGGTGGAGGATGGAGAGGTATAGTTACCAGGGGAACACTGAGCGGGTGGAGGATGGAGAGGTAGAGTTACCAGGGAAACACTGAGGGGGTGGAGGATGGAGAGGTATAGTTACCAGGGGAACACTGAGCGGGTGGAGGATGGAGAGGTATAGTTACCAGGGAAACACTGAGGGGGTGGAGGATGGAGAGGTAGAGTCACCAGGGAAACACTGAGGGGGTGGAGGATGGAGAGGTAGAGTTACCAGGGGTACACTGAGCGGGTGGAGGATGGAGAGGTATAGTTACCAGGGGAACACTGAGGGGGTGGAGGATGGAGAGGTAGAGTTACCAGGGGTACACTGAGCGGGTGGAGGATGGAGAGGTAGAGTTACCAGGGGAACACTGAGGGGGTGGAGGATGGAGAGGTATAGTTACCAGGGAAACACTGAGGGGCTGGAGGATGGAGATGTAGAGTTACCAGGGGTACACTGAGCGGGTGGAGGATGGAGAGGTATAGTTACCAGGGGAACACTGAGGGGGTGGAGGATGGAGAGGTAGAGTTACCAGGGAAACACTGAGGGGGTGGAGGATGGAGAGGTAGAGTTACCAGGGAAACACTGAGGGGGTGGAGGATGGAGAGGTATAGTTAAAAGGAAACACTGAGCGGGTGGAGGATGGAGAGGTATAGTTACCAGGGGTACACTGAGCGGGTGGAGGATGGAGAGGTAGAGTTACCAGGGGAACACTGAGGGGGTGGAGGATGGAGAGGTAGAGTTACCAGGGAAACACTGAGGGGGTGGAGGATGGAGAGGTAGAGTTACCAGGGGAACACTGAGGGGGTGGAGGATGGAGAGGTAGAGTTACCAGGGGAACACTGAGGGGGTGGAGGATGGAGAGGTAGAGTTACCAGGGGAACACTGAGGGGGTGGAGGATGGAGAGGTAGAGTTACCAGGGAAACACTGAGGGGGTGGAGGATGGAGAGGTAGAGTTACCAGGGGAACACTGAGGGGGTGGAGGATGGAGAGGTAGAGTTACCAGGGGAACACTGAGGGGTGGAGGATGGAGAGGTAGAGTTACCAGGGGAACACTGAGGGGGTGGAGGATGGAGAGGTAGAGTTACCAGGGGAACACTGAGGGGGTGGAGGATGGAGAGGTAGAGTTACCAGGGGAACACTGAGGGGGTGGAGGATGGAGAGGTAGAGTTACCAGGGAAACACTGAGGGGGTGGAGGATGGAGAGGTAGAGTTACCAGGGGAACACTGAGGGGGTGGAGGATGGAGAGGTAGAGTTACCAGGGGAACACTGAGGGGGTGGAGGATGGAGAGGTAGAGTTACCAGGGGAACACTGAGGGGGTGGAGGATGGAGAGGTAGAGTTACCAGGGAAACACTGAGGGGGTGGAGGATGGAGAGGTAGAGTTACCAGGGAACACTGAGGGGGTGGAGGATGGAGAGGTAGAGTTACCAGGGGAACACTGAGGGGGTGGAGGATGGAGAGGTAGAGTTACCAGGGGAACACTGAGGGGGTGGAGGATGGAGAGGTAGAGTTACCAGGGGAACACTGAGGGGGTGGAGGATGGAGAGGTAGAGTTACCAGGGGAACACTGAGGGGGTGGAGGATGGAGAGGTAGAGTTACCAGGGAAACACTGAGGGGGTGGAGGATGGAGAGGTAGAGTTACCAGGGGAACACTGATGGGGTGGAGGATGGAGAGGTAGAGTTACCAGGGGAACACTGAGGGGGTGGAGGATGGAGAGGTAGAGTTACCAGGAGTACACTGAGGGGGTGGAGGATGGAGAGGTATAGTTACCAGGGGAACACTGAGGCGGTGGAGGATGGGGAGGTATAGTTACCAGGAGTACACTGAGGGGGTTTGAGGATGGAGAGGTATAGTTACCAGGGGAACACTGAGGGGGTGGAGGATGAAGATGTAGAGTTACCAGGGAAACACTGAGGGGTGGAGGATGGAGAGGTATAGTTAAAGGGAAACACTGAGCGGGTGGAGGATGGAGAGGTAGAGTTACCAGGGAAACACTGAGGGGGTGGAGGATGGAGTGGTAGAGTTACCAGGGAAACACTGAGGGGGTGGAGGATGGAGAGGTAGAGTTACCAGGGAAACACTGAGGGGGTGGAGGATGGAGAGGTAGAGTTACCAGGGGTACACTGAGGGGGTGGAGGATGGAGAGGTAGAGTTAAAAGGGAAACACTGAGGTGGTGGGGGTGGAGAGGTAGAGTTACCAGGGGTACACTGAGGGGGTGGAGGATGGAGAGGTAGAGTTACCAGGGGTACACTGAGGGGGTGGAGGATGGAGAGGTAGAGTTACCAGGGGAACACTGAGGGGGTGGAGGATGAAGATGTAGAGTTACCAGGAGTACACTGAGGGGGTGGAGGATGGAGAGGTAGAGTTACCAGGAGTACACTGAGGGGGTGGAGGATGGAGAGGTATAGTTACCAGGGGAACACTGAGGGGGTGGAGGATGGAGAGGTATAGTTACCAGGGGAACACTGAGGGGGTGGAGGATGGAGAGGTATAGTTACCAGGGGAACACTGAGGGGGTGGAGGATGAAGATGTAGAGTTAAAAGGGAAACACTGAGCGGATGGAGGATGGAGAGGTAGAGTTACCAGGGGTACACTGAGGGGGTGGAGGATGGAGAGGTAGAGTTACCAGGAGTACACTGAGGGGGTGGAGGATGGAGAGGTAGAGTTACCAGGGGAACACTGAGGGGGTGGAGGATGAAGATGTAGAGTTAAAAGGGAAACACTGAGCGGGTGGAGGATGGAGAGGTAGAGTTACCAGGGAAACACTGAGGGGTGGAGGATGGAGAGGTAGAGTTACCAGGGAAACACTGAGGGGGTGGAGGATGGAGAGGTAGAGTTACCAGGGAAACACTGAGGGGGTGGAGGATGGAGAGGTATAGTTACCAGGGGAACACTGAGCGGGTGGAGGATGGAGAGGTAGAGTTACCAGGGAAACACTGAGGGGGTGGAGGATGGAGAGGTATAGTTACCAGGGGAACACTGAGCGGGTGGAGGATGGAGAGGTATAGTTACCAGGGAAACACTGAGGGGGTGGAGGATGGAGAGGTAGAGTTACCAGTGAAACACTGAGGGGGTGGAGGATGGAGAGGTATAGTTACCAGGGGAACACTGAGGGGGTGGAGGATGGAGAGGTAGAGTTACCAGGGGTACACTGAGCGGGTGGAGGATGGAGAGGTATAGTTACCAGGGAAACACTGAGGGGCTGGAGGATGGAGATGTAGAGTTACCAGGGGTACACTGAGCGGGTGGAGGATGGAGAGGTATAGTTACCAGGGGAACACTGAGGGGGTGGAGGATGGAGAGGTAGAGTTACCAGGGGTACACTGAGCGGGTGGAGGATGGAGAGGTAGAGTTACCAGGGGAACACTGAGGGGGTGGAGGATGGAGAGGTATAGTTACCAGGGGTACACTGAGGGGGTGGAGGATGGAGAGGTATAGTTAAAAGGGAAACACTGAGCGGGTGGAGGATGGAGAGGTAGAGTTACCAGGGAAACACGGAGGGGGTGGAGGATGGAGAGGTAGAGTTACCAGGGGAACACTGAGGGGGTGGAGGATGGAGAGGTATAGTTAAAAGGGAAACACTGAGCGGGTGGAGGATGGAGAGGTAGAGTTACCAGGGAAACACTGAGGGGGTGGAGGATGGAGAGGTTGAGTTACCAGGGGAACACTGAGGGGGTGGAGGATGGAGAGGTAGAGTTACCAGGGGAACACTGAGGGGTGGAGGATGGAGAGGTAGAGTTACCAGGGAAACACTGAGGGGGTGGAGGATGGAGAGGTAGAGTTACCAGGGGAACACTGAGGGGGTGGAGGATGGAGAGGTATAGTTACCAGGGGTACACTGAGGGGCTGGAGGATGGAGATGTAGAGTTACCAGGGGTACACTGAGCGGGTGGAGGATGGAGAGGTAGAGTTACCAGGGGTACACTGAGGGGCTGGAGGATGGAGATGTAGAGTTACCAGGGGAACACTGAGGGGGTGGAGGATGGAGAGGTATAGTTAAAGGGAAACACTGAGCGGGTGGAGGATGGAGAGGTAGAGTTACCAGGGGTACACTGAGCGGGTGGAGGATGGAGAGGTATAGTTACCAGGGGAACACTGAGGGGGTGGAGCATGGAGAGGTATAGTTACCAGGGGAACACTGAGGGGGTGGAGGATGGAGAGGTAGAGTTACCAGGGGAACACTGAGGGGGTGGAGGATGGAGAGGTATAGTTACCAGGGGAACACTGAGGGGGTGGAGGATGGAGAGGTAGAGTTACCAGGGGAACACTGAGGGGGTGGAGGATGGAGAGGTATAGTTACCAGGGGAACACTGAGGGGGTGGAGGATGGAGAGGTATAGTTACCAGGGGAACACTGAGGGGGTGGAGGATGGAGAGGTATAGTTACCAGGGGAATACTGAGGGGGTGGAGGATGGAGAGGTAGAGTTACCAGGGGAACACTGAGGGGGTGGAGGATGGAGAGGTAGAGTTACCAGGGGAACACTGAGGGGGTGGGGGTGGAGAGGTAGAGTTACCAGGGGTACACTGAGGTGGTGGGGGTGGAGAGGTAGAGTTACCAGGGGTACACTGAGGGGGTGGAGGATGGAGAGGTAGAGTTAAAAGGGAAACACTGAGGTGGTGGGGGTGGAGAGGTAGAGTTACCAGGGGTACACTGAGGGGGTGGAGGATGGAGAGGTAGAGTTACCAGGGGTACACTGAGGGGGTGGAGGATGGAGAGGTAGAGTTACCAGGGGAACACTGAGGGGGTGGAGGATGAAGATGTAGAGTTACCAGGAGTACACTGAGGGGTTGGAGGATGGAGAGGTAGAGTTACCAGGAGTACACTGAGGGGGTGGATGATGGAGAGGTATAGTTACCAGGGGAACACTGAGGGGGTGGAGGATGGAGAGGTATAGTTACCAGGGGAACACTGAGGGGGTGGAGGATGGAGAGGTATAGTTACCAGGGGAACACTGAGGGGGTGGAGGATGAAGATGTAGAGTTAAAAGGGAAACACTGAGCGGATGGAGGATGGAGAGGTAGAGTTACCAGGGGTACACTGAGGGGGTGGAGGATGGAGAGGTAGAGTTACCAGGAGTACACTGAGGGGGTGGAGGATGGAGAGGTAGAGTTACCAGGGGAACACTGAGGGGTGGAGGATGAAGATGTAGAGTTAAAGGGAAACACTGAGCGGGTGGAGGATGGAGAGGTAGAGTTACCAGGGAAACACTGAGGGGTGGAGGATGGAGAGGTAGAGTTATCAGGGAAACACTGAGGGGGTGGAGGATGGAGAGGTAGAGTTACCAGGGAAACACTGAGGGGGTGGAGGATGGAGAGGTATAGTTACCAGGGAACACTGAGCGGGTGGAGGATGGAGAGGTAGAGTTACCAGGGAAACACTGAGGGGTGGAGGATGGAGAGGTATAGTTACCAGGGAACACTGAGCGGGTGGAGGATGGAGAGGTATAGTTACCAGGGAAACACTGAGGGGTGGAGGATGGAGAGGTAGAGTTACCAGGGAAACACTGAGGGGGGTGGAGGATGGAGAGGTATAGTTACCAGGGGAACACTGAGGGGGTGGAGGATGGAGAGGTAGAGTTACCAGGGGTACACTGAGCGGGTGGAGGATGGAGAGGTATAGTTACCAGGGAAACACTGAGGGGCTGGAGGATGGAGAGGTAGAGTTACCAGGGGTACACTGAGCGGGTGGAGGATGGAGAGGTAGAGTTACCAGGGGAACACTGAGGGGGTGGAGGATGGAGAGGTATAGTTACCAGGGGTACACTGAGGGGGTGGAGGATGGAGAGGTATAGTTAAAAGGGAAACACTGAGCGGGTGGAGGATGGAGAGGTAGAGTTACCAGGGGAACACTGAGGGGGTGGAGGATGGAGAGGTAGAGTTACCAGGGAAACACTGAGGGGGTGGAGGATGGAGAGGTATAGTTACCAGGGGTACACTGAGGGGCTGGAGGATGGAGATGTAGAGTTACCAGGGGTACACTGAGCGGGTGGAGGATGGAGAGGTAGAGTTACCAGGGGAACACTGAGGGGGTGGAGGATGGAGAGGTATAGTTACCAGGGGTACACTGAGGGGCTGGAGGATGGAGATGTAGAGTTACCAGGGGTACACTGAGGGGCTGGAGGATGGAGATGTAGAGTTACCAGGGGAACACTGAGGGGGTGGAGGATGGAGAGGTAGAGTTACAAGGGGTACACTGAGCGGGTGGAGGATGGAGAGGTATAGTTACCAGGGGTACACTGAGCGGGTGGAGGATGGAGAGGTATAGTTACCAGGGGTACACTGAGCGGGTGGAGGATGGAGAGGTATAGTTACCAGGGAAACACTGAGGGGGTGGAGGATGGAGAGGTAGAGTTACCAGGGAAACACTGAGGGGGTGGAGGATGGAGAGGTAGAGTTACCAGGGGTACACTGAGGTGGTGGGGGTGGAGAGGTAGAGTTACCAGGGGTACACTGAGGGGGTGGAGGATGGAGAGGTATAGTTACCAGGGGAACACTGAGCGGGTGGAGGATGGAGAGGTAGAGTTACCAGGGAAACACTGAGGGGGTGGAGGATGGAGAGGTATAGTTACCAGGGGAACACTGAGCGGGTGGAGGATGGAGAGGTATAGTTACCAGGGAAACACTGAGGGGGTGGAGGATGGAGAGGTAGAGTCACCAGGGAAACACTGAGGGGGTGGAGGATGGAGAGGTAGAGTTACCAGGGGTACACTGAGCGGGTGGAGCATGGAGAGGTATAGTTACCAGGGGAACACTGAGGGGGTGGAGGATGGAGAGGTAGAGTTACCAGGGGTACACTGAGCGGGTGGAGGATGGAGAGGTAGAGTTACCAGGGGAACACTGAGGGGGTGGAGGATGGAGAGGTATAGTTACCAGGGAAACACTGAGGGGCTGGAGGATGGAGATGTAGAGTTACCAGGGGTACACTGAGCGGGTGGAGGATGGAGAGGTATAGTTACCAGGGGAACACTGAGGGGGTGGAGGATGGAGAGGTAGAGTTACCAGGGGTACACTGAGCGGGTGGAGGATGGAGAGGTAGAGTTACCAGGGGAACACTGAGGGGGTGGAGGATGGAGAGGTAGAGTTACCAGGGAAACACTGAGGGGGTGGAGGATGGAGAGGTAGAGTTACCAGGGAAACACTGAGGGGGTGGAGGATGGAGAGGTATAGTTAAAAGGGAAACACTGAGCGGGTGGAGGATGGAGAGGTATAGTTACCAGGGGTACACTGAGCGGGTGGAGGATGGAGAGGTAGAGTTACCAGGGGAACACTGAGGGGGTGGAGGATGGAGAGGTAGAGTTACCAGGGAAACACTGAGGGGGTGGAGGATGGAGAGGTAGAGTTACCAGGGGAACACTGAGGGGGTGGAGGATGGAGAGGTAGAGTTACCAGGGGAACACTGAGGGGGTGGAGGATGGAGAGGTAGAGTTACCAGGGGAACACTGAGGGGGTGGAGGATGGAGAGGTAGAGTTACCAGGGAAACACTGAGGGGGCGGAGGATGGAGAGGTAGAGTTACCAGGGGAACACTGAGGGGGTGGAGGATGGAGAGGTAGAGTTACCAGGGGAACACTGAGGGGGTGGAGGATGGAGAGGTAGAGTTACCAGGGGAACACTGAGGGGGTGGAGGATGGAGAGGTAGAGTTACCAGGGGAACACTGAGGGGGTGGAGGATGGAGAGGTAGAGTTACCAGGGGAACACTGAGGGGGTGGAGGATGGAGAGGTAGAGTTACCAGGGAAACACTGAGGGGGTGGAGGATGGAGAGGTAGAGTTACCAGGGGAACACTGAGGGGGTGGAGGATGGAGAGGTAGAGTTACCAGGGGAACACTGAGGGGGTGGAGGATGGAGAGGTAGAGTTACCAGGGGAACACTGAGGGGGTGGAGGATGGAGAGGTAGAGTTACCAGGGAAACACTGAGGGGGTGGAGGATGGAGAGGTAGAGTTACCAGGGGAACACTGAGGGGGTGGAGGATGGAGAGGTAGAGTTACCAGGGGAACACTGAGGGGGTGGAGGATGGAGAGGTAGAGTTACCAGGGGAACACTGAGGGGGTGGAGGATGGAGAGGTAGAGTTACCAGGGGAACACTGAGGGGTGGAGGATGGAGAGGTAGAGTTACCAGGGGAACACTGAGTGGGTGGAGGATGGAGAGGTAGAGTTACCAGGGAAACACTGAGGGGGTGGAGGATGGAGAGGTAGAGTTACCAGGGGAACACTGAGGGGGTGGAGGATGGAGAGGTAGAGTTACCAGGGGAACACTGAGGGGGTGGAGGATGGAGAGGTAGAGTTACCAGGAGTACACTGAGGGGGTGGAGGATGGAGAGGTATAGTTACCAGGGGAACACTGAGGGGGTGGAGGATGGGGAGGTATAGTTACCAGGAGTACACTGAGGGGGTTTGAGGATGGAGAGGTATAGTTACCAGGGGAACACTGAGGGGGTGGAGGATGAAGATGTAGAGTTACCAGGGAAACACTGAGGGGGTGGAGGATGGAGAGGTATAGTTAAAAGGGAAACACTGAGCGGGTGGAGGATGGAGAGGTAGAGTTACCAGGGAAACACTGAGGGGGTGGAGGATGGAGTGGTAGAGTTACCAGGGAAACACTGAGGGGGTGGAGGATGGAGAGGTAGAGTTACCAGGGAAACACTGAGGGGGTGGAGGATGGAGAGGTATAGTTACCAGGGGAACACTGAGCGGGTGGAGGATGGAGAGGTAGAGTTACCAGGGAAACACTGAGGGGGTGGAGGATGGAGAGGTATAGTTACCAGGGGAACACTGAGCGGGTGGAGGATGGAGAGGTATAGTTACCAGGGAAACACTGAGGGGGTGGAGGATGGAGAGGTAGAGTCACCAGGGAAACACTGAGGGGGTGGAGGATGGAGAGGTAGAGTTACCAGGGGTACACTGAGCGGGTGGAGGATGGAGAGGTATAGTTACCAGGGGAACACTGAGGGGGTGGAGGATGGAGAGGTAGAGTTACCAGGGGTACACTGAGCGGGTGGAGGATGGAGAGGTAGAGTTACCAGGGGAACACTGAGGGGGTGGAGGATGGAGAGGTATAGTTACCAGGGAAACACTGAGGGGCTGGAGGATGGAGATGTAGAGTTACCAGGGGTACACTGAGCGGGTGGAGGATGGAGAGGTATAGTTACCAGGGGAACACTGAGGGGGTGGAGGATGGAGAGGTAGAGTTACCAGGGGTACACTGAGCGGGTGGAGGATGGAGAGGTAGAGTTACCAGGGGAACACTGAGGGGGTGGAGGATGGAGAGGTAGAGTTACCAGGGAAACACTGAGGGGGTGGAGGATGGAGAGGTAGAGTTACCAGGGAAACACTGAGGGGGTGGAGGATGGAGAGGTATAGTTAAAAGGGAAACACTGAGCGGGTGGAGGATGGAGAGGTATAGTTACCAGGGGTACACTGAGCGGGTGGAGGATGGAGAGGTAGAGTTACCAGGGGAACACTGAGGGGGTGGAGGATGGAGAGGTAGAGTTACCAGGGAAACACTGAGGGGGTGGAGGATGGAGAGGTAGAGTTACCAGGGGAACACTGAGGGGGTGGAGGATGGAGAGGTAGAGTTACCAGGGGAACACTGAGGGGGTGGAGGATGGAGAGGTAGAGTTACCAGGGGAACACTGAGGGGGTGGAGGATGGAGAGGTAGAGTTACCAGGGAAACACTGAGGGGGTGGAGGATGGAGAGGTAGAGTTACCAGGGGAACACTGAGGGGGTGGAGGATGGAGAGGTAGAGTTACCAGGGGAACACTGAGGGGGTGGAGGATGGAGAGGTAGAGTTACCAGGGGAACACTGAGGGGGTGGAGGATGGAGAGGTAGAGTTACCAGGGGAACACTGAGGGGGTGGAGGATGGAGAGGTAGAGTTACCAGGGGAACACTGAGGGGGTGGAGGATGGAGAGGTAGAGTTACCAGGGAAACACTGAGGGGGTGGAGGATGGAGAGGTAGAGTTACCAGGGGACCACTGAGGGGGTGGAGGATGGAGAGGTAGAGTTACCAGGGGAACACTGAGGGGGTGGAGGATGGAGAGGTAGAGTTACCAGGGAAACACTGAGGGGGTGGAGGATGGAGAGGTAGAGTTACCAGGGAAACACTGAGGGGTGGAGGATGGAGAGGTAGAGTTACCAGGGGAACACTGAGGTGGTGGGGGTGGAGAGGTAGAGTTACCAGGGGTACACTGAGGGGGTGGAGGATGGAGAGGTAGAGTTAAAAGGGAAACACTGAGGTGGTGGGGGTGGAGAGGTAGAGTTACCAGGGGTACACTGAGGGGTGGAGGATGGAGAGGTAGAGTTACCAGGGGTACACTGAGGGGGTGGAGGATGGAGAGGTAGAGTTACCAGGGGAACACTGAGGGGGTGGAGGATGAAGATGTAGAGTTACCAGGAGTACAATGAGGGGGTGGAGGATGGAGAGGTAGAGTTACCAGGAGTACACTGAGGGGGTGGAGGATGGAGAGGTATAGTTACCAGGGGAACACTGAGGGGGTGGAGGATGGAGAGGTATAGTTACCAGGGGAACACTGAGGGGGTGGAGGATGGAGAGGTATAGTTACCAGGGGAACACTGAGGGGGTGGAGGATGAAGATGTAGAGTTAAAAGGGAAACACTGAGCGGATGGAGGATAGAGAGGTAGAGTTACCAGGGGTACACTGAGGGGGTGGAGGATGGAGAGGTAGAGTTACCAGGAGTACACTGAGGGGGTGGAGGATGGAGAGGTAGAGTTACCAGGGAACACTGAGGGGGTGGAGGATGAAGATGTAGAGTTAAAAGGGAAACACTGAGCGGGTGGAGGATGGAGAGGTAGAGTTACCAGGGAAACACTGAGGGGGTGGAGGATGGAGAGGTAGAGTTACCAGGGAAACACTGAGGGGGTGGAGGATGGAGAGGTAGAGTTACCAGGGAAACACTGAGGGGGTGGAGGATGGAGAGGTATAGTTACCAGGGGAACACTGAGCGGGTGGAGGATGGAGAGGTATAGTTACCAGGGAAACACTGAGGGGGTGGAGGATGGAGAGGTAGAGTTACCAGGGAAACACTGAGGGGGTGGAGGATGGAGAGGTATAGTTACCAGGGGAACACTGAGGGGGTGGAGGATGGAGAGGTAGAGTTACCAGGGGTACACTGAGCGGGTGGAGGATGGAGAGGTATAGTTACCAGGGAAACACTGAGGGGCTGGAGGATGGAGATGTAGAGTTACCAGGGGTACACTGAGCGGGTGGAGGATGGAGAGGTATAGTTACCAGGGGAACACTGAGGGGGTGGAGGATGGAGAGGTAGAGTTACCAGGGGTACACTGAGCGGGTGGAGGATGGAGAGGTAGAGTTACCAGGGGAACACTGAGGGGGTGGAGGATGGAGAGGTATAGTTACCAGGGGTACACTGAGGGGGTGGAGGATGGAGAGGTATAGTTAAAGGGAAACACTGAGCGGGTGGAGGATGGAGAGGTAGAGTTACCAGGGAAACACTGAGGGGGTGGAGGATGGAGAGGTAGAGTTACCAGGGGAACACTGAGGGGGTGGAGGATGGAGAGGTATAGTTAAAAGGGAAACACTGAGCGGGTGGAGGATGGAGAGAGGTAGAGTTACCAGGGAAACACTGAGGGGGTGGGGGTGGAGAGGTAGAGTTACCAGGGGAACACTGAGGGGGTGGAGGATGGAGAGGTAGAGTTACCAGGGGAACACTGAGGGGGTGGAGGATGGAGAGGTAGAGTTACCAGGGAAACACTGAGGGGGTGGAGGATGGAGAGGTAGAGTTACCAGGGGAACACTGAGGGGGTGGAGGATGGAGAGGTATAGTTACCAGGGAAACACTGAGGGGGTGGAGGATGGAGAGGTAGAGTTACCAGGGAAACACTGAGGGGGTGGAGGATGGAGAGGTAGAGTTACCAGGGAAACACTGAGGGGGTGGAGGATGGAGAGGTAGAGTTACCAGGGAAACACTGAGGGGGTGGAGGATGGAGAGGTATAGTTACCAGGGGAACACTGAGCGGGTGGAGGATGGAGAGGTATAGTTACCAGGGGAACACTGAGGGGGTGGAGGATGGAGAGGTATAGTTACCAGGGGAACACTGAGGGGGTGGAGGATGAAGATGTAGAGTTAAAAGGGAAACACTGAGCGGATGGAGGATAGAGAGGTAGAGTTACCAGGGGTACACTGAGGGGGTGGAGGATGGAGAGGTAGAGTTACCAGGAGTACACTGAGGGGGTGGAGGATGGAGAGGTAGAGTTACCAGGGGAACACTGAGGGGTGGAGGATGAAGATGTAGAGTTAAAAGGGAAACACTGAGCGGGTGGAGGATGGAGAGGTAGAGTTACCAGGGAAACACTGAGGGGGTGGAGGATGGAGAGGTAGAGTTACCAGGGAAACACTGAGGGGGTGGAGGATGGAGAGGTAGAGTTACCAGGGAAACACTGAGGGGGTGGAGGATGGAGAGGTATAGTTACCAGGGGAACACTGAGCGGGTGGAGGATGGAGAGGTATAGTTACCAGGGAAACACTGAGGGGGTGGAGGATGGAGAGGTAGAGTTACCAGGGAAACACTGAGGGGGTGGAGGATGGAGAGGTATAGTTACCAGGGGAACACTGAGGGGGTGGAGGATGGAGAGGTAGAGTTACCAGGGGTACACTGAGCGGGTGGAGGATGGAGAGGTATAGTTACCAGGGAAACACTGAGGGGGTGGAGGATGGAGAGGTAGAGTTACCAGGGGAACACTGAGGGGGTGGAGGATGGAGAGGTATAGTTACCAGGGGTACACTGAGGGGCTGGAGGATGGAGATGTAGAGTTACCA
Organism: Oncorhynchus masou masou; assembly: GCF_036934945.1. Taxonomy (NCBI): domain Eukaryota; kingdom Metazoa; phylum Chordata; class Actinopteri; order Salmoniformes; family Salmonidae; genus Oncorhynchus; species Oncorhynchus masou. The sequence goes on from NC_088224.1 coordinate 86,320,768, forward strand.
GGGGTACACTGAGCGGGTGGAGGATGGAGAGGTAGAGTTACCAGGGAAACACTGAGGGGGTGGAGGATGGAGAGGTAGAGTTACCAGGGGAACACTGAGGGGGTGGAGGATGGAGAGGTATAGTTAAAAGGGAAACACTGAGCGGGTGGAGGATGGAGAGGTAGAGTTACCAGGGAAACACTGAGGGGGTGGAGGATGGAGAGGTAGAGTTACCAGGGGAACACTGAGGGGTGGAGGATGGAGAGGTAGAGTTACCAGGGGAACACTGAGGGGGTGGAGGATGGAGAGGTAGAGTTACCAGGGAAACACTGAGGGGGTGGAGGATGGAGAGGTAGAGTTACCAGGGGAACACTGAGGGGGTGGAGGATGGAGAGGTATAGTTACCAGGGGTACACTGAGGGGCTGGAGGATGGAGATGTAGAGTTACCAGGGGTACACTGAGCGGGTGGAGGATGGAGAGGTAGAGTTACCAGGGGTACACTGAGGGGCTGGAGGATGGAGATGTAGAGTTACCAGGGGAACACTGAGGGGGTGGAGGATGGAGAGGTATAGTTAAAAGGGAAACACTGAGCGGGTGGAGGATGGAGAGGTAGAGTTACCAGGGGTACACTGAGCGGGTGGAGGATGGAGAGGTATAGTTACCAGGGGAACACTGAGGGGGTGGAGGATGGAGAGGTATAGTTACCAGGGGAACACTGAGGGGGTGGAGGATGGAGAGGTAGAGTTACCAGGGGAACACTGAGGGGGTGGAGGATGGAGAGGTATAGTTACCAGGGGAACACTGAGGGGGTGGAGGATGGAGAGGTAGAGTTACCAGGGGAACACTGAGGGGGTGGAGGATGGAGAGGTATAGTTACCAGGGGAACACTGAGGGGGTGGAGGATGGAGAGGTTTAGTTACCAGGGGAACACTGAGGGGGTGGAGGATGGAGAGGTATAGTTACCAGGGGAATACTGAGGGGGTGGAGGATGGAGAGGTAGAGTTACCAGGGGAACACTGAGGGGGTGGAGGATGGAGAGGTATAGTTACCAGGGGAACACTGAGGGGGTGGAAGATGAAGATGTAGAGTTACCAGGGGTACACTGAGGGGGTGGAGGATGGAGAGGTAGAGTTACCAGGGGAACACTGAGGGGGTGGGGGTGGAGAGGTAGAGTTACCAGGGGTACACTGAGGTGGTGGGGGTGGAGAGGTAGAGTTACCAGGGGTACACTGAGGGGGTGGAGGATGGAGAGGTAGAGTTAAAAGGGAAACACTGAGGTGGTGGGGGTGGAGAGGTAGAGTTACCAGGGGTACACTGAGGGGGTGGAGGATGGAGAGGTAGAGTTACCAGGGGTACACTGAGGGGGTGGAGGATGGAGAGGTAGAGTTACCAGGGGAACACTGAGGGGGTGGAGGATGAAGATGTAGAGTTACCAGGAGTACACTGAGGGGGTGGAGGATGGAGAGGTAGAGTTACCAGGAGTACACTGAGGGGGTGGAGGATGGAGAGGTATAGTTACCAGGGGAACACTGAGGGGGTGGAGGATGGAGAGGTATAGTTACCAGGGGAACACTGAGGGGGTGGAGGATGGAGAGGTATAGTTACCAGGGGAACACTGAGGGGGTGGAGGATGAAGATGTAGAGTTAAAGGGAAACACTGAGCGGATGGAGGATGGAGAGGTAGAGTTACCAGGGGTACACTGAGGGGGTGGAGGATGGAGAGGTAGAGTTACCAGGAGTACACTGAGGGGGTGGAGGATGGAGAGGTAGAGTTACCAGGGGAACACTGAGGGGGTGGAGGATGAAGATGTAGAGTTAAAAGGGAAACACTGAGCGGGTGGAGGATGGAGAGGTAGAGTTACCAGGGAAACACTGAGGGGGTGGAGGATGGAGAGGTAGAGTTATCAGGGAAACACTGAGGGGGTGGAGGATGGAGAGGTAGAGTTACCAGGGAAACACTGGGGGTGGAGGATGGAGAGGTATAGTTACCAGGGGAACACTGAGCGGGTGGAGGATGGAGAGGTAGAGTTACCAGGGAAACACTGAGGGGGTGGAGGATGGAGAGGTATAGTTACCAGGGGAACACTGAGCGGGTGGAGGATGGAGAGGTATAGTTACCAGGGAAACACTGAGGGGGTGGAGGATGGAGAGGTAGAGTTACCAGGGAAACACTGAGGGGGTGGAGGATGGAGAGGTATAGTTACCAGGGAAACACTGAGGGGCTGGAGGATGGAGATGTAGAGTTACCAGGGGTACACTGAGCGGGTGGAGGATGGAGAGGTATAGTTACCAGGGGAACACTGAGGGGGTGGAGGATGGAGAGGTAGAGTTACCAGGGGTACACTGAGCGGGTGGAGGATGGAGAGGTAGAGTTACCAGGGGAACACTGAGGGGGTGGAGGATGGAAAGGTATAGTTACCAGGGGTACACTGAGGGGGTGGAGGATGGAGAGGTATAGTTAAAAGGGAAACACTGAGCGGGTGGAGGATGGAGAGGTAGAGTTACCAGGGGAACACTGAGGGGGTGGAGGATGGAGAGGTAGAGTTACCAGGGAAACACTGAGGGGGTGGAGGATGGAGAGGTATAGTTACCAGGGGTACACTGAGGGGCTGGAGGATGGAGATGTAGAGTTACCAGGGGTACACTGAGCGGGTGGAGGATGGAGAGGTAGAGTTACCAGGGGAACACTGAGGGGGTGGAGGATGGAGAGGTATAGTTACCAGGGGTACACTGAGGGGCTGGAGGATGGAGATGTAGAGTTCCCAGGGGTACACTGAGGGGCTGGAGGATGGAGATGTAGAGTTACCAGGGGAACACTGAGGGGGTGGAGGATGGAGAGGTAGAGTTACCAGGGGTACACTGAGCGGGTGGAGGATGGAGAGGTATAGTTACCAGGGGTACACTGAGCGGGTGGAGGATGGAGAGGTATAGTTACCAGGGGTACACTGAGCGGGTGGAGGATGGAGAGGTTTAGTTACCAGGGAAACACTGAGGGGGTGGAGGATGGAGAGGTAGAGTTACCAGGGAAACACTGAGGGGGTGGAGGATGGAGAGGTAGAGTTACCAGGGGTACACTGAGCGGGTGGAGGATGGAGAGGTATAGTTACCAGGGAAACACTGAGGGGGTGGAGGATGGAGAGGTATAGTTACCAGGGGTACACTGAGCGGGTGGAGGATGGAGAGGTATAGTTACCAGGGGTACACTGAGCGGGTGGAGGATGGAGAGGTATAGTTACCAGGGAAACACTGAGGGGGTGGAGGATGGAGAGGTATAGTTACCAGGGGTACACTGAGCGGGTGGAGGATGGAGAGGTATAGTTACCAGGGGTACACTGAGCGGGTGGAGGATGGAGAGGTATAGTTACCAGGGAAACACTGAGGGGGTGGAGGATGGAGAGGTATAGTTACCAGGGGTACACTGAGCGGGTGGAGGATGGAGAGGTATAGTTACCAGGGGTACACTGAGCGGGTGGAGGATGGAGAGGTATAGTTACCAGGGGTACACTGAGCGGGTGGAGGATGGAGAGGTATAGTTACCAGGGAAACACTGAGGGGGTGGAGGATGGAGAGGTATAGTTACCAGGGGTACACTGAGCGGGTGGAGGATGGAGAGGTATAGTTACCAGGGGTACACTGAGCGGGTGGAGGATGGAGAGGTATAGTTACCAGGGGTACACTGAGCGGGTGGAGGATGGAGAGGTATAGTTACCAGGGAAACACTGAGGGGGTGGAGGATGGAGAGGTATAGTTACCAGGGGTACACTGAGCGGGTGGAGGATGGAGAGGTATAGTTACCAGGGGTACACTGAGCAGGTGGAGGATAGAGAGGTATAGTTACCAGGGGTACACTGAGCGGGTGGAGGATGGAGAGGTATAGTTACCAGGGAAACACTGAGGGGGTGGAGGATGGAGAGGTATAGTTACCAGTGGTACACTGAGCGGGTGGAGGATGGAGAGGTATAGTTACCAGGGGTACACTGAGCGGGTGGAGGATGGAGAGGTATAGTTACCAGGGAAACACTGAGGGGGTGGAGGATGGAGAGGTAGAGTTACCTGGGAAACACTGAGGGGGTGGAGGATGGAGAGGTAGAGTTACCAGGGAAACAATGAGGGGGTGGAGGATGGAGAGGTAGAGTTACCAGGGAAACACTGAGGGGGTGGAGGATGGAGAGGTATAGTTACCAGGGGTACACTGAGCGGGTGGAGGATGGAGAGGTATAGTTACCAGGGGTACACTGAGCGGGTGGACGATGGAGAGGTATAGTTACCAGGGAAACACTGAGGGGGTGGAGGATGGAGAGGTATAGTTACCAGGGGTACACTTAGCGGGTGGAGGATGGAGATGTATAGTTACCAGGGGTACACTGAGGGGGTGGAGGATGGAGAGGTAGAGTTACCAGGGAAACACTGAGGGGGTGGAGGATGAAGATGTAGAGTTACCAGGGAAACACTGAGCGGGTGGAGGATGGAGAGGTATAGTTACCAGGGAAACACTGAGGGGGTGGAGGATGAAGATGTAGAGTTAAAAGGGAAACACTGAGGGGGTGGAGGATGGAGAGGTATAGTTACCAGGGAAACACTGAGGGGGTGGAGGATGAAGATGTAGAGTTACCAGGGAAACACTGAGCGGGTGGAGGATGGAGAGGTAGAGTTACCAGGGAAATACTGAGAGGGTGGAGGATGGAGAGGTAGAGTTACCAGGGAAATACTGAGAGGGTGGAGGATGGAGAGGTAGATTTACCAGGGAAACACTGAGGGGGTGGAGGATGGAGAGGTAGAGTTACCAGGGGAACACTGAGGGGGTGGAGGATGGAGAGGTAGAGTTACCAGGGGAACACTGAGGGGGTGGAGGATGGAGAGGTAGAGTTACCAGGGAAACACTGAGGGGGTGGAGGATGGAGAGGTAGAGTTACCAGGGAAACACTGAGGGGGTGGAGAATGGAGAGGTATAGTTACCAGGGAAACACTGAGGGGTGGAGGATGGAGAGGTATAGTTACCAAGGAAACACTGAGGGGGTGGAGGATGGAGAGGTATAGTTACCAGGGGAACACTGAGGGGGTGGAGGATGAAGATGTAGTGTTAAAAGGGAAACACTGAGCGGATGGAGGATGGAGAGGTAGAGTTACCAGGGGTACACTGAGGGGGTGGAGGATGGAGAGGTAGAGTTACCAGGAGTACACTGAGGGGGTGGAGGATGGAGAGGTAAAGTTACCAGGGGAACACTGAGGGGGTGGAGGATGAAGATGTAGAGTTAAAAGGGAAACACTGAGCGGGTGGAGGATGGAGATGTAGAGTTACCAGGGAAACACTGAGGGGGTGGAGGATGGAGAGGTAGAGTTATCAGGGAAACACTGAGGGGGTGGAGGATGGAGAGGTAGAGTTACCAGGAGTACACTGAGGGGGTGGAGGATGGAGAGGTAGAGTTACCAGGGGAACACTGAGGGGGTGGAGGATGGAGAGGTAGAGTTACCAGGGAAACACTGAGGGGGTGGAGAATGGAGAGGTATAGTTACCAGGGAAACACTGAGGGGTGGAGGATGGAGAGGTATAGTTACCAAGGAAACACTGAGGGGGTGGAGGATGGAGAGGTATAGTTACCAGGGGAACACTGAGGGGGTGGAGGATGAAGATGTAGTGTTAAAAGGGAAACACTGAGCGGATGGAGGATGGAGAGGTAGAGTTACCAGGGGTACACTGAGGGGGTGGAGGATGGAGAGGTAGAGTTACCAGGAGTACACTGAGGGGGTGGAGGATGGAGAGGTAGAGTTACCAGGGGAACACTGAGGGGGTGGAGGATGAAGATGTAGAGTTAAAAGGGAAACACTGAGCGGGTGGAGGATGGAGATGTAGAGTTACCAGGGAAACACTGAGGGGGTGGAGGATGGAGAGGTAGAGTTATCAGGGAAACACTGAGGGGGTGGAGGATGGAGAGGTAGAGTTACCAGGGAAACACTGAGGGGGTGGAGGATGGAGAGGTATAGTTACCAGGGGAACACTGAGCGGGTGGAGGATGGAGAGGTAGAGTTACCAGGGAAACACTGAGGGGGTGGAGGATGGAGAGGTATAGTTACCAGGGGAACACTGAGCGGGTGGAGGATGGAGAGGTATAGTTACCAGGGAAACACTGAGGGGGTGGAGGATGGAGAGGTAGAGTTACCAGGGAAACACTGAGGGGTGGAGGATGGAGAGGTATAGTTACCAGGGGAACACTGAGGGGGTGGAGGATGGAGAGGTAGAGTTACCAGGGGTACACTGAGCATGTGGAGGATGGAGAGGTATAGTTACCAGGGAAACACTGAGGGGCTGGAGGATGGAGATGTAGAGTTACCAGGGGTACACTGAGCGGGTGGAGAATGGAGAGGTATAGTTACCAGGGGAACACTGAGGGGGTGGAGGATGGAGAGGTAGAGTTACCAGGGGTACACTGAGCGGGTGGAGGATGGAGAGGTAGAGTTACCAGGGGAACACTGAGGGGGTGGAGGATGGAGAGGTATAGTTACCAGGGGTACACTGAGGGGGTGGAGGATGGAGAGGTATAGTTAAAAGGGAAACACTGAGCGGGTGGAGGATGGAGAGGTAGAGTTACCAGGGAAACACTGAGGGGTTGGAGGATGGAGAGGTAGAGTTACCAGGGGAACACTGAGGGGGTGGAGGATGGAGAGGTATAGTTAAAAGGGAAACACTGAGCGGGTGGAGGATGGAGAGGTAGAGTTACCAGGGAAACACTGAGGGGGTGGAGGATGGAGAGGTAGAGTTACCAGGGGAACACTGAGGGGGTGGAGGATGGAGAGGTAGAGTTACCAGGGGAACACTGAGGGGGTGGAGGATGGAGAGGTAGAGTTACCAGGGAAACACTGAGGGGGTGGAGGATGGAGAGGTAGAGTTACCAGGGGAACACTGAGGGGGTGGAGGATGGAGAGGTAGAGTTACCAGGGGAACACTGAGGGGGTGGAGGATGGAGAGGTAGAGTTACCAGGGAAACACTGAGGGGGTGGAGGATGGAGAGGTAGAGTTACCAGGGGAACACTGAGGGGGTGGAGGATGGAGAGGTAGAGTTACCAGGGGAACACTGAGGGGGTGGAGGATGGAGAGGTATAGTTACCAGGGGTACACTGAGGGGCTGGAGGATGGAGATGTAGAGTTACCAGGGGTACACTGAGCGGGTGGAGGATGGAGAGGTAGAGTTACCAGGGGAACACTGAGGGGGTGGAGGATGGAGAGGTATAGTTACCAGGGGTACACTGAGGGGCTGGAGGATGGAGATGTAGAGTTACCAGGGGTACACTGAGGGGCTGGATGATGGAGATGTAGAGTTACCAGGGGAACACTGAGGGGGTGGAGGATGGAGAGGTAGAGTTACCAGGGGTACACTGAGCGGGTGGAGGATGGAGAGGTATAGTTACCAGGGGTACACTGAGCGGGTGGAGGATGGAGAGGTATAGTTACCAGGGGTACACTGAGCGGGTGGAGGATGGAGAGGTATAGTTACCAGGGAAACACTGAGGGGGTGGAGGATGGAGAGGTAGAATTACCAGGGAAACACTGAGGGGGTGGAGGAAAGAGAGGTAGAGTTACCAGGGGTACACTGAGCGGGTGGAGGATGGAGAGGTATAGTTACCAGGGAAACACTGAGGGGGTGGAGGATGGAGAGGTATAGTTACCAGGGGTACACTGAGCGGGTGGAGGATGGAGAGGTATAGTTACCAGGGGTACACTGAGCGGGTGGAGGATGGAGAGGTATAGTTACCAGGGGTACACTGAGCGGGTGGAGGATGGAGAGGTATAGTTACCAGGGAAACACTGAGGGGGTGGAGGATGGAGAGGTATAGTTACCAGGGGTACACTGAGCGGGTGGAGGATGGAGAGGTATAGTTACCAGGGTACACTGAGCGGGTGGAGGATGGAGAGGTATAGTTACCAGGGGTACACTGAGCGGGTGGAGGATGGAGAGGTATAGTTACCAGGGAAACACTGAGGGGGTGGAGGATGGAGAGGTATAGTTACCAGGGGTACACTGAGCGGGTGGAGGATGGAGAGGTATAGTTACCAGGGGTACACTGAGCAGGTGGAGGATAGAGAGGTATAGTTACCAGGGGTACACTGAGCGGGTGGAGGATGGAGAGGTATAGTTACCAGGGAAACACTGAGGGGGTGGAGGATGGAGAGGTATAGTTACCAGGGGTACACTTAGCGGGTGGAGGATGGAGATGTATAGTTACCAGGGGTACACTGAGGGGGTGGAGGATGGAGAGGTAGAGTTACCAGGGAAACACTGAGGGGGTGGAGGATGAAGATGTAGAGTTACCAGGGAAACACTGAGCGGGTGGAGGATGGAGAGGTATAGTTACCAGGGAAACACTGAGGGGGTGGAGGATGAAGATGTAGAGTTAAAAGGGAAACACTGAGGGGGTGGAGGATGGAGAGGTATAGTTACCAGGGAAACACTGAGGGGGTGGAGGATGAAGATGTAGAGTTACCAGGGAAACACTGAGCGGGTGGAGGATGGAGAGGTAGAGTTACCAGGGAAATACTGAGAGGGTGGAGGATGGAGAGGTAGAGTTACCAGGGAAATACTGAGAGGGTGGAGGATGGAGAGGTAGATTTACCAGGGAAACACTGAGGGGGTGGAGGATGGAGAGGTAGAGTTACCAGGGGAACACTGAGGGGGTGGAGGATGGAGAGGTAGAGTTACCAGGGGAACACTGAGGGGGTGGAGGATGGAGAGGTAGAGTTACCAGGGGAACACTGAGGGGGTGGAGGATGGAGAGGTAGAGTTACCAGGGAAACACTGAGGGGGTGGAGAATGGAGAGGTATAGTTACCAGGGAAACACTGAGGGGTGGAGGATGGAGAGGTATAGTTACCAAGGAAACACTGAGGGGGTGGAGGATAGAGAGGTATAGTTACCAGGGAAACACTGAGAGGGTGGAGGATGGTGAGGTAGATTTACCAGGGGAACACTGAGGGGGTGGAGGATGGAGAGGTAGATTTACCAGGGAAACACAGGGGGTGGAGGATGGAGAGGTAGAGTTACCAGCGGAACACTGAGGGGGTGGAGGATGGAGAGGTAGAGTTACCAGGGAAACACTGAGGGGCTGGAGGATAGAGAGGTAGAGTTACCAGGGGAACACTGAGGGGTGGAGGATGGAGAGGTAGAGTTACCAGGGAAACACTGAGGGGATGGAGGATGGAGAGGTAGAGTTACCAGGTAAACACTAAGGGGGGTGGAGAGGTAGAGTTACCAGGGAAACACTAAGGGGGTGGGCGTTGGAGAGGTAGAGTTACCAAGGAAACACTAAGGGGGTGGGGGGTGGAGATGAAGAGTTACCAAGGAAACACTAAGATGGGTGGGGGTGGAGAGGTAGAGTTACCAAGGAAACACTAAGGGGGGTGGAGAGGTAGTTACCAAGGAAACACTAAGGGGGGTGGGGGGTGGAGAGGAAGAGTTACCAAGGAAACACTAAGAGGGTGGAGAGGTAGAGTTACCAAGGAAACAATGAGGAGTGGAGGATGGAGAGGTAGAGGTACCAGGGGAACGCTGAGGGGGTGGAGGATGGAGAGCTAGAGTTACCAGGGGAACACTGAGGGGGTGGAGGATGGAGAGGTGGAGTTACCAAGGAAACGCTAAGGGAGGTGGGGGGTGGAGAGGTAGTGTTACCAAGGAAACACTAAGGGGGGTGGGGGGTGGAGAGGTAGAGTTACCAAGGAAACACTAAGGGTGTGGAGAGGTAGTGTTACCAAGGAAACACTAAGGGGGTGGAGAGGTAGAGTTACCAAGGAAACACTAAGGGGGGTGGAGAGGTAGAGTTACCAAGGAAACACTAAGATGGGTGGGGGTGGAGAGGAAGAGTTACCAAGTAAACACTAAGGGGGGTGGAGAGGAAAAGTTACCAAGGAAACACTAAGGGGGGTGGAGAGGTAGAGTTACCAAGGAAACACTAAGGGAGGTCGGGGGTGGAGAGGAAGAGTTACCAGAAGTAGACTTTTCACCATAACATTTTATTCCCATTGTTCCCATGTGCAGACTCCACTGTCACAAATACAGAAAGTGATTTTCGTAAGATTGATAAATTGCTGTTGCCTGGTTCCCGCAATGTGTTTATTTTCCTGCCATTGCATCACAAACTTTGTAACAAAAGTAAATCACATCCAGTCTGTAAATTGAAATGACTTATGCTGCTGCATTTTAATGTTTGCGCGTGTGTGTGTGTGTGTGTGTGTGTGTGTGTGTGTGTGTGTGTGTGTGTGTGTGTGTGTGTGTGTGTGTGTGTGTGTGTGTGCGTGCGTGCGTGCGTGCGTGCGTGCGTGTGTGTGTGTGTGTGTGTGTGTCTGGGTACCAACAGTACCATGCAGAAAAGTGAGGGCATTAACAGACTAATATGAGTAATCTCTGTGTGCCACAGAAGCTGACCCTCCCCAGACAATATGTCCATCACTAAAATAGGACTTGGCCTACATAGCAGATGGACTTAAAAATGGCATTTTAAATGCAAAAACTGATAAGCCGCTCTCTCTCTGTGTGCTTGTGACTGAGTGTGTCTGCATGTGTGTCTTTACTATTTTCTACGTTGTCCATGTTTCATTTTCATCAACAGAATTACAACTAACCTGGGACAGTTTTTCCCTACCCCTCTCGTCTGTTTGTTCCACAGTTGGGATGGCCTGCACCTTGCATATGTTTGTCCCCCAATTAGGGTGGCCTGCACGTCTGTTTTCTAGTTAGGGTCACAAAGCTACCTGTATTTTACCAAAGGTTATTGGAGCATTCAGTAATTTTGGTAATTAACATGTAATCTATGGCAATCTATCTGTTGATCATTTAAACTTGGATAACTTTTAAAAAATGTGTTCATATGTAGTATTTATTTTTGACATGTTTTCATATTGTCCATGAGTTTCAAGTATATATATCATATGGTTCAAGAGAACATAGCCTAACTAATTTAAAAAAATCAACAATGAAATTATTTTCAATTATCTCTGCAACTCTTTCAACTGTTGACAGGTTAGTAGCCAACACTTTTACAACAAAGACATATTGACATGGTAAAATAAATACAAATGTGTAAAAATTACAAAGGATATTTCATGCTGAAATCCTTATATTAAACAACAGTAGTATTCAAAAAGTTCATGGTTTATATTTAATATAATATTTAACAGCTTTGATAGTATAGTTTTTAAATTAATTTACTTATTTATTTTTTTATTTCACCTTGATTTAACCAGGAAGGCCAGTTGAGGACAAGTTCTCATTTACACCTGCGACCTGGCCAAGATAAAGCATAGCAGTGCGACACAAACAACAACACAGAGTTACGCATGGAATAAACAAGCGTACAGTCAATAACATATAGAAAAAAAAGAAAGTCTATATACAGGATGTGCGAAACAACAACTTAGCAAATTAACACTGGAGTGATAGATGAGCAGATGGTAATGTGCAACTAGAAATACTGGTGTGCAAACGAGCTGTGAAATGTACACAAATTCTGGTAGTTTAATGGTAAACTACATAAGTTACCAGTAACATACCCTTCGCAACCCTTGTTCTAACTGCTGGGGACCTGCTAACCAATTTCTTCTCTCTCACTCAAATCCTTCACTGTTCCCAATATGCCCATTTGACATCCCTGTGGGAGTTTTCCAGTCAGCCTGCTCTGCGGAAAATGTTTTCCCAGTACAGCTGGTTCCATGTGTATTGGAAGAACGGGAATCTGTGTGACTAGTAGTGCAAAGAATAGCCTCAGTGGTATTGTTTCACAGACTTGCATACTTCAATATACAGTACGTTATAATCTACATACAAATGTACACATATATAGATCCACACACATCAGACATTCAGTAGGCCTACATTCAAACATGTTTAAACATAAACCTTTCACCTCGATGACGCAAGGAATAGATATGTATAAGCACATCCTTCCTCCGTAACACGCAAGAGGACGCCAGATTAATCCAATTCTTTCATTGTACGTGTAAATATTCTAAATGGAGATTGATGTTAAATGGACATCTGTGAAACTAAGTCTGTTGTGATGTTTGCTGCTATCTCAGACCTGGCTTGACAATCTTAGAATGAAAGATACATTCTGTCAAAAGCCCAAATCAAATGACTGCCTGTTCTCCCTTTAAATTACTATTCCCAATGGTGCGTGGTAAGGTTAAAAGCTGCTCCCTTCTGAAAAACACTGTTTACACTCTCCCTCCTTCTCTTTCTCCCTCTTTCAGACCCCCCTCTGAGCAATACAAGCCTCTAAAGCAGTGGCGTTATTAGGCCAGGGCTTCTGCTTTTCATCCAGCCGCAAACCTTTAGAGCTTCCATAACCACTCGTCACCTGTGCTATGCAGTATTTAAAAAACATGTTTTCCTGACACATTGTTATTTAAAAAATAAACAACATAATATAATATGCTCAGTAATAGTAGCCGGCACTGAAAGAAGCCATGGAAGTGACACGGTGTCTGTTGTGATTGGTCGAGATTTCATAATGCAGTGGCCCGCTCACATAAGACCTACATCACTTTTAACAGCACATTACACAACACTAGTGAGACTCATGTTGCCTACGGTACGCCTAAAATACATTGAAAAATATGATTTGACTCTCAGCCAATAATTACATATAGAGGATTGGAGGATATATCTGTAATTCAATTATATTTATTCCCATAGTAATTCGTCATGGATCCATAACTAAATAAACATCGGCATTTTGAAAGAGTATTTTTAAAATGATTTTATTAACGAAAGCATAAAGATGGCATTATTAGTTACATTGTTTTAGTTTGAACATGCAGACACTGGCACTAAGAACAGCGGGAATGTTTTTCTAGTCATCTCCATTATTAGTGAAATGCCCCTTATAGTGTTGCTCTATGCTACCAGGTGTGGCGGGGTGGGGGTCCACCACCTCTCCCTTCCTCCTCCTCCCTTCCCCATGGGCTAGGTCTGTATTCTGTGCGGCCCATGTCATGCCCCCTGCCCTTGTTCCTTGAACCTTGCGCGCTTTTCAGTGGATACAGCTGGAGAAAGGAAATCCCCATTGTGCGCCACTTGGCAGCCATGACCAATATGACCAATAAATACTGTAAGGTAAACAATACTGTCAGGGTAAACAACTGTCAGGGTAAACAATACTGTCAGGGTAAACAACTGTCAGGGTAAACAATACTGTCAGGGTAAACACTATATCTGTGAGAATATCCAAGAGGCTTTAATATAATTCTAAATGAATAATAATATTAATCACTGTTTAAAAAATAATAATATTTTGGAAATGATTTTGTTTTCAAATAACATAAAATGAGCGAGAAAAAAGCTATTCTTGAACAGGGGGTGAGACAAGATTACTAATTTTTAAATAAAGCCATTATGTTATTTAGAATTATTTTTTATGTTTTTAGAGGGTGGGAAGCCAAGAATCTACAGTCATCTCATGACTTCGACCTCCCAGTCGAGGCCGGCACAAGTTTTGAAACAGCATCCATAGCAACACAGCTTGTACTGTTATGCAGTGTCTTAAAATGCTGCGCCACTCAGGCGCTGTACACCATGACTGGTGGGTGTGGGCTACACTACTACAGCAAGAGCAAAAATAAACCTTAACAAAATACAATAATAAAAACATTAGTGTAACAACAGTGGTAGTAAGTAATACTGAAGTCATGCACCATTATCAGTTGCTATTTAGGTTTATGTCACCCATTCACTTCCAGACTCACATTTAGCATCTCCAATCCAAAATTAAATCTAGAATCGGTTTCCTATTTTGCATCAAAGCCTCCTTCACTCATGCTGCCAAACGTACCCTCGAAAAACTGACTATCCTACCGATCCTTGACTTTGGCGAAGTCATTTACAAAATAGCCTCCAACACCACTCAGCAAATTGGATGCATTCTATCTGTTTTCTCACTAAAGCCCCATACACTACCCACCACTGCAACCTGTATGCTCTCGTTGGCTGGCCCTCGCTACATATTCGTTGCCAAACCCAGTGGCTCCAGGTCATCTATAAGTCTTTGCTAGGTAAAGCCTCGCCTTTTCTCAGCTCACTGGTCACCATAGCAACACCCACCTGTAGCACGTGCTCCAGCAGGTATATTTCACTGGTCATCCCCAAAGCCAACACCTCTATGGCCGCCTTTCCATCCAGTTCTCTGCTGCCAATGACTGGAAGAAATTGCAGAAATTACTGAAGCTGGAGACTTCTATCGCCCTTTCTAACTTTAAGAATCAGCTGTCAGAGCAGCTCACTGCACCTGTACACAGCCCATCTGTAAATAGCACATCCAACTACCTCATCCCCATATTGTTATTTTTTTGTTGCTCTTTTGCACCCCAGTGTTCCGACTTGCATATCATCATCTGCACATCTATCACTCCAATGTTAATGCTAAATTGGGCGGCAGGGTAGCCTAGTGGTTAGAGCATTGGACTAGTAACTGAAAGGTTGCAAGTTCAAATCCCAGAGCTGACAAGGTACAAAATCTGTCATTCTGCCCCTGAACAGACAGTTAACCCGCTGTTCCTAGGCCGTCATTGAAAATTTGAATTTGTTCTTAACTGACTTGTCTAGTAAAATAAAGGTTACAAAAAAAACCACTGTAGCAACATTTGAAATGGACTCTGCTGTGAAGTAGTGATGTGTGACATACGGCTAGCTTCCTGAAATGGTTCATAAATTATACAAGATGAAAAAGGAAAACATAGTTTACAAAGTGTGTGTGTGTGTGTGTGTGTGTGTGTGTGTGTGTGTGTGTGTGTGTGTGTGTGTGTGTGTGTGTGTGTGTGTGTGTGTGTGTGTGTGTGTGTGTGTGTGTGTGTGTGTGTGTGTGTGTGTGTGTGTGTGTGTGTGTGTGTGTGTGTGTGTGTGTGTGTGTGTGTGTGTGTGTGTGTGTGTGTGTGTGTGTGTGTGTGTGTGTGTGTGTGTGTGTGTGTGTGTGTGTGTGTGTGTGTGTGTGTGTGTGTGTGTGTGTGTGTGTGTGTGTGTGTGTGTGTGTGTGTGTGTGTGTGTGTGTGTGTGTGAGAGGCTCATTTCATAGGTCAGAGTCTATGTTTAGAGTGGTTGACAAATCACTAGAGGTACAGTATGTGTTCTAGGGTAGATAGTGTTACAGAGTAGAGTTTGTTCCAGAATAGAGAGTGTTCAGAGTATAGTTTGTTCCAGAATAGATAGTGTAGAGTGTTCCAGAAGAGAGTAGAGCGTGTTCCAGAGTATAGTGTGTTCCAGAAGAGAGTAGAGTGTGTTCCAGAAGAGAGTAGAGTGTGTTCCAGACTAGAGAGTAGAGCGTGTTCCAGAAGAGAGTAGAGCTTGTTCCAGAGTAGAGTGTGTTCCAGAAGAGAGTAGAGAGTGTTCCAGAAGAGAGTAGAGAGTGTACCAGAAGAGAGTAGAGTGTGTTCCAGAGTAGAGAGTGTACCAGACTAGAGAGTGTTCCAGAGTAGTGTTCCAGAAGAGAGTAAAGCGTGTTCCAGAGTAGAGAGTTTTCCAGAGTAGAGAGTGTTCCAGACTAGAGAGTGTTCCGGACTAGAGAGTGTTCCAGAGTAGAGAGTGTACCAGAGTACAGTGTGTTCCAGACTAGAGAGCGTTCCAGACTAGAGAGTGTTCCAGACTAGAGAGTGCTCCAGCGTACAGTGTTCCACAGTCGTTTTTTTAATTGGGTATTGACAGTGTCTGCTGTGGCATGTGGAGGTAAAAGTTAAATAAAAATGTCTAATCTCTCAATGTTCTAATCTCTCAACCTATTAATCAAAGGCACAAAATTCATGCATTTAGCTGTTGAAATTCCTTTCTTGCCCCCGGAACCCTTACTATTTTTAGGCTAAGTCTTCAATGTCTTCAAATCCAAGAAATGTCCCTGCTCTAAATAGCCTACCCTATTCCCCACCTCCATCTCTCCCTTCCTACCTCCTGTCTGGCTTTTGATTTATATGAAGAGTAAATGAGAGAGAGAGAGAAAAAGGGTAAGAGAAAGAGAGAGATCACTTTGTTTCAATGACAGTGTGTCATGTCTCCTGCCTCAGAACGACATAAGGGTTGTAGACACGTATTATCTGCAACCCTGACACACACACACACACGAACACACACACGAACACGCACACGCACACGCACACACACACACACACACACACACACACACACGCGCGCGCGCACGCACACGCACGCACGCACACACACACACGCACACGCACACGCATGCACACACACATACACGCACGCACAGACACGCACAGACACGCACTCATTCAACATTCCAACTTGTAAATTAATCGCTTAATTCTCCCCAACCCCCTGCTTGGACGAATATAGAGGGGATAGCAAACAACCCCACACAGACAACCAATCTGGCCCACATATAATGACTGGTGTTTATAAGCCCTTTTAAATGCTCACATCACATCACACATAAAGCTGTGTGTCAACATGGCACATCAAAAGCTATGTCTGACCAAGTTATATGTCTGTCGTCATCTTCAAAGCCCAAAATGTGGGTGGAACAAATATACACAGTGAATATAAATAAATAAAGGCATTAAAAGAGATGAGTGTGAAATGGGGCAGTTTGAAAGGCAGTCATTTCATGCCTCGTCTTGCCATCGGCTGTAACGCGGCTGAAGTGCACTGGGGACAGGAAGACACATCACAGCATGATGAATTACCACCGCTGACATGTCAATGTGGAGAGGAAGGGGAGGACAGGGAGGATAGGGACGAGAGGGAGGAGGGGAAAGATAGGGAGGAGACACCCTAACCAAGTTACCATAGAAACGTAATCTTTAATCAATTGCTTGGAACCTCTAATGATAGCTATTTGACTGGTAAACTCATGGGTAAACTCACGGGTAAACTCATGGGTAAACTCATGGGTAAACTCATGGGTAAACTCACGGGTAAACTCACGGGTCAACTCACGGGTAAACTCATGGCTAAACTCACAATGGATGCCCAGTATGCCGTCATTGACTTGAATGGGGAGGTATGTTCTACAGATCCTATCTCTGTGAGGGTTACATGTCACAAACAAAAAATGTAGGGTTCCTTAAGGCTTCTTTGGTAAGGGTGATGGTTCCATGTGGAACCATACTTACCCAAAGAACCCTTTGAGCCCTTCAATGGTTCTTTGGAGTTAATAAAAGCGTCCTTGCCTCTTTTAGTGATCATCAATATGTAGGGATGCTGCTCATTAGAATATTTTGAGGCTCGGTTTGCACATAGCTCTTTTTGTGCATCCATTCCAGTGTATCTAGTCTGTTGTTTAATGCCATGACACGTCATATATGATTATGGCTTGTGATGGTGTCTTGTGAAAGACTCACATATGGTCTTGTGTCAATTAATAAGAACAGTTGACTAAATCAGTCAGTGGTTCTCAAGTCTCTCCGCAGGGACCCCCAGCTGTTCCAGAGGTATCTCACTTCATTCTGTAAACATATGAACAAAACCTATGGAATTTGAACAATGTAATATGGCATTTAAACAACAAAAAAACTGTGTGTTGAGGAAGGTTCTTTACAGAATCATTCCCCATAAAGGTTCTATAAAGAACCATGAAAAAAATGTTCTTCAATAGCCCCAAAGAGTTGTAAACATAGTGGAACCCTTTTCTTGGTGCTATATAGAACATATCAAGACTGTTTCAAGGACAGCTTTTTTCCATCTACGTAACATTGCAATAATCAGAAACTTTCTGTTCAAAAATGATGCAGAAAAATTAATCCATGCTTTTGTAACTTCTAGGTTAGACTACTGCAATGCTCTACTTTCCGGCTACCCGGATAAAGCACTAAATAACCTTCAGTTAGTGCTAAATACGGCTGCTAGAATCCTGACTATAACCCAAAAAATTTGATCATATTACTCCAGTTCTAGCCTCCCTACACTGGCTTCCTGACAAGGCAAGGGCTGATTTCAGTATTTCAAGGTTTTACTGCTAACCTACAAAGCATTACGTGGGCTTGCTCCTACCTATCTCTCTGATTTGGTCCTGCCGTACATACCTACACGTACACTACGGTCACGAGAAGCAGGCCTCCTAATTGTCCCTAGAATTTCTAAGCAAACAGCTGGAGGCAAGGCTTTCTCCTATAGAGCTCCATTTTTATGGAACGGTCTGCCTACCCATGTGAGAGGCGCAAACTCGGTGTCAACCTTTAAGTCTTTACTGAAGACTCATCTCTTCAGTGGGTCATATGATTGAGTGTAGTCTGGCCCAGGAGTGTGAAGGTGAACGGAAAGGCTCTGGAGCAACGAACCGCCCTTGCTGTCTCTGCCTGGCCGGTTCCCCTCTTTCCACTGGGATTCTCTGCCTCTAACCCTATTACAGGGGCTGAGTCACTGGCTTACTAGGGCTCTTTCATACCGTCCCTAAGAGGGGTGCATCACTTGAGTGGATTGAGTAACTGATGTGATCTTCCTGTCTGGGTTGGTGCCCCCCTTTGGGTTGTGCCGTGGGCTATACTGGTAAGTTGGTGGTTGAATATATCCCTCTAGTGGTGTGGGGGCTGTTCTTTGGCAAAGTGGGTGGGGTTATATCCTTCCTGTTTAGCCCTGTCCGGGGGTGTCATCGGATGGGGACACAGTGTCTCCTGACCCCTCCTGTCTCAGCCTCCAGTATTTATGCTGCAGTAGTTTATGTGTCGGGGGGCTTGGGTCAGTTTGTTATATCTGGAGTACTTCTCCTGTCCTATCCGGTGTCCTGTGTGAATTTAAGTATGCTCTCTCTAATTCTCTCTTTCCCTCTTTCTTTCTCTCTCTCGGAGGACCTGAACCCTAGGACCATGCCTCAGGACTACCGGGCATGATGACTCCTTGCTGTCCCCAGTCCACCTGGCCGTGCTGCTGCTCCAGTTTCAACTGTTCTGCCTGTGATTATTATTATTTGACCATGCTGGTCATTTATGAACATTTGAACATCTTGGCCATGTTCTGTTATAATCTCCACCCGGCACAGCCAGAAGAGGACTGGCCACCCCACATAGCCTGGTTCCTCTCTAGGTTTCTTCCTAGGTTTTGGCCTTTCTAGGGAGTTTTTCCTAGCCACCGTGCTTCTACACCTGCATTGCTTGCTGTTTGGGGTTATAGGCTGGGTTTCTGTACAGCACTTTGAGATATCAGCTGATGTACGAAGGGCTATATAAATACATTTTATTTTATTTTATTATTAATGGTTGTTTTTAGAACCTTGGGAAAGGGTTCTTTATAGAACCAAGCAGGTTCCATTTAGGACACATGGTTCTTTATAGAACCTTCAAAAAAAGATAAACAGATAAAATATGCATCCCAACCGAACTGAAATATTTTCAGAAACATGTTGGGTCGTTTTCACAGCTTTCTATTTCCTTACAGTGGTCAAACGTTGGACATAAAGCACATATGTTTTACATCTGCTAAATGACTTAAATATGTTTTTGTTTTTGTTTTGTTATTGCATTTTGCTCCTTGGTCCCTAAATTTCTTTTAGAGATGACAGAGAATACTTTCCCGATGTTAATTAACAAGGTTGAAGAATTCATTCTGTCATGTATGACATTATTCTGTTGAGCAAGGGTTGATTTAGTCTTCTTTGTCAACATAAGATGTGTAACAACTCTCGTTGGTGGTAGAAAGAGCAGACCAAGGCGCAGCGTGCAAAGTGTTCATGATTTTAATTAAAAAAAACACTAAAAAAACACTCAAACAAAATAAAGGAAATGCACAGTTCTGTCAGGCAACAGTAACTCCACAGAAAACAAGATCCCACAAACTAATGGTGGGAAAAAGGGCTGCCTAAGTATGATCCCCAATCAGAGACAATGATAGACAGCTGCCTCTGATTGGGAACCACACTCGGCCGAAAACAAAGAAACAGAAAACATAGAATTTCCCACCCGCGTCACACCCTGACCTAACCAAACATAGAGAATAATAAAGATCTCTAAGGTCAGGGTGTGACATAATGACAGAAGAGAAGCTGCATGTATTTAATTTTAGACAAGTTGACTGACAAATAGCCTACCAAAATTTTGGAAATTATAAGCAGAAACATATATCTAAATCAGGCAACTACAAAAAATCCTGCACCCCCTGTCAACATTTTTTTTTACGATTAGTGGATTAGGGGAGGGCCTCAAATGTTCATTTCATCACCTAGCCTATAGTTGGGCGGTTGTAGGTGGGTTATTAGCAATTGCGTGCAGGTGCGGGTGAACAAACAGCTTGACCTCTATGCTAACTGCACGTGTGTGCGCGCACCTCTTCTACTGTTCAATTGGCCAAGTGTTCCCTTTAAATCCACAAGTCCTCTGTCTTGCTACAGAACGCTGCCATATGAATTCATGTTTTGACAATTTGCCATGCTTTCCGTTCTTTAGCAGAAAGAAAGCACTTATATGAATAAGATTTATTTATGCAACACACGGATTATTTCAATATAGTGAATGGCCTTAATATGCTTCAAGTGTTTGATTATTATACGAGGCATGAAAAAATGAAATTTATCGGAAGGGCGATAAACAAACTTTATTTTTGTTTTAATGTGAAACAGTGAATGGGTTGGCAGGGAGATATTGTTTGATTTTAAATCCAATCACCTTCCCTCTCAAACACACGCCAAGGACCTCCTAATCTCTTTTAAAATGGTTTGAAGAGGTTCCCTGTTATGAAATTAAATAGTATTCTATATATGAATTATAGTTGTTAGCTTGGGTTATACCACAGCATTGTTGAATAATAATTTCTGATTGGCTAGAAGGGCATTCTAGACTTGACGTTAAAACCAGACAACAGGACAGTTAGAAAATATATTAATATCATTGGAAAAGATATCAAGACAGTTGGAAAAGATATCGGGACAGTTAGAAAATATATTAAGATCCTTGGAAAAGATATCAAGACAGTTGGAAAAGATATCAGGACAGTTGGAAAAGATATCGGGACAGTTGGAAAAGATATCGGGACAGTTGGAAAATATATCAAGACAGTTGAAAAAGATATCGGGACAGTTGGAAAATATATCAAGACAGTTGGAAAAGATATCGGGACAGTTGGAAAAGATATCGGGACAGTTGGAAAAGATATCGGGACAGTTGGAAAAGATATCGGGACAGTTGGAAAAGATATCAGGACAGTTGGAAAAGATATCGGGACAGTTGGAAAATATATCAAGACAATTGGAAAAGATATCGGGACAGCTTGCAATCATGAAGCAATAAGCACCTATGTATTTGTTTTTGCAGATATGTATTTTTTGTTAGCATCTGATGACCTAACATGGTGAGTGATGAATATGAATTTTGCATTTAAGGCTGTCACATCCTCCCACATATATATAGTTTGAACAGCTGTTTTCATCAACTTATATTTTTGAATTCGGTTGTGATATTGTCAGGTTTGCTAGCTTTTAGACTAGTGTTTGATATGCAATGCAATCCACTCATAATTAACAGTCAGTGTTGACTAACAGGACAGGTGAAACACTTTTCTATCTATGCCAAGCAAAATGGGACATTATAAGTTTATTGTTATGAATGTCAATAGAAAACAGCTATTCTGTAATCTAATTAGCTAGCTTCTAGCCTAGTGTTTGAGATAACAACGTTGCCAGCGAGCATGGCAACAAAACATAAAGAATGAACACCGACTGGATCGCGTCCATAAATATCGAACTAATCGAATGAATGACTGGGTTCCGTCTCTAGCAACCACGATATGACAAAGTTTGAATTTGCTTATATAAATACAAATATATTAAAAAAATATATACACTGCTCAAAAAAATAAAGGGAACACTTAAACAACACAATGTAACTCCAAGTCAATCACACTTCTGTGAAATCAAACTGTCCACTTAGGAAGCAACACTGATTGACAATACATTTCACATGCTGTTGTGCAAATGGAATAGACAACAGGTGGAAATTATAGGCAATTAGCAAGACACCCCCAATAAAGGAGTGGTTCTGCAGGTGGTGACTACAGACCACTTCTGATTTCCTATAATTCCTGGCTGATGTTTTGGTCACTTTTGAATGCTGGCGGTGCTTTCACTCTAGTGGTAGCATGAGACGGAGTCTACAACCCACACAAGTGGCTCAGGTAGTGCAGCTCATCCAGGATGGCACATCAATGCGAGCTGTGACAAGAAGGTTTGCTGTGTCTGTCAGCGTAGTGTCCAGAGCATGGAGGCGCTACCAGGAGACAGGCCAGTACATCAGGAGACGTGGAGGAGGCCGTAGGAGGGCAACAACCCAGCAGCAGGACCGCTACCTCCACCTTTGTGCAAGGAGGAGCAGGAGGAGCACTGCCAGAGCCCTGCGAAATGACCTCCAGCAGGCCACAAATGTGCATGTCTCTGCTCAAACGGCCAGAAACAGACTCTATGAGGGTGGTATGATGGTCTGACGTCCACAGGTGGGGGTTGTGCTTACAGCCCAACACGGTGCAGGACATTTGGCATTTGCCAGAGAACACCAAGATTGGCAAATTCGCCACTGGCGCCCTATGCTCTTCACAGATGAAAGCAGGTTCACACTGAGCACATGTGACAGATGTGATAGAGTCTGGAGTTGCCGTGGAGAACGTTCTGGAGAACGTTCTGCTGCCTGCAACATCCTCCAGCATGATCAGTTTGGCGGTGGGTCAGTCATGGTGTTGGGTGGCATTTCTTTGGGGGCCGCACAGCCCTCCATGTGCTCGCCAGAGGTAGCCTGACTGCCATTAGGTAACGAGATGAGATCCTCAGACCCCTTGTGAGACCATATGCTGGTGCGGGTGGCCCTGGGTTCCTCCTAATGCAAGACAATGCTAGACCTCATGTGGAGTGTGTCAGCGGTTCCTGCAAGAGGAAGGCATTGATGCTATGGACTGGCCCGCCCGTTCACCAGACCTAAATCCAATGGAGCACATCTGGGACATCATGTCATGTTTGACTCCAAATCCAGAACTCCATGGTTAGATACTTTTGATTTCCATTGATAACTTGTGTGATTTTGTTGTCAGCACATTCAACTATGTAAAGAAAAAGTATTTAATAAGAATATTTCATTCATTCAGATCTAGGATGTGCTATATTAGTGTTCCCTTTATTTTTTTGAGCAGTGTATATTTCTACTCATAAAAGTGTTGTTTTCTTTGGCAACTGGGGTATAAGTGGGATAAACAGCTAGTCGTATCTAGCAAGCAAAGAATAAAAAGTTGCTACTGAGCATGGCAACGAAACATAAAGAATGTATGACTGGGTCACTTTCATAAATATCGTGCTAATCAAACAAACGACTGGTTCGGGTCTCTCGCAACCAAAAGATTAAAAAGTATGATTTTGCTCATAAAAATAAAAATATTTATACCAGTAAATGTGTGCTTTCATATTTGTTTTCTTTGGCAACTGTCGTATAAGCGGAATTGCTTAAATAATGTATGGTATCCCTTACTTATTCTCATGGGACATTTACCACCATGTTGACACCATCCCTGTCCCCTTCTCTACCATCCCTGCCCTCTTCCCTACCATCCCTGCCGCCTACTCTACCATCCCTGCCCTCTTCCCTACCATCCCTGCCTCCTACTCTACCATCACTGCCCCCTTACCTACCATCCCTACCCACTACTCTACCATCCCTGTCCCCTTCTCTACCATCCCTGCCCCCTGCCCCCTACCCTTCCAACCCTGCTCCCTAACCTACCATCCCTGCACCTACCTTTACAACCATGCCCTCTACCCTACCTTCCCTATCCTACTCTACTATCCCTGCCCCTTTCTCTACCACCCCTACCCCTACCCTACCTACTACTCTACCATTCCTGCCCCCTACTCTACCATCCCTGCCCCCTACCTTTCCAACCATGCCCACTACCCTACTATCTCTGCCCCCTTCTCTACCATCCTGCCCCCGACCCTACCTTCCCTACCCTACTCTACTATCCCTGCCACTTTCTCTACCACCCCTACCCCCTACCCTACCATCCCTACCTACTACTCTACCATCCCTACCCACTACTCTACAATCCCTACCCACTACTCTACAATCCCTACCTCCTACTCTACCATCCCTACCCACTACTCTACCATCCCTACCCCCTACTCTACCATCCCTACCTCCTACTCTACCATCCCTACCCACTACTCTACCATCCCTACCCCCTACTCTTCCATCCCTACCCCCTACTCTACCATCCCTACCCACTACTCTACCATCCCTACCCCCTACTCTACCATCCCTACCCACTACTCTACCATCCCTACCCCCTACTTTACCATCCGTACCCCCTACTCTACCATCCCTGCCCCCTAATCTACTTTCACTACTCTCCCTATAGGCACACGTGTTGCCTACCACAATGTAAAACATTCTCCAGCACATCTGGATTTTCTGAGACTATACTTGCACTGTTAGTCCTTTATTCCTTTACCTGAACTGCTCTGGCTGGTTTGTTGGTTAGTCAGTTGCTGTTGACTTTTCTGGAGAAAAGTATGTTGTACTTTTACAGGCTCCCAGCATGGCACCAGGACTAACACAACAGCCACATACGTGGACACATAATGTGGTGATGTGTTTGATTTGACACTAAAAGGTCTCCCTGGGATGTTATTGACAACAGCTGTGTTCAGCAGTGAGGGTGTGTTAAACATGGAGAGGAATGGAGAGGCTATGTCAAGGGTCCCCCGGGCTGAATGTGTAACCCTCAATCCCATTTCATTTGGTCCGTCAATGACTTATTGCCTGCAATACCCATTCACACAGTGTTATTTGTTGTTCATGTTTCTATACTTTTACGACGTACATTATCTGTATTATTCAATATGTTGCAATTCCAAAAAGCAGCATGTAACCCCATGAGGTCACAACACATTGAGCAATAGGAATGACACAACAGTTTCTCAACAACGACGTTCTTACCGCCATTTTCTCTGTGTTGTCGTAACCCTTTGTGAGGTTGACTTTCGTCCAACCAGTGAAGGTGTCAGTGGGTCACAGCAGCATGAAGGATGATCCCCCACCACCACTTGTACTGTTCTAGCTTTCTCCTCAAACCACACCAGAGATTAGTACTTCAAAATACATTATTCACCCTAACAATGTGGCAGAATACCCATGGGGTGTGTCTGACATTTTGCTAGTTTGTTCGCTCGTGTGTGTTTGTGTGCATGTTTGTGATAATAATACGTTGGGGGTTGCTTATATTTGTGTTGCACACAACTGTTTAATGGAAGTGTGTTTCTTGCATATCCCAACTCCCACTGAGATACTCGCAGGGAGTGGGGTCACAGCCAGGGGTCACCATTGGGTTCAGTGCCTTGCTCAAGGTCACAGCAACAGATTGTTCACCCTTTCGGCTCCAGTATTCCAACCAGCCACCTTTCGGGTTAGTGGCCCAACACTCTAAACTCTAGGCTACCTGCCAACCTGTGTGTGTACGTGTACCTGCTGAGTTGGAGTGTTTCTGTTTGTCTTTGTGCTACTTGATAAAATGTGCTATTTACTCTCATGAGTTAGCTATGACTGGCTGATGTGGCGATCCATTCTTTCACCACACAGTCATAAAAGTGATGTCTTTCTGTAGTAAATGAATAGTGGTCAGATACTTGTTTGTGTATTTGTGTGTGTGTGTGTATTTGTGTGTGTGTGTGTGTGTGTGTGTTGTCATATGGTTTGGGAAGGTGATATTGATTATGATAAGAAGTCATAAGATATGGTCCCTTCCTCCTTTATTCCTCTCGGGCCACGACAAACCATGCCACGCCACACCACGCCACACCACGCCACACCACGCCACACCACGCCACGCCACACCACACCACGCCACACCACAGCACACCACACCACGCCACACCACGCCACACCACACCACACCACACCACGCCACACCACAGCACACCACGCCACACCACAACACACCACGCCACACCACAGCACACCACACCACGCCACACCACAGCACACCACGCCACACCACAGCACACCACGCCACACCACAGCACACCACACCACGCCACACCACAGCACAGCACACCACACCAAGCCACAGCACACCACACCACAGCACACCATGCCACACCACAGCACACCACGCCACGCCACACCACGCCACAGCACACCACACCACGCCACACCACACCACAGCACACAACACCACGCCACAGCACACCACACCACACCACGCCACGCCACGCCACACCAAAGCACACCACACCACACCACGCCACGCCACACCACAGCAAACAACACCACGCCACGCCACACCACGCAACAGCACACCAGACTATGCCACGCCATACCACGCCACACCACACCACACCACGCCACAGCACACCACATCACACCACGCCACACCACAGCACACCACACCACGCCACAGCACACCACACCACGCCACACCACGCCACAGCACACCACGCCACACCACACCACGCCACAGCACACCACACCACGCCACACCACAGCACACCACACCACGCCACACCACAGCACACCATGCCACACCACATCACACCACACCACGCCACAACACAGCACACCACGCCACACCACACCACACCACGCCACACCACGCCACACCAAAGCACACCACACCACACCACGCCACACCACACCACGCCACACCACACCACGCCACACCACAGCACACCACACCATGCCACGCCACACCACGCCACACCACAACACACCACGCCACACCACAGCACACCACACCACGCCACACCACAGCACACCACACCACAGCACACCACACCACAGCACAGCACACCACGCCACACCACGCCACACCACAGCACAGCACACCACACCACGCCACAGCACACCACACCACACCACAGCACACCATGCCACACCACAGCACACCACGCCACACCACGCCACAGTACACCACACCACGCCACACCACACCACAGCACACAACACCACGCCACAGCACACCACACCACACCACGCCACGCCAGACCAAAGCACACCACACCACACCACACCACGCCACGCCACACCACAGCAAACAACACCACGCCACGCCACACCACGCAACAGCACACCACACTATGCCACGCCATACCACGCCACACCACACCACACCACGCCACAGCACACCACATCACACCACGCCACACCACAGCACACCTCACCACGTCACACCACAGCACACCACACCACAGCACACCACACCACGCCACAGCACACCACACCACGCCACACCACGCCACAGCACACCACACCACGCCACACCACACCACGCCACAGCACACAACACCACGCCACGCCACACCACAGCACACCTCACCACGTCACACCACAGCACACCACACCACGCCACACCACAGCACACCACACCACACCACAGCACACCGCACCACGCCACACCACGCCACAGCACACCACACCACGCCACACCACACCACGCCACAGCACACAACACCACGCCACGCCACAGCACACCACGCCACAGCACAACACGCCACGCCACACCACGCCACGCCACACCAAAGCACGCCACACCACGCCACACCACGCCACACCACACCACGCCACACCACACCACACCACACCACACCACGCCACACCACAGCACACCACACCATGCCACACCACAGCACGCCACACCACACCACCACACCACGCCACACCACAGCACACAACACCACGCCACACTTTACTAATTTTACTAGGCAAGTCGCCTAGTAAAATTAAGGTAAAATAAAAAATTAATCCAGGATTTATCCAATAACACAACACGCAATCATGCTCTCTAATTTTAGATATGAATTTGTTTCCCACTTTCAGCTGAGTAATCTGTATTGGGAAGTCGATGCAGGCGGGTGGGTTTCTGCCTGTCTGGTGTTGAAAGAGTCAGAGGGAGATCATCTGATCATCTCCCACTATGCACCCGCTCACATTGTCTCATCCTGAAATCAGCTGAATTCAAGGTGTCAGTCTCCCTCACTCCCTTTTTTCTCTCCTCTCCCTCTGCCCTACTTGTTTCTCTCCTCTCCCTCACTCCCTTTTTTCTCTCCTCTCCCTCTGCCCTACTTGCTTCTCTCCTCTCCCTCTGCCCTACTTTTTTCTCTCCTCTCCCTCTGCCCTACTTGTTTCTCTCCTCTCCCTCTGCCCTAAGTGTTTCTCTCCTCTCCCTCTGCCCTACTTTTTTCTCTCCTCTACTCTGCCCTACTTTTTTCTCTCCTCTCCCTCTGCCCTACTTTTTTCTCTCCTCTCCCTCTGCCCTACTTTTTTCTCCCCTCTCCCTCTGCCCTACTTTTTTCTCTCCTCTCCCTCGGCCCTACTTTTTTCTCTCCTCTCCCTCACTCCCTTTTTTCTCTCCTCTCCCTCTGCCCTACTTGCTTCTCTCCTCTCCCTCTGCCCTACTTTTTTCTCTCCTCTCCCTCTGCCCTACTTGTTTCTCTCCTCTCCCTCTGCCCTAATTGTTTCTCTCCTCTCCCTCTGCCCTACTTTTTTCTCTCCTCTACTCTGCCCTACTTTTTTCTCTCCTCTCCCTCTGCCCTACTTGTTTCTCTCCTCTCCCTCTGCCCTACTTTTTTTCTCTCCTCTCCCTCTGCCCTACTTTTTTATCTCCTCTCCCTCTAACCTACTTGTTTCTCTCCTCTCCCTCTGCCCTACTTTTTTCTCTCCTCTCCCTCTGCCCTACTTTTTTCTCTCCTCTCCCTCTGCCCTACTTTTTTCTCTCCTCTCCCTCTGCCCTACTTGTTTCTCTCCTCTCCCTCTACCCTACTTGTTTCTCTCCTCTCCCTCTGCCCTACTTGTTTCTCTCCTCTCCCTCTGCCCTACTTTTTCTCTCCTCTCCCTCTGCCCTACTTTTTTTCTCTCCTCTCCCTCTGCCCTACTTGTTTCTCTCCTCTCCTCTGCACTACTTTTTTTCTCTCCTCTCCCTCTGCCCTACTTGTTTCTCTCCTCTCCCTCTGCCCTACTTTTTTTTCTCTCCTCTCCCTCTGCCCTACTTTTTTCTCTCCTCTCCCTCTGCCCTACTTTTTTATCTCCTCTCCCTCTGCCCTACTTGTTTCTCTCCTCTCCCTCTGCCCTACTTTTTTCTCTCCTCTCCCTCTGCCCTACTTGTTTCTCTCCTCTCCCTCTGCCCTAATTGTTTCTCTCCTCTCCCTCTGCCCTACTTTTTTCTCTCCTCTACTCTGCCCTACTTTTTTCTCTCCTCTCCCTCTGCCCTACTTGTTTCTCTCCTCTCCCTCTGCCCTACTTTTTTTCTCTCCTCTCCCTCTGCCCTACTTTTTTATCTCCTCTCCCTCTGCCCTACTTGTTTCTCTCCTCTCCCTCTGCCCTACTTTTTTTTCTCTCCTCTCCCTCTGCCCTACTTTTTCTCTCCTCTCCCTCTGCCCTACTTTTTTCTCTCCTCTCCCTCTGCCCTACTTGTTTCTCTCCTCTCCCTCTACCCTACTTGTTTCTCTCCTCTCCCTCTGCCCTACTTGTTTCTCTCCTCTCCCTCTGCCCTACTTTTTTCTCTCCTCTCCCTCTGCCCTACTTTTTTCTCTCCTCTCCCTCTGCCCTACTTGTTTCTCTCCTCTCCCTCTGCACTACTTTTTTCTCTCCTCTCCCTCTGCCCTACTTGTTTCTCTCCTCTCCCTCTGCCCTACTTTTTTCTCTCCTCTCCCTCTGCCCTACTTTTTTCTCTCCTCTCCCTCTGCCCTACTTTTTATCTCCTCTCCCTCTGCCCTACTTGTTTCTCTCCTCTCCCTCTGCCCTACTTTTTTCTCTCCTCTCCCTCTGCCCTACTTTTTTCTCTCCTCTCCCTCTGCCCTACTTTTTTCTCTCCTCTCCCTCTGCCCTACTTGTTTCTCTCCTCTCCCTCTACCCTACTTGTTTCTCTCCTCTCCCTCTACCCTACTTGTTTCTCTCCTCTCCCTCTGCCCTACGTTTTTCTCTCCTCTCCCTCTGCCCTACTTGTTTCTCTCCTCTCCCTCTACCCTACTTGTTTCTCTCCTCTCCCTCTACCCTACTTGTTTCTCTCCTCTCCCTCTGCCCTACGTTTTTCTCTCCTCTCCCTCTGCCCTACTTGTTTCTCTCCTCTCCCTCTGCCCTACTTTTTTCTCTCCTCTCCCTCTGCCCTACTTTTTTCTCTCCTCTCCCTCTGCCCTACTTGTTTCTCTCCTCTCCCTCTGCCCTACTTTTTTCTCTCCTCTCCCTCTGCCCTACTTTTTTCTCTCCTCTCCCTCTGCCCTACTTTTTTTCTCTCCTCTCCCTCTGCCCTACTTGTTCTGTGCTTGTTGAAGCCAGTGGCAATCTTTAGAAAATCTTGAATGCTTCAATAAACTAATGGATTTGTAACTATATCAATCATCTCCTACTTTTACTGAGTAATAGTGTGCGCTTGTGTTTGTTCTGTGTGTGTTTGATGATGTGTTTGTTGATTTGCGTTTCCTGATGTGTGTTTGTTGATGTGTGTTTGTTGATGTATGTGTCTAGATGCATGTTTGTTGCGCGTGCATTTCTTGTGGGTGTTTGTCCTGATATGTGTTTCTTGATGGGTGTTTGTTGTGCGTGTGTTTCCTGATGTGTTTCTTGATGTGTGTTTGTTGTGCGTGTGTTTCTTGATGTGTGAGTGCCTATTAATATTTGTACCAAAATGTATATTTGTGTCGACTTCCAACATCTTCAATGTGTTTTCACCTCTCCAGACATGAACATGTTACCATGGTGACCATTCACAAACACACAACACCCTGTCACTCCTGTTGTTCCACATTTTCCCGGACTCAGTGGTTCAAGTTGATGACCTCATTGTCGCCACAAACCGTGGCAGATTTCGGGGCACTCAGCTTCCTGTGCCAAGTGGTGGATGTGTCAGAGCATTCCTGGGAATTCCCTATTTGAAACCCCCTCAGTTGGGGAACTGTGTTTTCATCCTACTAAACCTTCAAAGAGGTGGTCCAGTGTAAAACACACTACACGCAACTCCATCTCCTTCCAACCCCAGGATACAACTTTCCCTTGTAGGTTTTGACATCAGAAGGATGACGTAGGCCTGTGTGGTAAACAAACACATCTTATTACATAGACATGAATGTACTGCATATGTTTGTGTGCCTTTAAACCTATTAATGTTAGTGACTGTCTACAGTCATTGAATACGGTTATATGCACACAATAATGTAATCATTG
Source organism: Oncorhynchus masou masou (assembly GCF_036934945.1). NCBI lineage: Eukaryota > Metazoa > Chordata > Actinopteri > Salmoniformes > Salmonidae > Oncorhynchus > Oncorhynchus masou. The sequence goes on from NC_088224.1 coordinate 86,351,843, forward strand.
TGGATAGTCAGGTTAATGTAATAGTTTGTTTAAAATGTTTACATGTTTTGTAAGAAGAATGATTCCCCTAATAATCTTGTTGACATGGACACATCTGAGATCAGGAGACCTGATGTCACTCTGATAAATGCAGAACATCTCCAATCTATATAAACATTCTACCACAGTGACCATGTTATTTTTGGGAAGCATATTTGATTCTGAGTTTGGGCATCTAAAGTTTATATGTGAAAACTACTTCTAAGACCTATACATTCAGTTGTTCCAATCTCAATTCACTTCACAAAGAGGGAGGCTCGCTTGGCTGGTGCTGGAACATGCTCAGATCACATACACTGCTGGAACGCCCATTAAGGTGTTTACATGTCCTAATAAATTGAAAGATTGCTCAGAAAACCAGTTGTTTTAATCAGCATAGGCTTACTTCGATTTTGATTAAGATAAGCAGAGTAAGGTGTTTATTGCATAATCTGTTTACTGACATAATCCGTTTAGTATCAAATTATTACTGTGTATGTAAACGTGCTCAATGTTGTTTTGTAATCAAGTTGTTAACTACACGTGTTTGACTACGAATTCCTTACTCCCAGGTTTCTGTGGAGCTGAGATGTGGAACCCCAACAACAAGATGAGTGAAGACTGTCTCTTCCTCAACATATGGACTCGTCACCAAATGAACACACCCAAAACGTTCCAAGAGCTCCTCCCCTGGTTCCTCATTGGCTCCTGTCATGATGTGGCTCTATGGGGGTGTTTCACTACAGGCACTGTCCTGGAACTATGAAGTGAAACTAATATACTTATATTTATGTTTTCAACGTACACTAATAACAAAGTTTGTTTTGATTGGACACAGGCTCGGTCCGTTGTATTTCCTGTCTCTTCCTGATAGCGAGGTTGTCCGTGGCGACGATGGAATGCATGACCAGCGCGTGGCTCTGTACTGGGTAGCCAATAAAATCACTGCCTTTGGCAGAGACCCTTCAAAAGTTACTCAGCTTTTTTTTCTTTTTTATTCTTATTCTTTGTTTTACCATGTTTAATTAATCTCCTTTTTATGTTGGTTGCATCTGTGGGTCTCCATCTCCTCCCCCCTGGCAGCCATGGTCTGTTCAACAGGGCGATACTACAGAGTGGTTCCCCTAACACTCCATTGGCTGTCATGACTCAACAGCAGGCCTGAAACAGGACCCTCTCCCTGGGTAGGCTGATGGGTTTGTCCCCTGACACCTCTGGCTGTCCTGGAGCAGTGTCTACAGAGAGGATATCATCAAACAGCAGTACACTGTCCTGTCTCTCTCTGCACTCATAGCACTTCCATTCACCCCTTCTGTCGACCAAAACTTTCTAGCAGACATGCCCGAGGTGTGTGTGAATCTGTGGATTGCTTGTAGGGCCAAAAGGCACTGAACAAACAAGCAGTTGACATTCATGTATGTTTCCAATGGCATTATGTCAGAATGTCTAATCCTCTCTGTCACGTCCTAGAGATTCTGCTCCAGACGGGCAACTTCCTGAAGACAGAGGTGCTGATTGGTTCAAACCAAGATGAGTGGACCCACTTCCAGGTTTACGGGGCAACGGGATTTGACATCACTAGCCAGAGCCTGATCAGCAGGGAGGACTTCCTGAAAGGGGTGGACCTAGTGTTTATGGGGTTCGGTGATGTCACAAGGGAGATGGCCATCTTCCAGTACAGTACACTGATTGGAGAGATGAGAATAGTGGGATGAAGAATCATGATTTGCTTGCACGAATGGTGGGAGACCTTTGCCCAGAGGTAAGGACAACATATTGAAGAGTTCCACAAAGCTCTAATGCAGGGCTCTCCAACTCTGTACCAGGAGAGCTACCCTCTTATACATTTTTTATCCAACCCCCATTGTCACTAACCTGATTCATTTTATCAACCAGCTAATTATTAGAATCAGATGCATTAAATTGGGGTTGGAGTGAAAACGTACAGGACGGTAGCTCTCAAAGAACAAGGTTGGAGAGCCCTGCTCTAATATTTGCCACAAATTTTGAATGTAAATCAACATATTATTTACATGGAATGTTGAGTTGTAAAGTTAGTATTTGGCCCCTTCTGCTCAGTTTGTAATGAACTCTCTGATCATCACCATACCTACACTCATAACACGGGAGGTAAGGCCTGCCTCTTCCTGTTTGACCACCATTCCTCCAACAGTCCCTGGCCTGTGTGGATGGGTGTGATGCCATGAGATTGAGATTGAGTTTATCTTTGGAATGCCACTGAACAGTACCCTGGGATACATAGAGGAGGAAATGGTCATGAGCAGGAGGATGATGAAGTCCTGGGCCAACATGGGTGAGAGAGACCTCATACAGATGTTATATAGATAGACATGGCTGAGACCAGGTGAGGCCTCTTATACAACACATTGGGAAAGTATTCAGAAACTTTGACTTTTTTCACATTTTGATGGATCAAATATACACTACCTTTCACAAGTTTGGGGTCACATAGAAATGTCCTTGTTGTTGAAGGAAAATCAATTATGTTGTCCATTAAAATAACATAACATTGATCAGAAATACAGTATATGTCACGTTCTGACCATAGTTCTTTTGTGTTTTCCTTGTTTTAGTGTTGGTCAGGACATGAGCTGGGTTGGCATTCTATGTTGTGTGCCTAGTTTGTCTATTTCTATGTTTGGCCTGAACCATATTTAGGTAGCCTGTTTTGTGTTGGGATTTGTGGGTGGTTGTTTCCTGTCTTTGTGTTTTCTGCACCAGTTAGGACTGTTTTGGTTTTTCACGTTTATTGTTTTGTATTCTGTTCATGTTGAGTTACCTTATTAAAATAACAGGAACTCTAACCACGCTGCGTTTTGGTCTGCCTCTCCTTCCCAGGAAGAAAGCTGTGACAGTATAGACAATGTTAATGTTGTAAATGACTATATATTTTTTTAATGGAATATCTACCCAGACACAGAGAGGCCCATTATCAGCAACCATCACTCGTTTGTTCCAATGGCACATTGTGTTAGCTAATCCAAGTTTATCATTTTAAAAGGCTAATGGATCATTAGAAAACCCTTTTGCAATTATGTTAGTACAGCTGAAAGCTATTGTGATGTTTAAAGAAGCAATAAAACTGGCCATCTTTAGACTAGTTGAATATTTGGAGCATTAGCATTTGTGGGTTTGAATACAGGCTCAAAATGGCCAAAAACAAATAACTTTATTCTGAAACTCGTCAGTCTATTCTTGTTCTGGGAAATGAAGGCTATCCCATGCAAGAAATTGCCATGAAACTGAAAATCTCGTACAGCGCTGTGTACTACTCCCTTCACAGAAAAGCGCAAACTGGCACTAACCAAAATAAAAAGAGGAGTGGGAGGCCCCGGTGCACAACTGAGCAAGAGCACACACATACATTAGAGTGTTTAGTTTAATAAACAGACGGCTCTTCCCCACAGTGAAGCATGGTGGTGACAGCATCATGCTGAGGATATGTTTTTCAGCAGCAGAGACTGAGGGACTAGTCAGAATCGAAACAAAGATGATAGGAGAAAAGTACAGAGACATCCTTGAATGAATCCAATTTGTAAGTCGCTCTGGATAAGAGCGTCTGCTAAATGACTTAAATGTAATGTAATGTAAATGAATCCTGATCCAGAGAGCTCAGTACCTCAGACTGAGTTGAAGGTTCTCCTTCCAACATGACAACGACCCTAAGCACACAGCCAAGACAATGAAGGCGTGGCTTCGGAACAAGTCTCTGAATGTCCTTGAGTGGCCCAGCCAGAGCCTAGACTTGAAATACATTTGCAAAAATGTCTAACAACCTGTATTTCCTTTGTCATTATGGGATATTCTGTGTAGAAAAAAAAGCTTTTTAATCGATTTTAGAATAAGGGTGTAACGTAACAAAATGTGGAAAAAGTCAAGGAGTCTGAAAACTTTCCAAAGGCACTGTATACTGAACAAAATTATAAAGAGCAACATGTAAAGTGCTGGTCCCATATTTTATGAGCTGAAATAAAAGATCCCAGAAATGTTCCATACACATAAAACGCTTTGTTGAAGGGGACAATAAAAGGCCAAAAATGTGCAATTTTGTCACACAAGACAATGCCAGAAGTTTTGAGAGAGAATGCAATTGTCAAGCAGCCTGCAGGAATGTCCACCAGAGCTGGAGTTTTGAGAATTTGTCAGTACGTCTGATCGGACTCACAACCGCAGACCACGTGTAACCACGCCAGCCAAGGACATCTACATCCGACGTATTTACCTTCTGGACCGTCTGAGACCAGCCACCCGGGCAGCTGATACAACTGAGGAGTTTTTCTGTCTGTAATAAAGCCCCTTTGTGGGGAAAAACATCATTTGTGACCGACCGGCAGGCAGAAATCAATCTTATGTAGCAACATTTGAAATTGTGTTTTTTACATTGGAAAAAAGTAGACTCAGAGCTACAAAATTGTATATCATACACTACAGTTCAGGAACAATGGCAAAGTAATTTTGCTTTGAAAGTTGATAAACTTTTAAACTCACTTTTGAGAAAATGCCCTTTGAATGTTTTGGTTATAGTACTGGAGAGCCCTTTTTTGTCTAAACCCATTCAGTATCATTCACACCATCTTGAGTTTTATCCCCACCCATCTCTTTGAGGGCTGATCTGAACGTTCTGTACTAACAACAGCAGTCAAGCACCCAAGCTAACTTGCTAGCTACTACCAGACACAAAAGAGAATACAGCCCACTGAACATTTTTCACCCTAGCAGAGCTGGTTAGGCTGTTATCCAGTGAGTTGGTGAGTTTTGTAAATTCATTGTGTTTCACTCTCGGCGCGTTCAAGTGCAAACTGGACACTGGCCAAGGAGTAGGGTTGATCTGAGTAGGGTTGATCTGAGTAGGGTTGATCTGAGTAGGGTTGATGGTGAGCTTGCTAGATACTTTCAGACACATAATGAGAGAACATCCCACTCTGACCATTTTACTACCCCTAGCAGAGCTGGTTAAGCTGTTTTCATGATAGTCAGAGCGTTGGTGACTGTAACTGTGCTCCTGGCAACAAATTAATTCCGCTTTTTTGCTGACATTTACTGACACCGGCCATATTCAACGGGTGTTGAGCATTCGTAAATTCATCAGTTATTCTGCATGATGGCAAACTCTGACCAGAGTTTTTTGTTAAGACATGTAGCTGGCTAGCTAGGTAAACAATGAACCATAATCCCAACTCATGACGTTACTACCCCGCATGAATCTGCAGGTAGCTACCCAATCAAGTTCAATAGCTAACATTAGGCTGTAACTAGTCAGGCAAATAGGTCTGAGTTACGAATAATAAGATCATACACGTAACGTTAGCTAGCGAGCCAGACAGCTGATGTTAGCTAGCTAGCTTACAGTACACTTTAACTTGAAATTAAACCACTTTCTGTCAAATTTTGAAATGTGTCATATCTGAAAATGTAGCTAGCTATCTACAGTGCCTTGCGAAAGTATTCGGCCCCCTTGAACTTTGCGACCTTTTGCCACATTTCAGGCTTCAAACATAAAGATATAAAACTGTATTTTTTTGTGAAAAATTAACAACAAGTGGGACACAATCATGAAGTGGAACGACATTTATTGGATATTTCAAACTTTTTTAACAAATCAAAAACTGAAAAATTGGGCGTGCAAAATTATTCAGCCCCCTTAAGTTAATACTTTGTAGCACCACCTTATGCTGCGATTACAGCTGTCGCTTAAATATGTCTCTATCCGTTTTCCACATCGAGAGACTGAAATTTTTTCCCATTACTCCTTGCAAAACAGCTCGAGCTCAGTGAGGTTGGATGGAGAGCATTTGTGAACAGCAGTTTTCAGTTCTTTCCACAGATTCTCGATTGGAATCAGGTCTGGACTTTGACTTGGCCATTCTAACACCAGGATATGTTTATTTTTGAACCATTCCATTGTAGATTTTGCTTTATGTTTTGGATCATTGTCTTGTTGGAAGACAAATCTCCGTCCCAGTCTCAGGTCTTTTCCAGACTCCATCAGGTTTTCTTCCAGAATGGTCCTGTATTTGGCTCCATCCATCTTCCCATCAATTTTAACCATCTTCCCTGTCCCTGCTGAAGAAAAGCAGGCCCAAACCATGATGCTGCCACCACCATGTTTGACAGTGGGTATGGTGTGTTCAGGGTGATGTGCTGTGTTGCTTTTAAGCCAAACATAACGTTTTGCATTGTTGCCAAAATTTCAATTTTGGTTTCATCTGACCAGAGCACCTTCTTCCACATGTTTGGTGTGTCTCCCAGGTGGCTTGTGGCAAACTTTAAACAACACTTTTTATGGATATCTTTAAGAAATGGCTTTCTTCTTGCCACTCTTCCATAAAGGCCAGATTTGTGCAAAATACGACCGATTGTTGTCCTATGGACAGAGTCTCTGATCAGTCTTCTCCTTGTATGAGCTGAAAGTTTAGAGGGACGGCCAGGTCTTGGTAGATTTGCAGTGGTCTGATACTCCTTCCATTTCAATATTATCGCTTGCACAGTGCTTCTTGGGATGTTTAAAGTTTGGGAAATCTTTTTGTATCCAAATCCGGCTTTAAACGTCTTCACAACAGTATCTCGGACCTGCCTGGTGTGTTCCTTGTTCTTCATGATGCTCTCTGCGCTTTTAACGGACCTCTGAGACTATCACAGTGCAAGTGCATTTATATGGAGACTTGATTACACACAGGTGGATTGTATTTATCATCATTAGTCATTTAGGTCAACATTGGATCATTCAGAGATCCTCACTGAACTTCTGGAGAGAGTTTGCTGCACTGAAAGTAAAGGGGCTGAAAAAGGGCCCAATTTTTCAGTTTTTGATTTGTTAAAAAAGTTTGAAATATCCAATAAATGTCGTTCCACTTCATGATTGTGTCCCACTTTTTGTTGATTCTTCACAAACAAATACAGTTTTATATCTTTATGTTTGAAGCCTGAAATGTGGCAAAAGGTTGCAAAGTTCAAGGGGGCCGAAAACTTTCGCAAGGCACTGTATTTTACCTGTGGTCTGAAATTGTAGTCGATAGCCAAAGAAAATTAACCAGGTTGTAATTCTATCAAAAGTTGTAGAAAATGTAGAAAATAGTCAAAATAAAGAGAAACTCTTGAGTAGGTGTGTAGAAACTTTTGACTGGCAATGAATATAACAAACAATAAGATGTTTAAGTCAGTGTAAAGTTCCTCTCTGGCATAATCTGTTGGTTGTTGTGTTTTCCCCAGGAGGAATTCAAGCATAGAGGAAGAGAACTGGACACTTTTCATCCTGCATGGACCAACAGGAATACATCACCCTAAACTCCTCCCTCTACACACTCAAAGGATGCGTGCAGCTCATCAGTGCCAGTTCTGGAACAACTTCCTCCTCAAACTGCAGAACGTCACTGGTGAGAACACACATAGGCACACACATAGGCAAGTGTGACGGACGGCCGTGTCAAAAAATATCCTTTCTTCTTATGCACGTTAACCTTACATATAGTGGGCAGGGAGTGGGTGATGCTGCGTCAGGGCCCTCCAGGGGCCTCAAATGCCTAAACTAGCCTGTGGCGGTGCACTATAGCTGGGTTGGCTCAGTCTCCAGCTACCCCTCCAGAGTGCTGGAGGTCTGATTGGGAGTCGGGTCAGTCTCTACTTCACAGAGTACTGACTGTGGAGTGTAAATAACACTGCACTTAGCTCATTACACAGCCACACACACACACACACACACACTCACACACGCGAACATGCAATCGCACACACAAACCTGCATTGGGCTCATTATACAAACATCATCCGTGGCCTCCCTGTTTTGAATTATCATGACAAACATCTTCTGTTTTTTTTCATGTTGTGGCAGCGCATGATGTTTAACCCAAGGGAGTTTTCAGGTCAAGATCAGTTTGTTATTCAACTACTTAGTCAAAGATAACTCATCAGGAACTATGCATTTAGAAAGGATTTTAGATCCACTTGCCTGATTTAAATGTTTAGGATTATTGAAAGACTACAGTATTGTGTAGATATGAGGTTGTTTTCTAAATGGAGGCAGATTTTTCTAAATGTCTGTTTTTTTTGGTAAGTTCTCATGGCACAATGCAAAAGACCATTGACTTTTAGTTGTTTTTCTATAATCCTGAGAGATAAAACCTGATAGTTTAACAGTGTTTTGGAGCTGTGTGTGTGTTTGTGTGTGTGTTTTTTGTGGTTTGCTTCTGCAGATTGCACAGCACAAAGCTAACAAATACACAAACACACATTGAGATACAGACATAAACTCAGCAACAAAAGAAACGTCCTCTCACTGTCAACTGCGTTTATTTTCAACAAACTTAACATGTGTAAATAATTCTATGAACATAACACGATTCAACAACTGAGACATAAACTGAACAATTTCCACAGACATGTGACTAACCGAAATGGAATAACATGTCCCAGAACAAAGGGGGGAGGTCAAAATCAAATGTAACCGTCAGTATGTGGTGTGGCCACCAGCTGCATTAAGTACTGCAGTGCATCTCCTCCTCATGGACTGCACCAGATTTGCCAGTTCTTGCTGTGAGATGTTACCCCACTCTTCCACCAAGGCACCTGCAAGTTCCCAGACATTTCTGGGGGGAATTGCCCTAGCCCTCACCCTCCGATCTAACAGGTCCCAGATGTGCTCAATGGGATTGAGATCCAGGCTCTTCGCTGGCCATGGCAGAACACTGACATTCCTGTCTTGCATGAAATCATGCACAGAATGAGCAGTATGGCTGGTGGCATTGTCATGCTGGAGAGTCATGTCAGGATGAGCCTGCAGGAAGGGTACCACATGAGGGAGGAGGATGTCTTCCCTGTAACGCAGAGTGTTGAGAGTGCCTGCAATGACAACAAGCTCAGTCCGATGATGCTGTGACACACCGCCCCAGACCATGACGGACCCTCCACCAACAAATCGATCCCGCTCCAGATTACAGGCTTCGGTGTAACACTCATTCCTTCGACGATAAACTCGAATCCGACCATCACCCATGGTGAGACAAAACCGCGACTCCTCAGTGAAGAGGACTTTTTGCCAGTTCTGTCTGGTACAGTGACGTGGGTTTGTGCCCATAGGCGACGTTGTTGCCGGTGATGTCTGGTGAGGACCTGCCTTACAACAGTCCTACAAGCCCTCAGTCCAGCCTCTCTCAGCCAACTGTGGACAGTCTGAGCACTGATGGGGGGATTGTGCGTTCCTGGTGTAACTCGGGCAGTTGTTGTTGCCATCTTGTACCTGTCCCGCAGGTGTGATGTTCGGATGTACCGATCCTGTGCAGGTGTTGCTACTTGTGGTCTGCCACTGCGAGGACGATCATCTGTCCATTCTGCTTCCCTGCAGTACTGTCTTAGGCGTCTCACAGCACGGACATTGCCCTGGCCACATCTGCAGTCCTCATGCCTCCTTGCAGCATGCCTTCACACAGATGAGCAGGGACCCTGGGCATCTTTCTTTTGGTGTTTTTCAGAGTCAGTAGAGAAAGGCCTATTTAGTGTCCTAAGTTTTCATAACTGTGACCTTAATTGCCTTCCGTCTGAAAGCTGTTAGTGTCTTAACGACCGTACCACAGGTGCATGTTCATTAATTATTTATGGTTCATTGAACAAGCATAGGAAACAGTGTTTAAAACCTTTACAATGAGGATCTGTGAAGTTATTTGGATGTTTACGAATTATCTTTGAAAGACAGGGTCCTGAAAAAGGGACATTTCTTTTTTCCTGAGTTTATTTACAAGGTTGAGGTCAATTGTGTTTGTAACATTGAAATGGGATGTATCTCCTGTCCGCGGTGTGTGTGTGTAAGTGTTTGTTTGGAGCGGGACGTTAGACTCTCTGTCCTTTGTGATTCAGGAGAGAGTGAATGATTTTGATTCTGAGATGGAAATAATCATTTGAGTCTAATTCCAGTGCAGACTTCCGCTGGGTTTTGTGTTTTGTTGCACCGAATGGCAGAAAAAAGGGTATCTGTATTAATTTGCACACACACACACACACACACACACACACACACACACACACACACACACACACACACACACACACACACACACACACACACACACACACACACACACACAGACACACATTATTTTATTTTATTTGATGTTGATTTTGCCCTCAATGTATTAGTTTGGGATTTTGGTTTTGTCCTCAGTGTGTATTGTTTGGGATGTTGGCTTTGTGCTCAGTGTGTATTGTTTGGGATGTTGGTTTTGTCCTCAGTGTGTTAGTGTGGTATGTTGCCTTTGTCCTCAGTGTGTATTGTTTGGGATGTTGGCTTTGTCCTCAGTGTGTATTGTTTGGGATGTTGGTTTTGCCCTCAGTGAGTTAGTGTGGTATTTTGCCTTTGTCCTCAGTGTGTAATGTTTGGGATGTTGATTTTGCCCTCAGTGAGTATTGTTTGGGATGTTGGCTTTGTCCTCAGTGTGTTAGTGTGGTATTTTGCCTTTGTCCTCAGTGTGTATTGTTTGGGATGTTGGTTTTGTCCTCAGTGTGTATTGTTTGGGATGTGGTTTTGTCCTCAGTGTGTTAGTGTGGTATGTTGCCTTTGTCCTCAGTGTGTATTGTTTGGGATGTTGGCTTTGTCCTCAGTGTGTATTGTTTGGGATGTTGGTTTTGTCCTCAGTGTGTATTGTTTGGGATGTTGGTTTTGCCCTCAGTGAGTTAGTGTGGTATTTTGCCTTTGTCCTCAGTGTGTAATGTTTGGGATGTTGATTTTGCCCTCAGTGAGTATTGTTTGGGATGTTGGCTTTGTCCTCAGTGTGTTAGTGTGGTATTTTGCCTTTGTCCTCAGTGTGTATTGTTTGGGATGTTGGTTTTGTCCTCAGTGTGTTAGTGTGGTATTTTGCCTTTGTCCTCAGTGTGTATTGTTTGGGATGTTGGTTTTGTCCTCAGTGTGTATTGTTTGGGATGTTGGTTTTGTCCTCAGTGTGTATTGTTTGGGATGTTGGCTTTGTCCTCAGTGTGTATTGTTTGGGATGTTGGTTTTGTCCTCATTGTGTATTGTTTGGGATGTTGGTTTTGTCCTCAGTGTGTATTGTTTGGGATGTTGGTTTTGTCCTCAGTGTGTATTGTTTGGGATGTTGGTTTTGCCCTCAGTGAGTTAGTGTGGTATTTTGCCTTTGTCCTCAGTGTGTTAGTGTGGTATGTTGCCTTTGTCCTCAGTGTGTATTGTTTGGGATGTTGGCTTTGTCCTCAGTGTGTATTGTTTGGGATGTTGGTTTTGTCCTCAGTGTGTATTGTTTGGGATGTTGGTTTTGTCCTCAGTGTGTATTGTTTGGGATGTTGGTTTTGCCCTCAGTGAGTTAGTGTGGTATTTTGCCTTTGTCCTCAGTGTGTAATGTTTGGGATGTTGATTTTGCCCTCAGTGAGTATTGTTTGGGATGTTGGTTTTGTCCTCAGTGTGTTAGTGTGGTATTTTGCCTTTGTCCTCAGTGTGTATTGTTTGGGATGTTGGCTTTGTCCTCAGTGTGTATTGTTTGGGATGTTGGTTTTGTCCTCAGTGTGTATTGTTTGGGATGTTGGTTTTGTCCTCAGTGTGTATTGTTTGGGATGTTGGTTTTGTCCTCAGTGTGTATTGTTTGGGATGTTGGCTTTGTCCTCAGTGTGTTAGTGTGGTATTTTGCCTTTGTCCTCAGTGTGTATTGTTTGGGATGTTGGTTTTGTCCTCAGTGTGTATTGTTTGGGATGGTGGTTTTGCCCTCAGTGAGTTAGTGTGGTATTTTGCCTTTGTCCTCAGTGTGTAATGTTTGGGATGTTGATTTTGCCCTCAGTGAGTATTGTTTGGGATGTTGGTTTTGTCCTCAGTGTGTTAGTGTGGTATTTTGCCTTTGTCCTCAGTGTGTATTGTTTGGGATGTTGGCTTTGTCCTCAGTGTGTATTGTTTGGGATGTTGGTTTTGTCCTCAGTGTGTATTGTTTGGGATGTTGGTTTTGTCCTCAGTGTGTATTGTTTGGGATGTTGGTTTTGTCCTCAGTGTGTATTGTTTGGGATGTTGGCTTTGTCCTCAGTGTGTTAGTGTGGTATTTTGCCTTTGTCCTCAGTGTGTATTGTTTGGGATGTTGGTTTTGTCCTCAGTGTGTATTGTTTGGGATGTTGGTTTTGTCCTCAGTGTGTATTGTTTGGGATGTTGGTTTTGTCCTCAGTGTGTATTGTTTGGGATGTTGGTTTTGTCCTCAGTGTGTATTGTTTGGGATGTTGGTTTTGTCCTCAGTGTGTATTGTTTGGGATGTTGGTTTTGTCCTCAGTGTGTATTGTTTGGGATGTTGGTTTTGTCCTCAGTGTGTATTGTTTGGGATGTTGGCTTTGTCCTCAGTGTGTATTGTTTGGGATGTTGGTTTTGTCCTCAGTGTGTATTGTTTGGGATGTTGGTTTTGTCCTCAGTGTGTATTGTTTGGGATGTTGGTTTTGTCCTCAGTGTGTATTGTTTGGGATGTTGGTTTTGTCTTCAGTGTGTATTGTTTGGGATGTTGGTTTTGTCCTCAGTGTGTATTGTTTGGGATGTTGGCTTTGTCCTCAGTGTGTATTGTTTGGGATGTTGGTTTTGTCCTCAGTGTGTATTGTTTGGTATGTTGGTTTTGTCCTCAGTGTGTATTGTTTGGGATGTTGGCTTTGTCCTCAGTGTGTATTGTTTGGGATGTTGGTTTTGTCCTCAGTGTGTATTGTTTGGGATGTTGTTTTTGTCCTCAGTGTATTAGTTTGGAGGTGCGTTGCATTCATATCACAAAAGATAGCAAAACGGATTCAAAAAGAACAGATTGAGCAACGTGAATGACAAAGACCTTTAGGAAATGATAATGCATTGGTCAAAGCAAGAAGCAAAGGTTGCTGCCTAATTCTAAACTTCCCTCACAAGCTGTCCCTTTACTGAAAAAAATGCTCCCAAGTTTATCTCACTTTGTCTTGCACTCTCTCTCTCGGTTGCCAGGTGATGAGTGTTATTTAGGTCTGGTAACGTGACATAGTGAGTGTTCATTAGGTCTGGTAACGTGGTATGGTGATTGTTCATTCAGAGAAAAGAAAGAAACCAGCCAAGCTAAGGAATGCAACAAATGTTCAGTATGGGATCAGTATGTTCCAATAGCAATACAATCACATGGAATCAGTATGTTCCCATAGCAACACAATAACATGGGATCAGTATGTTCCCATAACAATACAATAACATGGGATCAGTATGTTCCCATAACAATACAATCACATGGGATCAGTATGTTCCCTTAACAATACAATCACATGGGATCAGTATGTTCCCTTAACAATACAATCACATGGGATCAGTATGTTCCCATAGCAATACAATCACATGGGATCAGTATGTTCCCATAGCAATAAAATAACATGGGATCAGTATGTTCCCTTAACAATACAATCACATGGGATCAGTATGTTCCCATAGCAATAAAATAACATGGGATCAGTTTGTTCGCAATGAAATACAATCACATGGTATCAGTCTGTTCCCATGGTAGTACAATCCCATGGGATCAGCCTGTTCCTATAGCAATACAATCACATTATATCAGTCTGTTCCATTGCAGTACAATCACATTATATCAGTCTGTTCACATGGCAATACAATTACATGGGATCAGTCTGTTCCCAACGCATTACAAACACATGGGATCAGTCTGTTCCCATGGCAAGACAATTACATGGGATAAGTGTGATCCCAACGCATTATGAACACATGGGATCAGTCTGTTCCCATAGCAGTGCAATCAGATAGTATCAGTCTGTTCCCATGGCAATACAATCACAGGGATCAGTCTGTTCCCATGGCAATACACTCACAGGGATCAGTCTGTTCCCATAGCAGTACAATCAGATAGTATCAGTCTGTTCCCATGGCAATACAATCACAGGGATCAGTCTGTTCCCATGGCAATACAATCAGATAGGATCAGTCTGTTCCCATGGCAGTACAATCACAGGGATCAGTAAGTTACCATGGCAGTACGATCCTAGGGATCAGTATGTTCCCATAACAGTACAATCACAGGGATCAGCTGTAGATAAAATACAAATGGATGGTAGGATTAGGTTAGCAGTTGAGAAAGATCTTAATGTCAAATTCTTATATCTCACTCTGATGATGAGAGTTTAAGTTATGCTGATTTGGAAAGTGTTTGATTGTTGGAAACACTTAATTTTCAGCCCCTTCTTGGGCAAGCTAAATCATGCTCAGACATCTGTCTCTCTCTACCTACCTATTCCTTCCTGATCCCTCTTTCTCTCTGCCTGCCTGTTTCACAGTCTGTCTGTCTGTCTGTCTGTCTGTCTGTCTGTCTGTCTGTCTGTCTGTCTGTCTGTCTGTCTGTCTGTCTGTCTGTCTGTCTGTCAGTGAGTATTGGTAGAACAACAGTGGAATAATCACTACTCTGACCAGAGTCTGAGTTGTCCAGAGGGACAGAAGCAGCAGGACTGTGACCAGAGCCTGAGCTGTCCAGAGAGACAGCACAGCCGGACTGTGACAAGAGACCCTTGGAGCCTTAGACCTGGGACTGGACCCAACCATTTCTCTGGTCTGGACTGGACCCATCCATTCCTCTGGTTTGTAATGGATCACAGTGGTTGGGATTAAATTGGACTAGATTGGACTGGAGCTTCAATTGTGCATCATATTTAAAGAGTTAATGGGTCATTGGAGATACATTTTCAAAGACAAACTTTTAAATTATACTTTTCTTTGCTTTTCCCTGAGACAATAAATTGTCAGTAAATAAAAGTTCACAAGTCACATTTGTTTCTGAATGTAAATGCCAGACCTTTTCACTGGTCACTGCTAAATCTGTCTGCACTGTCGTATTTCTTCTTGTCCTTTCCATTGTAACTGTGTCTTGCTTTCTGTATCTGAAGATGTCATGTCTATGTGTGTTGGTTTGGTGGGGTAAAGTAACGGGAGAGATATTTCTGTGTGTTTGGTGGGGTAAAGTAATGGGAGAGATGTTTCTGTGTTTTCTGTGGGGTAAAGTAACGGGAGAGATGTTTCTGTGTGTTTGGTGGGGTAAAGTAACGGGAGAGATGTTTCTGTGTGTTTGGTGGGGTGAAGTAACGGGAGGGATGTTTCTGTGTGTTTGGTGAGGTAAAGTAACGGGAGTGATGCTTCTGTGTGTTTGGTGGGGTAAAGTAACGGGAGAGATGTTTCTGTTGGTTTGGTGGGGTAAAGTAACGGGAGTGATGCTTCTGTGTGTTTGGTGGGGTAAAGTAACGGGAGAGATGTTTCTGTTGGTTTGGTGGGGTAAAGTAACGGGAGAGATGTTTCTGTGTGCTTGGTGGGGTAAAGTAACGGGAGAGATGTTTCTGTTTGTTTGGTGGGGTAATGTAAAGGGAGATATGTTTCTGTGTGTTTGGTGGGGTAAAGTAGCAAGATATATGTTTCTGTGTTTGGTTGGGCAAAGTAACGGGAGAGATGTTTCTGTGTTTTTGGTCGGGTAAAGTAAAGGGAGAGATGTTTCTGCATGTTTGATGGGGTAAAGTAACAAGATATATGTTTCTGTGTTTTTGGTGGGGTAAAGTAACGGGAGAGATGTTTCTGTGTGTTTGGTTGGGTAAAGTAACGGAAGAGATATTTCTGTGTGTTTGGTGAGGTAAAGGAACGGGAGAGATGCTTCTGTGTGTTTGGTGGGGTAAAGTAACGGGAGAGATGTTTCGGTTGGTTTGGTGGGGTAAAGTAATAGGAGAGATGTTTCTGTGTGCTTGGTGGGGTAAAGTAACGGGAGAGATGTTTCTGTGTGTTTGGTGGGGTAAAGTAACGGGAGAGATGCTTCTGTGTGTTTGGTGGGGTAAAGTAACGGGAGAGATGTTTCAGTTGGTTTGGTGGGGTAAAGTAACAGGAGAGATGTTTCTGCGTGTTTGGTGAGGTAAAGTAACGGGAGAGATATTTCTGTGTGCTTGGTGGGGTAAAGTAACGGGAGAGATGTTTCTGTGTGTTTGGTGGGGTGAAGTAATGGGAGAGATGTTTCTGTGTGTTTGGTGGGGTAAAGTAACGGGAGAAATGTTTCTGTGTGTTTGGTGGGGTAAAGTAACGGGAGAGATGTGTTGGTTGGTTTGGTGGGGTAAAGTAACAGGAGAGATGTTTTGGTTGGTTTGGTGGGGTAAAGTAACAGGAGTGATGTTTTGGTTGGTTTGGTGGGGTAAAGTAACAGGAGAGATGTTTCTGTGTGTTTGGTGGGGTGAAGTAACGGGAGAGATGTTTCTGTGTGTTTGGTGGGGTAAAGTAACGGGAGAGATGTTTCTGTGTGTTTGGTGGGGTAAAGTAACGGGAGAGATGTTTCTGTATGTTTGATGGGGTAAAGTAACAAGATATATGTTTCTGTGTTTGGTGGGGTAAAGTAACGGGAGAGATGTTTCTGTGTGTTTGGTGGGGTGAAGTAACGGGAGAGACGTTTATGTGTGTTTGGTGGGGTAAAGAAACAGGAGAGATGTTTCTGTGTGTTTGGTGGGGTAAAGTAAAGGGAGAGATGTTTTGGTTGGTTTGGTGGGGTAAAGTAGCAAGATATATGTTTCTGTGTTTGGTTGGGCAATGTAACGGGAGAGATGTTTCTGTGTTTTTGGTGGGGTAAAGTAACGGGAGAGATGTTTCTGTGTGTTTGGTGGGGTAAAGTAACATAAGAGATATTTCTGTGTGTTTGGTGGTGTAAAGTAACGGGAGAGATGTTTCGGTTGGTTTGGTGGGGTAAAGTAACGGGAGAGATGTTTCTGTGTTTTTGGTGGGGTAAAGTAACGGAAGAGATATGTCTGTGTGTTTGGTGGTGTAAAGTAACGGGAGAGATGTTTCGGTTGGTTTTGTGGGGTAAAGTAGCAAGAGACATGATTCTTTGTTTGGTGGGGTAAAGTAACAAGATATATGTTTCTGTGTTTGGTGGGGCAAAGGAGCGATAGAGATGTTTAGTGCGGTAAATTAACAAGAGAGTGAACAGTGTCACAATGCAAAGTTCTCATAGTGATGACTTTAAGGTAATCAATAGGAAATTAACATTTCTGGTTGGATTCAGTTTTATGCAATGATTACAGTACAGTCCTTACTTGCAAGATCAATTTCAGCAAGTAGGTGTAATAAGTAAGTGTGTGTGTGTGTGTGTGTGTGTGTGTGTGTGTGTGTGTGTGTGTGTGTGTGTGTGTGTGTGTGTGTGTGTGTGTGTGTGCGTGCGTGCGTGCGTGCGTGCGTGCGTGCGTGCGTGCGTGCGTGCGTGCGTGTGTGTGTACCTACAGTTGAAGTTGGAAGTTTGCATACACTTAGGTTGGAGTCATTAAAACTCATTTTCAACCACTCCACACATTTCTTGTTAAAAAACTACAGACATCTACTTTGTACATGACATAAGCCATTTTTCCAACAATTGTTTACAGACAGATTATTTCACTTCTAATTCACTGTGTCATAATTCCAGTGGATCAGAATTTTACATACAATAAATTTACTGTGCCTTTAAACAGCTTGGAATATTCCAGAAAATTGTGTCATGGCTTTAGAAGCTTCTGCTAGGCTAATTGACATAGTTTGAGTCAACTGGAGTTGTACCTGTGGATGTATTTCAAGGCCTACCTTCAAACTCAGTGCCTCTTTGCTTGACATCATGGGAAAATCAAAAGAAATCAGCCAAGACCTCAGAAAAAAAATGGTATACCTCCACAGTCTGGTTCATCCTTGGGAGCAATTTCCAAATGTCTGAAGGTACCACGTTCATCTGAACAAACAATAGTACGCAAGTATAAACACCATGGGACCACGCAACTGTCATACCGCTTAGGAAGGAGACGCATTCTGTCTCCTAGAAATGAACGTACTTTGGTGCGAAAAGTGCAAATCAATCCCAGAACAGTAAAGGACTTTTTGGAGATGTTGGAGAAAACAGGTGCAAAAGTATCTATATCCACAGAATAACGAGTCCGATATCGACATAACCTGAAAGGCAGCTCAGCAAGGAAGAAGCCACCACTCCAACACCGCCATAAAAATGTCAGACTGTGGTTTCCAACTGCACATGGGGACAAATATCGTACTTTTTGGAGAAATGACCATCATTATATTTGAAGGAAAAAGGGGAACGCTTGCAAGCCGAAGAACACCATCCCAACCGTGAAGCACGGGGGTGGCAGCATCATGTAGTGGGGGTACTTTGCTGCAGTAGGGACTGGTGCACTTCACAAAATAGATGGCTTCATGAGGAAGGAATATTATGTGGATATATTGAAGCAACATCTCAAGACATCAGTCAGAAAGTTAAAGCTTGGTCGTAAGTGGGTCTTCCAAATGGACAATGACCCCAAGCGTACTTCCAAAGATGTGGCAAAATGGCTTAAGGACAACAAAGTCAAGGTATTGGAGTGGCCATCACAAAGCCCTGACCTCAATCCAATAGAAAATGTGTCGGCAGAACTGAAAAATCGTGTGCGAGCAAGGAGGCCTACAAACATGACTCAGTTACACCAGCTCTGTCAGGAGGAATGGGCCAAAATTCACCCAACATATTGTGGGACGCTTGTGGAAGGCTACCCGAAACGTTTGCCCCAAGCTAAACAATTTAAAGGCAATGCTACCAAATACTAATTGAGTGTATGTAGACTTCTGACCCACTGGCAATGTGAAGAAAGAAATAAAAGCTGAAATAAATCCTTCTCTCTACTATCATTCTGACATTTCACCTTCTTAAAATAAAATGGTGATCCTAACTGACCTAAGACAGCATTTTTACTTGGATTAAATGTCAGGAATTGTGAAAAACTGAGTTTAAATGTATTTGGCTAAGGTGTACGTAAACTTCCGACTTCAACTGTATATTCACTGTTTATTTAATGTATCTATGGGTGGAATTAAACAAATAATTTCTTCATACAGAACTATGTATGGTATGTGGTGGGGATGATGTTGACTACTCTGAGTGAAATATCCATTTATCTATTCATCTCTTTTACTTGTTATGTATGTATTTTTCCGTAACAGATGGTCTGAGATCTTTAAATGCCATAGCCTTTTATTTGGGCCATAACCAGTCTGGATCGTTTCTCAAAAAGTCATACACACACACACACACACACACACACACACACACACACACACACACACACACACACACACACACACACACACACACACACACACACACACACACACACACACACACACACACACACACTAACACATTAACACACACACACACCCCACACACACCCCACACACACACACACACACACACACACGCACACACACGCACACACACACACACTAACACATTAACACACACAGTTTTGGACCGTTCCTTCCTGTGTGACCTTTTAAAAGTGACTCGGCATAAGATGGCTGCCGGCTCCCACCTCAGAGTGTGTGTTCATCGGGGTGTGTGGAGGTTGAAGATAGACCGTTGGCATTACGTGTGACGGCGTGCCCTCGTTTTTGAAAAAGTTTTCCAACAAGAGAGAACATTGTCTGTGGTGGGACTTTCAGCAGTGGATCCTTGCATCGAGAGAGAGAGAGAGAGAGAGAGAGAGAGAGAGAGAGAGAGAGA
The DNA here is from genome assembly GCF_036934945.1 of Oncorhynchus masou masou. Classification (NCBI taxonomy): domain Eukaryota; kingdom Metazoa; phylum Chordata; class Actinopteri; order Salmoniformes; family Salmonidae; genus Oncorhynchus; species Oncorhynchus masou. Next base: position 86,371,384 of record NC_088224.1, read on the forward strand.
GAGAGAGAGAGAGACAGAGTGAGAGAGACAGAGAGACAGAGTGAGAGAGAGAGAGAGAGAGAGATAGAGAGACAGAGTGAGAGACAGAGAGACAGACTGAGAGAGAGAGAGACAGAGACAGAGAGACAGAGTGAGAGAGAGAGACAGAGACAGAGAGACAGAGTCATAGAGAGGTGAACTATAAATGAGTGATTAATGAGTTGTCTGCGTGATAAAGAAGGATCGGTTTTAAGTAACTTTGTGTGATGGCACATGAGCAGTGTAGGTGATGGACCTCTTATTGCCTTGAATGCCTGTGAAGTGTAAAACATATGAGAATTTAACTTCAACTAAAGATTGAGTTGATTTGATCTGTTTAACATTCCCTTCGTGTCCACATGTGTTCTAAAATAGGTCATTTTTCATATAATGTTTTATTTTGAATATCACATGTCTGTTTCTTAATAAGGGTTTCGGACTGACTAGAACTTGGAGAAATTATTTTTGATGTCATTGTTTCTTTTGCCTTTTGAATCAGTGTCAGAACAGATTTGAACCTGCCACTTTAACATTGATGTGAAAATGACATTCTGATTAATGTGTGTTGTCACTGTGATAAACTAAACGGATCAAATCGTTTTCCTTGGAGCCAAGTCAAATTACCGTGGCAACCTGTGAGAAGAACCGTCACGAGAACCACATCACTGTCATTTTAGATAATGGCACTTTAATACAAGTTGTTTAAGCGTGTTTTTTTATATGTTTTATTGTGTCACACACACACACAGTACACACACTAGAGCTGCCTTATATTCAAATTTCTTTATCTCAATGGCATTTCCTGCTTTAAATAAAAGTTCAAAAGCAACACGAATATAAAGTCAGCCTTACACCTCCTGGTCACTCCTCTGGGGTGGCTGTGAGGTGAGGCTTGATGCAGAAATGTGGAGGCTGGACGACTGCTCATGAAGGCAGTGACAGTCTATTTAGGGTCAGACACTAGACTAACACGTTTTAATAATGTAGAGACTAAATGATCGCTCACTGACATTGATAGAGAAAATATTAAAACATATATAGAAAGGACCAGACACGAGGAGGAGGGAAAGCGGGATGGACAGAGAGAGCTCCATGAGAGAAAAAGTGACAAAATGAGAGAGCTGTCTACAGGGACCTGGGTTATTTCTCCTAGTGATTTCCACTGTGGCCAGAGTAGGTTCCTGCCCTAGAAATCAACTGCCTTGTCTCTAATTAGACAGCTAATTGCAATCCAAAGCTGACATGGCTTTAGACCAACAGTTTACCTCTCTTATTTTTCTCTCTTCTGCATCTCTTCTGTTACTGGGTTACACCCTGGTATTGGCCACAGAATCTTATCATAGGGAGTTACAGACAGGCAGACTGGGTTGCACCCTGGTGTTGGCCACAGAATCTTATCATAGGGAGTTACAGACAGGCAGACTGGGTTACACCCTGGTATTGGCCACAGAATCTTATCATAGGGAGTTACAGACAGGCAGACTGGGTTACACCCGGGTGTTGGCCACAGATACTTATCATAGGGAGTTACAGACAGGCAGACTGGGTTACACCCTGGTATTGGCCACAGAATATTATCATAGGGAGTTACAGACAGGCAGACTGGGTTACACCCGGGTGTTGGCCACAGAGTCTTATCATAGGGAGTTACAGACAGGTTGACTGGGTTACACCCTTTATATTGGCCACAGAGTCTTATCATAGGGAGTTACAGACAGGCAGACTGGGTTACACCCTGGTATTGGCCACATAATCTTATCATAGGGAGACATCCTGTAGTTTACATACTGTAGTCCATATACTGTATTTCACATACTGTAGACCACATCATGTAGTCCACATCCTGTTGTCCACATCCTGTTGTCCACATCCTGTAGTTCACATACTGTAGTCCACATACTGTAGTTCACATACTGTAGTCCACATCCTGTAGTTCACATACTGTAGTCCACATCCTGTAGTTCACATACTGTAGTCCACATACTGTAGGGACATACTGTAGTCCACAGGACTGTAGTTCACATACTGTAGTCCACATACTGTAGTCCACATCCTGTAGTTTACATACTGTAGTCCATATACTGTATCTCACATACTGTAGACCACATCATGTAGTCCACATCCTGTTGTCCACATCCTGTAGTTCACATACTGTAGTTCACATACTGTAGTCCACATACTGTAGTTCACATACTGTAGTCCACATCCTGTAGTTCACATACTGTAGTCCACATCCTGTAGTTCACATACTGTAGTCCACATCCTGTAGTTCACATACTGTAGTCCACATACTGTAGTTCACATACTGTAGTCCACATACTGTAGTTCACATACTGTAGTCCACATACTGTAGTCCACATCCTGTAGTTTACATACTGTAGTCCATATACTGTATCTCACATACTGTAGACCACATCATGTAGTCCACATACTGTAGTCCACATACTGTAGTTCACATACTGTAGTCCACATACTGTAGTTCACATAGTCAGATATTAGACTGTTACTCTGACACTAGCTTGATGAATGCATTTAAATAAAATAAAAATAAAAACACCTCCAACTGTCAGACTCAATAGGTAGTCCCCGCCCCCAGCTAACATTAATTCCCCCAGACGGACAATGATTCTCCCTCCGAAGAAATTATAAGATGCCAGGGAATAAATGCCATGGCAACGTGAGAGCTGATGTGACCGACACTGTCATCGGGGACAGAGTGACGCATCATTCAAATGAGACAGACGAAAGAGAGAGAAAATGAAAAGCCGCTTCTCAATGTGTGGAGGGATTTCTTGACATTGAACAACAGAGGGGGACACAGGTGAACTGTAAAAGCTCATAATGGAGAAAAGTGTCACACACTTTTTTGAGGAAGATTGGACAAGTTTTTTAACAACTCTCCTACCTCATGTTTTTATGCATACAATGTAGTTTATCGATGGCTGGGCCGATATTTTTTTTAAATAGAGTGTCAAATGTTATTGCTTTTATGTCTATAGGTAGATTATTCAAACACACCTCCCTGGTGTCTCGCAGAAGTGCAAACACCTTTCTTATGTATTCACCTTCATTTGACCTCTCTCTCTCTATAAGGGCACAGGGCGAGACCCAGATGCAGAAACGGGAGGCAGATGGTTAGTCTCTGATATTTATTATAATCCAAGGGGCAGGCAAGAGAATGGTTGTGGACAGGCAAAATATCATTAACAAGGTCAGAGTCCAGGAGGAACAGAGTGGCAGGCAGGCTCGAGGTCAGGGCAGGCAGTATGGTCAGGCAGGCGGGTTCAGAGTCAAGTCAGGCAAGGGTCAAAACCATGATGACGAGCAAAAAAGAGATAAGAAAAAGCAGGTGCACGGCAAAAACATGCTGGTTGACAAGACAAGACAAACTGGCGATAGACAAACCCAGGAATACCCAGAAACTAGGAGAAAACGGGTGACAGCTGGAGGGGGGTGGAGACAATCACAAAGACAGGTGAAACAGATTCGGGCGTGACACTCTCTCACAATTCAATTAACCTCTCTAGGGTAGGGGGCAGCATTCTGAATTTTGGTTGAAAAGCATGCCCAAATTTAACGGCCTGCTACTCGGGCACAGAAGATAAGATATGGATATAATTTGGTAGATTTGGATAGAAAACACTCTACAATTTCCAAAACTGTTATAATAGTGTCTGTGAGTAAAACAGAACTGATTTAGCAGGCGAAAACCTGTGAAAAATCCATTCAGGAAGTAGTTTTTTGTTGTTGGTTTTGTAGATTTCTATTCAATGACATTACAGTATCAGTGACAGTTCCTATGCCTTCCACTAGATGTCAACAGTCTTTAGAAATCGTTTCAGGCTTGTATTCTTATATATGAGGGAGTAATACCAGTCTCAACGAGTGGACCCTAGCGTGTCGCAGAGCTTTTTCAGGCGCATGTGCATTTCTTGTTTACCTTTTATATTGACAATGTTATTGTCCGGTTTATATATTATAGATAATTTAGGCTAAAAAACAACCTGATCCTTGACTAGAAACATCGTTTGACATGTTTCTATGAACTTTACGGATACAATTTTGATTTTTTTGTCTGATTGTTTTGACTGAGTTTGAGCCTGTGGATTACTGAAGAAAACACGCTGGCAAAACAGAGGTTTTTGGATATAAAGAGACTTCATCGAACAAAAGGAACATTTATTGAGCAAATTAATGTCTTCTGATTGGCACCATATGAAGATCATCAAAGGTAAGGGTTTAATTGTATCTCTATTTCTGAGTTTTGTAAAGCTTCTGCTTGGCTGATTACTGTTTGTAATAATTTGTCAACTGGGCTATGTTCTGGGCAAGGTATGTTCAGGGCTAGGTATGCTATCGCCGAAAAGCATTTTATAAATATGACACTGAGGTTGGTTTAACAAGAAGTTCATCTTTAATCCTATGTAAAGTATGTTTGTTTTCTGAATTTTTATAATGAGCTTTTCTGTAATTGAATTTGGCGCTCTGCAACCTCACTGGATGTTGTTGGCCAGATGGCACGCTAGCGTCCCACGTACCTTAGAGAGGATAAATGTATTGGCATAAGAAACATAGTTACGTAGCCAAAGCAAGCGAAATAGATAAAAAACTAAAGTGACATAGACAATATAAAATGAACAGTGAACATTATCCTCACAAAAGTATTATAGCTATGTGTAAATTGTTCAAGTACAAAAGGGAAAATAAATAAATGGTGTTTGTTCTTCACTGGTTGCCCTTTTCTTGCGGCATCTTGCTGCTGTGATGGCACACTGTGGTATTTCACCAGATAGATATGGGAGTTTATCAAAATTGGATTTGTTTTCAAATTCTTTGTGGGTCTGTGTAATCTGGGGGAAATAACCCTCTTCTGGCAGGGAAATAACCCTCTTTTGGTAGAGCTGTTCGTGACAGGGTTGGGGTGCGGCTGAATGAGTTGCCACCCCTCTCCTGATGCGCAGCGCATGTTTGTGGAGAACCTGGTTCTAAATCACTCGTAGATGACCTGATTCTGGGTCAGGGTTTCGTGCGTAGCAGAGCAGCTCACTCGCTGCGATCTATTGAAAGTCAGCCCTCGATCCAAGCTTTTGTCGGGACAGAAGGCGTCTTCCTCCTCCTCCCGCCTTCTTTACAAATGGGTTACCAGGTGCACAGAGAAGGGCCAGGAGCCAGGAGCCAGAGTCCAGAGGCCCAGAGAGAGAGAGTGGGCAAGCAGACATAAGAAGGTGGCGACCCGGGTGTAAAGTACCACCAGCACCTGTTAATCCATTAGTGTGGACTTAGTCTCTGAGTGGAAAGCGGCCGGGTGACCGGGTGCACTAAGGCCGTTTTGGGTCACCAGGTGCACAAAGGCCATTTTGGGTCACCAGGTGCACGAAGGCCGTTTCAAGTCACCAGGGGCACGAAGGCCGTTTCAGGTCACCAGGGGCACGAAGGCCGTTTGGGTCACCAGGTGCACGAAGGCCGTTTGGGTCACCAGGTGCACAAGGCCGTTTTGGGTCACCAGGTGCATGCGGTTCGTAACAGCGGGGCTATATGCTTTAGTGTCCGAGTAAGGTGCTTAACTGTGGGTGCCCTGGTTCGCCTGTGTGGGTGCCCTCTCGCTCTGTCTCTCTCTCCATCATTAGTTAGCAAGTTATTTGGCCAGTCAGACTGTTATGGGGAGAGTCAAGTCCAGCAGTTTTACTTGCAGCAGGGGATTCAAGAAAATGCTTTGTCATTTGAAAAAGTGTCTGAGTCAACTGTGCTAAAGAGGCTGACTGGCCTTTACATCATTCCTGACAGATTTCTAAGGGATGCTGTGGTAATTATCACCCCTTGTAACTCGCATTGTAAATCTGTCTATTGAACCAGGGATTTTTCCCAGTGAACTAAAACTTGCAATGATCATTCCTCTCTATAAAAAAGGTAATACACTGGAATACGCTGGATACTGGAAAATATCCGCCTGTATCAATCTTGTGTATTTTATCGAAGGACATGGAAAGATTATGTTCGAGCAGATTGACAGATGCATTTCCTTACATAATCTACTATATGAGCTTCAATCCGGCATTTGTAAATCCCATTCCACCTAGAGTTGCCTACTATATCGAACTGACCACATCATCAATGAAGTTAATAGAGGGAAAGTTTGTGGTATGGATATGTTAGATTCCCAAAAGGCATTTGATACAGTGGATCATCAGATTGTGTTAATCAAAATAAGAGCCATGGGCTTTAATAATTTAGCAGTAAAATGGGTTAGTTGTTATCTGTAAGGAAGGAAACAAATGTGGATGGGACCCTGTCTAAACCCAAAACCTTGAACTGGGGTACCCCAAGGGAGTGGGCTGGGTCCACTTGTCTTTTTGTGGATCTGAAGTCTGTCTGTATATGTGATCTTTTCCTCCATGCAGATGATTCTGTTCAGTTGTTTTCCTACAAAGACAAAACGTGGTTGAGAAAGCCCTCAGTGCTGAACTTCTGAATGTTAGTAAATGGCTATATGGCAATAAACTGTCACTTTACCTTGAAAAAACAGAATCCATCTTGTTCGGGTCTAAAATGAAACTGAGGAAATCCCCTGACTATAAGGTTCTATTAAGTGATGTAGTACTCACAGCAAAATACTCAGTTAATTATATTGGATGTGTGCTATATAACCATCTGACAGGGAGCGCATGGCACAAAATGTTCTTGCTAAAGTGAACCATATAATTAGGTTTCTGGCAAGAAATAGATAAGAATGCAATAATAGAGGGCCTTCCGGGTGGTGCAGTGGTTAAAGGCACTGTACTACAGCACCAGCTGTGCCACCAGAGACTCTGGGTTCGCGCCCAGCTCTGTCGTAACCGGCCGCAACCGGGAGGTCCGTGGGGCGACGCACAATTGGTCTAGCGTCGTCCGGGTTAGGGAGGGTTTGGCCGGTAGGGATCAACACCACGGTGTTTCCTCTGACACAGTGGTGCGGCTGGCTTCCAGGTTGGATGCGCGCTGTGTTAAAAAGCAGTGTGGATTGGTTGGGTTGTGTGTCGGAGGACGCATGACATTCAGCCTTCGTCTCTCCTGAGCCCGTACGGGAGTTGTAGCGATGAGACAATTGGATACCACAAAAAAGGGGTAAAAAAGAATGGAACATTGGCTGGGCGACTCCGACTTCGCTCTTCCAGATACAATAGTACCCCCAATATAATACAAAATAAACTGCAGACATCTCATACATTTGTCAGTATTATTCTTAACCTCCAGCACGCTCTCATCTTTCATCTCAATTACCACTTTGATGGTGATCTAAGTCTTGTGTGTGGCTTTCAAAGCTAATTTGTAAAAATCCAAATAACTTCACAGATCTTCATTGTAAAGGTTGTTTCCCATGCTTGTTCAATGAACCAAAAACAAGTAATGGACACGCACCTGTGGAACGGTCATTAAGCTTACAGACGGTAGGCAATTAAGGTCGCAGTTATGAAAATTTAGGACACTAAATAGGCCTTTCCACTGACTCTGAAAAACACCCAATGAAAGATGCCCAGGGTCCCTGCTCATCTGTGTGAACGTGCCTTATGCATGCTGCAAGGAGGCATGAAGAGTGCAGATGCGGCCAGGGCAATAAATTGCATTGTCAGTACTGTGAGACGCCTAAGACAGCGTTCAAGGGAGACAGGATGGACAGTCGCAGTGGCAGACCACGTGTAACAATACCTGCACAGGATCGGTACATCCGAACATCACACCCGCGGGTCAGGTACAGCATGGCATCAACAACTGCCGGAGTTACACCAGGAATGCTCAATCCCTCCATCAGTGTTCAGACTGTCTGCAATAGGCTGAGAGAGGCTGGACTGAGGGCTTGTAGGCTTGCTGTACTGCAGCACGTCTGGCGTACAGGGATGTGTTGGGATCTGTTGGGTCAGAGGGTGAGGGTTAGGGCTAGGGCCATTCCCCCCAGAAATGTCCAGGAACTTGCAGGTGCCTTGGTGGAATTGTGGGGTGACATCTCACAACAAGAACTGGCAAATCTGGTGCAGTCCATGAGGAGGAGATGCACTGCAGGATTAATGCAGCTGGTGGCCACACCAGATACTGACTGACTTTGATTTTGACCTCTCCTTTGTTCAGGGACACATTATTCCATTTCTGTTAGTCACATGTCTGTGGAACTTGTTCTGTTTATGCCTCAGTTGTTGAATCTTATTATGTTCATTAAAATATTAAGTTAAGTTTGCAGAAAATAAACACAGTTGACAGTGAGAGTACATTTCTTTTTTGCTGAGTTTAGTGTATTTAGTACTTAAACAAAATATATTAAGAACAATTCTGCAGAATTCTTTATGAAGATTTTCCATTGTTTTTTTTCTCAATGCTTAAAATCTTCATCACAGGTTAAGCCCAAACCCCATATAGTGAAATTGGTAAAATTACACTGTTGAATATTTTCTAGCAGTTTTGGATCAGGATATTTATTTTTAAACGTCTTATTATTATGGAGTAAAATGCTTTACGGGTCTTTTCTTTTAGTGCATTCACTGGGGGAGGATTGATGGAGCTCAGCTGGCTCTTTGATGTGAGATTTTAAGCCAGGTCTACCGTGAGTTCCGTTCCCTCTGAAAGCTAAAGGCTGGAATGGATTGGGCTGAGTCTAAATTGATTTATGACAGCGGAGTTGAGAGTGAGGGAAGGTGTGTGTGCATGCACCTGTGATGGTGTGTGTGAGAGAGTGGTGATTCCTCCAAGAGAGGCAGAATATCCCCTTGTAGATCCACTACTCGCTTCTTTTTTTTTACCTTTATTTAACTAGGCAAGTCAGTTATTTTCTTATTTTCAATGACGGCCTAGGAACAGTGGGTAACTGCCTGTTCAGGGACAGAATGACAGATTTGTACCTTGTCAGCTCGGGGGTTTAGAACTTGTAACCTTCCGGTTACTAGTCCAATGCTCTAACCACTAGGCTACCCTGCCGCCCAAACAGAGGGGCGGCAGGGTAGCCTAGAGAAACTGTGTATGGAAGATGAATGTACAACAGATTTGACCAGTGCCATTTTCCATCTAAATGTCAGTGATACATGCACACGCACATTCAGGAGTCCAAAAGGCAAGGCTGTTCCGCTTTTATGGCATCAGCAGATTATCTCTGACTCCCAAGGACCACCAAACCTCCACTCAGGCTTTCTTCACTGTGCTAAGAGAGATAGAGAGAGAGAGAAAGAATGATAGAGAGAGAGAGAGAGGTTAGTGGCTCGCATAACTGAAACTGGCTTGCTTTATACAATTTCATTAGTGGAAATAGACCATATACCAAGATCTACGGCCCCGTCGGCCTGTGTAACTGTCTTCAGGACAAAGAACATCTCTCCTATTATATCCATCATCTGAAAGACAAGGAGAGGTGAGGTGAGGACATGGAGATGGGACGGTAACCACCCAATGACTACATGAATCAAAATGCTCAGAGGGAAATTATTAATAAGAAGAGCGTAGTGATGGAGTTAACACCTGTTATACCCCGACAGAAGATAAATATTTCCTCCCTTCCTTCCACTGTATTTTTCTGTATATTTTCTGCAGGACTGAAAGCTAGTCAATAGTCATATAATTGTCTCCTGGCTGTGTATCAGTCAACACTCCATCCAACCTGGTTGTGTTGTGTCATTCATCTAGACAGGGCATTACCAGCCGATAGACTTCCTGCTGTGTTGTCTCGCCTCGTCTCTTGTTTCTCCATCGTTGATCAGTGAGACTCTTCCCTTTATACCCAGCTGACTATCCGTACTAGTCTGCATGCAACTGCACCTGTGTTACCCAACACTGCTAGTTACTTCTATAGATGTTGTATGGATATCAGGTCATGGTTAAGGTATTGGAGTATTTAAAGTAACTGTTATGAGCCAAATAGCCCGAGCAATTTAATATTCTACCCGCCATCGTATTGTTATGCTGACATCACCACAGTCGGAAGTCAATTAGGACTTCTCGTGATTGGTCCTGATCATAGAGTATGTTCTGAAGGGCATTTAAAGAGTCAGTCACCACTCAGCCTGCTGGCACTTGCTCCTTTCTGGCTTGGCCCTCAGAGGGAGGGAGTGAGGTAGGGAGGGAGAGAGAGAGGGAGAGAGAGAGGAGAAAAAGAGAGAGAGAGGGAGGGAGGGAAGAGAGGAGAGGAAGAAAAATTGGAGAGAAAAGAAAAGTGTGATCAAAGCGTGTCGTGGCTCAGAGCCTGAGCTCTCTTCTCCTTATCCCTGGAACTGGGCTCTCAGCTGAGCCAGTGTCCCCAGCAAGCAGTCGCTCGCTGTCAATAACACACACACGTGTGGACACACACACACACGTGCACATACATACACAAGCACACACACGCGCACACACACTTAAAGCAGCACTGAAATTTGCTCACGCACACACGCACACCTCCTTCTCGGTTTCCTTTCATCGTGGTTTGATGCCATTTATGATTCTTAATACCCACCACTTCATATCCCCAAACATTGAGAGTGAACTGCAGAGCACAGTTCTGTAAATTTCACTTTCTTTCTCTCTGTCCCTCTCTCCCCTCTCACTTCCCCCTCCCCACTTTGAAAACCTTTGCTCAGGGAAACTAAATATATAATCAGCTTAGGCGTGTTGATGCATCAGACATTTTTAATCAGCAATATTGAAAAGAGAGAGCAGCTCGCAGTTAAGGAGCTTGGCAGAGTGGAGGTATGGAGGGAGGGAGGGAGGGAGGGAGGGAGGGAGGGAGGGAGGGAGGGAGGGAGGGAGGGAGGGAGGGAGGGAGGGAAGGGATGGAGGGAGTGGAGATGGAATGGACACTGGGAGGCTCCTCTCTTCTCCTTCTTTCTCCTCTCTTTCCTTTGAAGGTCTAAAGGGAGGGAGGGACACAGGGACACATTTTCTTTAGGAGGGAAATGAATGATAAAGACACTGGGGGAGGTCTGGACCCCCTAGACTTTTTCTCCTGAACCTTCTAGTTTTAAACTTCTAGACTAGTTCTGAACCTTCAGAAGGGATTGACCGGAATATTCTAGTGGGAGATGGAATGACACTGTTTTGACCTGAATAATTCTAGTGGGTAGTGAACATTCTAGTGGGTCTTTCTGAACCTTCTGGTGGGTATTGATCTGAACCTTCTTTCCTTTGAAGCCTGTCTAAAACAAGAACAACACAAGACACATTTTCTTTAGAAAGGGGAAATGAATGATAAAGACACTGGGTTGACTTTACACATGTCTAACCTGCACCTCCTAGACTAGTGGATATTGTCTTGAACCTTCTAGTGGGTATTGACCTGAAACTTCTAGACTAGTGGCTATTGACCTGAACCTTCTGGTGGGTATTGACCGGAATATTCTAGTGGGTAGTGACCTGAAACTTCTTGTCTATTGGGTTTTGACCTGAATAATTCTAGTGGGTATTGACCTGAACATTCTAGTGGGTATTGATCTGAACCTTCTGGTGGGTATTGATCTGAACCTTCTGGTGGGTATTGACCTGAACCTTCTGGTCTAGTGGGTTTTGACCTGAATCTTCTAGTCTAGTGGGTTTTGACCTGAATCCTCTAGTCTAGTGGTTATTGACCTGAACCTTCTGGTGGGTATTGACCAGAACCATCTACTTTGTATTGACCTGAACCTTCTAGTCTAGTGGTTATTGACCTGGATCTTCTAGTCTAGTGGGTTTTGACCTGAATCTTCTAGTCTAGTGGGTTTTGACCTGAATCTTCTAGTCTAGTGGGTTTTGACCTGAATCTTCTAGTCTAGTGGGTTTTGACCTGAATCTTCTAGTCTAGTGGGTTTTGACCTGAATCTTCTAGTCTAGTGGGTTTTGACCTGAATCTTCTAGTCTAATAGGTTTTGACCTGAATCTTCTAGTCTAGTGGGTTTTGACCTGAATCTTTTAGTCTAGTGGGTTTTGACCTGAATCCTCTAGTCTAGTGGGTTTTGACCTGAATCTTCTAGTCTAGTGGGTTTTGACCTGAATCCTCTAGTCTAGTGGTTATTGACCTGAACCTTCTGGTGGGTATTGACCAGAACCATCTACTTTATATTGACCTGAACCTTCTAGTCTAGTGGGTTTTGACCTGAATCGTCTAGTCTAGTGGGTATTGATCTGAACTTTCCAGTCTAGTAGGTATTTTCTTCCAGTCTTTAAGAACGGAGACAGGGTTGTTCAGATAAAATGTGGTTCTTCAGACAATTGGTACATTCTCGTACATGGTCCGATTTGCGTAAATTTTGGTCGCTGTACCCTGACATCTTCATTCACCCATTCCAGTCTCATTGAGATAACATAGTTTAAGAGGGAGGCTTTAGATAGCTGCATTATTTGACCACAGAAGCCCATACAAAAGAAAAAACAACAACAACATAAATACAGTGATTGTCTTTTTTTTATCCCTTTATTGGAGGTCTGGTAAATAAACTCCCATCTCTGCTCTCGGAAAATACTTGATATGGGTGGGAATCTCTCTCGTTCCAAGCAGGGGAGTTCTAATGGCCCCCACTCAATTGGGAAAATAGTTAGAACGTTGGGAAGTTGGAGTGGTTGAGAGAGGCATAGAGAAAGGAGAGTGGAAGTGCAATGTTTTGGATTCCCCCACCCCCTCGGCTATATTAAAGTAATGTAACGTTACTGTATCTATATTTACAGACAAGAAAAAGTTGCCTAACAGTGTATTTATTCTAATCATATCCCTGTCGGGCTAAATTGGATTAAAGGGGAGCTTTGAAGGTCGGAGTGTGTTTATCCAAGGAGGGAGGATGGTAGTCTATGGTGTGTGCAGCTGTACCTATTCAGAACTGTGTGTGCGTGTGTGTTTGTTTTTGTGTGTTCGTGTCTGTTTGTGCGTAGATGCGTGTGTTTGAACATGCAAATGTGAATGAAGAACAGCACATCTTGACGTGGAGAAATAACACATTGGGCCTGAAGTGCCTGGTGGAACTGTCATGGTAACCTTCATAAGGCCTGGTGGAACTGTCATGGTAACCTTCATAAGGCCTGGTGGAACTGTCATGGTTACCTTCATAAGGCCTGGTGGAACTGTCATGGTATCCTTCATAAGGCCTGGTGGAACTGTCATGGTAACCTTCATAAGGCCTGGTGGAACTGTCATGGTAACCTTCATAAGGCCTGGTGGAACTGTCATGGTAACCTTCATAAGGCCTGGTGGAACTGTCATGGTAACCTTCATAAGGCCTGGTGGAACTGTAATGGTAACCTTCACAAGGCCTGGTGGAACTGTCATGGTAACCTTCATAAGGCCTGGTGGAACTGTCATGGTAACCTTCATAAGGCCTGGTGGAACTGTAATGGTAACCTTCACAAGGCCTGGTGGAACTGTCATGGTAACCTTCACAAGGCCTGGTGGAACTGTCATGGTAACCTTCATAAGGCCTGGTCACTCCACTGTGTTGACCGTGGAGTGGTAATGTAATGATAACCTTAATTAGGCCTGGTCACTCCACCTTGTTGACGGTGGAGTGGTAATGTAATGATAACCTTAATTAGGCCTGGTCACTCCACTGTGTTGACGGTGGAGTGGTAATGTAATGATAACCTTAATTAGGCCTGGTCACTCCACTGTGTTGACGGTGGAGTGGTAATGTAATGATAACCTTCATTAGGCCTGGTCACTCCACTGTGTTGACGGTGGGGTGGTAATGTAATGATAACCTTAATTAGGCCTGGTCACTCCACTGTGTTGACGGTGGAGTGGTAATGTAATGATAACCTTCATAAGAACTGGTCACTCCACTGTGTTGACGGTGGAGTGGTAATGTAATGATAACCTTCATTAGGCCTGGTCACTCCACTGTGTAGACGGTGGAGTGGTAATGTAATGATAACCTTCATAAGGCTTCAGGCTGAAGAGACAGCTGATGGTCCCCCTCCACTGCCAGCCATATCATAACATGCATGACATACACAGCGGGCCAAAACGTGTATATGTGTTAATGTCTAATTCAAAGTAAAATCCATCAATGAGTCAGGTCAAAAATAATGTCTATGATCACTCTTTATGAGATCTGATCTTAACTCTTAATAAATAATCCTCTGTGTAGTTCAGGCTGTTAAATGTGGCCTGCTGGGTAATGAGAGTGGTGATCTATCTATCAGGTCCAGAGTGAAGTGATGCTCCATGGGTAGTTTTCTTTTTCCTCCACCTCGTTAATAATTTAAAAGGAGTCAGCAATCAAACCAACACTCAATTTACTATCTTGTACAGTAGCTCATCCATATGCATGAGCCCAAACCTATTTAGATAGGAGAGAGACTGTCACGCTACACAGCACTCTGAGCAATGGAATCCAAAATCCCTCTCTCCCTCTATGTTTTTCTGTCACTCTTTTTCTCTTGCCATCATATTCTCATCTTCTTGCTCTGTCTCTTTTTTTCTGTCTCACTTTCTCCCTCCATGTCTTATCCACTGTCTGTCTGTCTGTCTGTCTGTCTGTCTGTCTGTCTGTCTGTCTGTCTGTCTGTCTGTCTGTCTGTCTGTCTGTCTGTCTGTCTGTCTGTCTGTCTGTCGCTGTGTTTTGAATGTATCAGAGATAGCAAGTATGCATTGAGAGATAGTTATTCATTTAAAACTCCCACCTCTTATGGTGTTGTTTGTACAGTGTTTGTGAATGGAAGATGAGTCGATGCATCAGAGGACGTGCACATGTGTGTGATTGAATATGCTCTAATACTTTGGGTCTAACCCAAGCCACAGAGTGGAGATGGAGAGGATGGCTTGAACTGCAGAGAGAGTTCCATGCCCATGTTAACGGTTGATGTTATTCTTAAATAACACAAACCCCAAAGCAAATCAGAGTGAGAAAATAGATGTATTTGAGAAGGACAAATCGCAGATGTTATGCTGGGAGGTAGATTTTCAGTCTCCCCTATCCTCAGTTTCTCTCCACGGAACAAAGTAACAGGATGCCATTTATAGCCTCCCACCCTAGCCTGGGGTTGACCAATCAGACGTCCTTGCAATACAACTGGGTCAATGGATAAATAACAAGTATCCTGCTGCAGACTCAAAGTACAGACCAATGAAAATGTGGCACACGTAGTGCTGAGTCCAGGACTGACATTCCACAGATTCTATACAGCTGTTAAACTGAGACCCAACTATTTAAATTGACAATTCCCTATTGACCATTAGTACTCTATTTAGTTTAGTACTCTCATCCTCTGCGTTGTGTATGTATCTTCAACATATTCTTATGCCCATGACTTTGTTGTGGTATATCGTCACAATGAATTATCCAGTCAACATAGTCACCACTGCGTATGCAATGATTTGCACAGTCAACACAGTCACAGTCAACACAGTCACAGTCAACACAGTCACAGTCAACACAGTCACCACTGCAAACGGCTATTGGTTTTATACTCAAACTGTCAAACACAACCAGGAGCATGCATTCATACACAGATTTGTATGTTTGTAAATTTGTAGTTGTGTGTCTGTACATATACGTGTGTTTGCGCGTGTGTGTGTATTTGTTTGTCCATATATGTGTCTGTGTGTGTCCACATGTACAGTACCAGTCATAAAGTTTGGAAACACCTACTCATTCAAGGGTTTTTCTTCATTTTTTACGATTTTCTACATTGTAGAATAATAGTGAAGACATCAAAACTATTAAATGACACATATATGGAATCATGTAGTAACCAAAAAAGTGTTATACAGATCAAAATACATTTTATATTTCAGATTCTTCAAAGTAGCTCCCTTGCCATGATGTTAGCTCTGCACACTATTTGCATTTTCTCAACCTGCTTCACTTGGAATTATTTGCCAAGGGTCTTGAAGGAGTTCCCACATATGCTGAGCAATTGTTGTCTGCTTTTCATATTTTTTTTGAGTTTGGGTGACTGTAGAGGCCAGGTCATCTGATGCAGCACTTCATCCCTGTCCTTCTTGTTCAAATAGTCCTTACACAGCCTGGAGGTATGTTGGGTCATTGTCCTGTTGAAAAACTAATTATATTCTCACGAAGCACAAACCAGATGGGATGGCAGATCACTACAGAATGCTGTGGTAGACATGCTGGTTAAGTGTGTCTTGAATTCTAAATAAATCACTGACAGTGTAACCAGCAAAGCATCACCACACCATCACACCTCCTCCTCCATGCATCACGGTGGGAACTACACATGCAGAGATCATCAAATCACCTACTCTACGTCTCACAAAGACATGGCAGTTGGAACCAAAAATCTCCAATTAAATGTCATCAGCCCAAAGGACAGATTTCCACCAGTCTAATGTCCATTGCTCGTGTTTCTTGGCCCAAGCAAGTCACTTATTCTTATTGGTGTCCTTTAGTTGTGGTTTCTTTGCATCAATTTGACCAGGAAAACCTGATTCACGCATTCTACTCTGAACAGTTGATGTTGAGATGTGTCTGCTACTTGAACTCTGTAAAGTATTTATTTGGCTGCAATTTCTGAGGCTGGTAACTCTAATGAACATATCCTCTGCAGCAGAGGTAGATTTGGGTCTTCCTTTCCATACACTAAGGGAACATTTCGACAATCACCGTATGGTTAGTGAGAAAGTCCCTATTGGAACTGTACGGTCCCTTGCTAGACGTCCGAAAACATTTTAGAAATTCGGGGACGGCGTCGGGCCGAGCGGTAGGGCCAGACCTACCGGGAAGTCATCAAATGAACTTTGTCGGACATTCGGTTTTCGTTTAATAAAATAAACATATTTTAGCCCATTTTTGCGCTATGCCGGAATATCCCACAAGAGGGCATAAGCAATCATATTGCTATTGGACAAAACATCCCGAATCACGACGTGCCATATCTCGAAAACTGAAAATATTTCGAAGCCGAAACTTGGTGAGCGTAGGTTTGGCATTATGGGAAGATGGCCCCGAACAAGATGGCGTCTAGGCCTCAACGGTTTTTGAGTTATGGCCATATTTCTGGGATTAAAGGTCCAAAATGAAAATAGAGAAAAGATTTTTTCACTTCACGTCAAAGTCAAGGAGCCTCCGGTGTCAATAAAAAAAAAATCGGCCATTTATCTATCGTCATTTACGAGAAATCGTACGGTGACCAGATCGTGATGTTCAGATATAGGTGTTTTTTTTTTCAACGGTTACAGATCCAGTTGCAGGGTGTTCATACGAGTATTTTTAAAATGTGCTGCGGAGCTCTGCGACATTTCTGTGATTTTCTATGATTTTCTGAAATAACACACACTCACTAAACCCTCCGTAAATAACTCAGTTCTTAACGTAAAGACTTAAAACTCAGGATTCTGTAAAGGCATACCCCAATGAGGATATGAGTTTATTTATAGCTTCCTGTGCCAACCGGAAGTGCCATAATTGGTGTCTCAGGGGCTGTTTGGAAGGGTTAAAAAAATCAGATCTGTCCAAAGACTTAAAACTCAGGATTCTCTAATGGAATACCCCAATGAGGATGTATGTTGAGTTACAGCTTCCTGTGCCAACCGGAAGTGTCATAATTGGTGTCTCATGGGCTGTTTGGAGGGGTTAAAAATATCAGATCTTTCCAAAACTTCATATATATGATTAGGCAACCCCCATGAACTGTAAATCAGTCATTTTTCCCATAAAAATTCAAAGGAAAACTAAATCACACAGATACACAACATGGATGGAGGGACGTATCATTGGGGTGCGTAGAGACTGACAGTGCCTCCAATAGTTAGCTTTGAATGATATCAAATTGACTGATGGACGGTGACTTGCAGGTGACTCTTGTCCATTAGCAATATGTTTAAGCGGTGAGGTACCATCACCAAAAGCGACATTCTGAAATCAACCCTAACGAACGATGGAGATTCCCTAGGTTTCTATGTCAGTCAAGACATGTGTGTATTTTATAGCTTCCTGTGCCACAGGGTACCAGTATCACTGCCCAGCCATCCCGAGGTCATCGGGCCAGTCAATTTGGCATTCCTGCATGATTTTTATAGCATGACAAATTGGTAATGGTGACTGCCCAGTTAACCATATGGCAAATGCACAGTGACTTTGAAAGAGTGAGAAAAATCACCAAATGGACATTCTGGAATCAACCCTAACGAGTGATGGAGAGGTACCAGAATCACTGCCAAGCCATCCCGAGTTCATCGGTTCAGTCAATTTGGCATTCCTGCATGATTTTTATAGCATGACAAATTGGTGATGGTGACTGCCCAGTTAACCATATGGCAAATGCACAGTGACTTTGAAAGAGTGAGAAAAATCACCAAATGGACATTCTGGAATCAACCCTAACGAGCGATGGAGAGGTACCAGAATCACTGCCAAGCCATCCCGAGTTCATCGGGCCAGTCAATTTGGCATTCCTGCATGATTTTTATAGCATGACAAATTGGTGATGGTGAATGCCCAGTTAACCATATGGCAAATGCACAGTGACTTTGCAAAAGTGAGAAAAATCACCAAATGGACATTCTGGAATCAACCCTAACGAGCGATGGAGAGGTACCAGAATCACTGCCCAGCCATCCCGACAAATTTTCATCGTAAGAAAACATTTGCAATAGTCAATTTGGCATTCCTGCATGATTTTTATAGCATGACAAATTGGTGATGGTGAATGCCCAGTTAACCATATGGCAAATGCACAGTGACTTTGCAAAAGTGAGAAAACATAAACAAATGGACATGATGAAATCAACACCACGAGTGATTGAAAGGAACAACAATCACTGCCCGGCCATCCCGAGTTCATCAGGCCAGTCAATTTTGCATTTCTGAAGGATTTTTGAGCATGTCAAATTTCTTATGACATTTGGCCCCCACAAAACATATGCCTTATGCACAAGCAAAAAAAAAACAAAAACATTATGATAATAAAATATGACTAAAGTATGTTGATACAGTTCTTATACTTGTGTAACTGACACAAAATTGCACAGTGACTTTGAAAGAGTGAGAAAAATCACCCAGAATCAACCCCCCAGAATCACTGCCAAGCCATCCCATTCGGGCCAGTCAATTTGGAAAATTTTTCGAAAAACGGTCCAGAAAGCACTTTTTTAGGGGTGTGTGAAGTTTTTTTATGAAATTTAATAATTTTTGACATTTTGACTTCTGACTTCCTGCCCAGCCATGAAATCATATTGCAGATGGACAAAACACATGCAATAATGCGCAAGTAAAAAAAAAAAAAAAATTATGATAATAAAATATGACTAAAGTATGTTGATACAGTTCTTATACGTGTGTAACTGACACAAAATTCGAAAAATTTCGAAAAACGGTCCAGAAAGCACTTTTTTAGGGGTGTGTGAAGTTGTTTATGAAATTTAATAATTTTTGACAAATTTTTGACTTCTGACTTCCTATGAAATCATATTGCAGATGGAGAAAACACATGCAATATGCGCAAGTAAAAAAAAAAAAAAAAATTATGATAATAAAATATGACTAAAGTATGTTGATACAGTTCTTATACGTGTGTAACTGACACAAAATGCGAAAAAATTTAGAAAAACGGTCCAGAAAGCACTTTTTTAGGGGTGACTTTTGACTTCTGACTTGCTATGTAATCATATTGCAGATGGACAAAACATATGCAATATGCGCAAGTAAAAAAATTTAAAAAATGATGATAATAAAATTGGACAAAAGTATTTTCATACAGTTCTTATACATGTGTAATTGTCAAAAAAAGCGAAAGAATTTCGTATTTTCAAAAACGGTCCAGAAAGCACTTTTTTAAGGGGTGATACGTTTTTTTCAAAAAATTCATTTTTTCAAAATTTGGCTTTTGGATGTTGACTTGGAGTCCAATATCAATATGAAAAACCATGGTGGAGTGCAATCGCCACCTGTTGGATTTTTGAAGTGTTACAACTGGCAATACCCATATGGCAATAGAAGTAAACTTTGCATGAATCAACGCCGCTTTGGGTGGTATTGGCCAATGTGTACATGGTTTGTCCTATGCCAATAATTTGCCATTCATTTTTGTCCACTACGGGGGTGAATTCCCTTACTGTGGCGGTCCTCATGAGTGCCAGATTCATCAATCGCTTGATGTTATTTTCGACTGCAATTGAAGAAACTTGAAAGTTTTTGAAATTTTCCGGATTGACTGTTCTTCATGTCTCAAAGTTAAGATGGACAGTCATTTCTCTTTGCTTACTTGAGCTGTTCTTGGACTTGGTATTTTACAAAATAGGGCTATCTTCTGTATACCACCCCTACCTTGTCACAACAACTGATTGGCTCAAAAGCATTAACCTCTCTGCGAGTAAGGCTAGTTTCCTGAATTTACGCCTGTCTGGCGTGCCAAAAGTAAACTGCCTGTTTCTCAGGCCCAGAAGCTAGGATATGCAGATAATTGGTTGAATTGGATAGAAAATACTCTGAAGTTTGCAAAACTTTTAAAATAATGTCTTTGAGTATAACAGAACTGATATAGCAGGTGAAAACACGAGGAAAATAGATCCATACATTTTCTTTTAGGAGCTCAGTACGACGTCCAATGCAATGCTATTGAAAGATCAAATTTCCACCTCCCAGATTGCATTTCCTATGGTTTCCACTAGAGGTCAACAGTCTTTATACAAGGTTTTAGGCTTGTTTTTTGAAAAATTAAGAAGTATTTGTAGTCGTTCCAAGTTGAGCGCCATTAGATATTAGACAACCTGAGGATAAATAAAATACATTGTTTGACTCGTTTGGACAAACTTTGCTGTTAACTTTTTGGAATAATTTGTGTATGCATGTTGAAGGACTGGATTATTAAATTCAATGGCGGCAACCAAACAGTGTTTTTGGGATATAAAGAAGGATTTTATCAAACAAAACGACCATTCAATGTGTAGCTGAGACCCTTGGGATTGCAAACAGATATTACGATTTGTTTTTTTAAATTTGGCGTGCTCCGATTTCACCGGATGTTGTCGAATTTGATCCCGCTAGCGGGATCTCTGCTCTAAGAGGTTTTAAGAAGGAAATAAATTCCACAAGGCACACCTGTTAATTGAAATGCATTCCAGTTGACTAACTCATGAAGCTGGTTTTGAGAATTTCAAGAGTGTGCAAAACTGTCATCAAGGTGAAGGGTGACTATTTTGAAGGATCGCAAATTTAATATTTAAGAATATATATAAACAATTTTTTGGTTACTCTATGATTCCATATGTGTAATTTCATAGTTTTGATGACTTCACTTTTATTCTGCTATGTAGGCTACCTGGAGCAGCAGGTATCCTAGTGGTTAGAGCATTGAGCCAGTAACCGAAAGGTTGCTTGGTCATATCCCTGAGCTGATAAGGTAAAAATATGTCGTTCTGCCCCTGAACAAGACAGTTAACCCACTGTTCCTAGGCCGTCATTGTAAATAAGAATTTGTTATTTACTGACTTTCCTGGTTAAATATATGTATTTTTTAAATCACCCTTTCTATCCATCCACTGTGCTTTAGACAGGGGTTGGTAAATAGACATGTGTTGGTACATCACATTTTCTATCCATCCACTATGCTTTAGACAGGGGTTGGTAAATCACCCTTTCTCTCCATCCACTGTGCTTTAGACGGGGGTTGGTAAATCACCCTTTCTTTCAATCCACAGTGCTTTAGACAGGGCTTGGTCAATCACCCTATCTCTCCATTCACTGTGCTTTAGACAGGGGTTGGTAAATCACCCTTTCTCTCCATTCACTGTGCTTTAGACAGGGGTTGGTAAATCACCCTTTCTCTCCATCCACAATGCTTTATACAGGGTTTGGTATTTCAGCCTTTCTTTCCGCCCACTGTGCTTTGGACAGGGGTTGGTAAATCACCCTTTTTATCTGTCCACTGTGCTTTAGACAGGGGTTGGTAAAATACCCTTTATCTCTAACCAGATGTCTGGTTAGACTGTAATCTCTCCTTCCAGACTCACATTAAGCATCTCCAATCCAAAATTAAATCTAGAATCGGCTTCCTATTTCGCAACAAAGAATCCTTCACTCAAGCTGCCAAACATACCCTCGTAAAACTGACTATCTTACCAATCCTTCGGCGATGTCATTTACAAAATAGCTTCCAACACTCTACTCAGCAAATTGGATGCAGTCTATCACAGTGCCATCGTTTTGTCACCAAAGCCCCATATACTACCCACCACTGCGACCTGTATGCTGTCGTTGGCTGGCCCTCGCTTCATATTTGTCGCCAAACCCACTGGGTCAAGGTCATCTATGAGTCTTTGCTGGGTAAAGCTCTGTCTTCTCTCAGCTCATTGGTCAACATAGCAGCACCCACCTGTAGCATGCACTCCAGCAGGTATATTTCACTGATCACCCCCAAAGCCAACTCCTCCTTTGGCTGCCTTTCCTTCCAGTTCTCTGCTGCCAATGACTGGAACGAATTTCAAAAATCACTGAAGCTGGAGACGCATATCCCCTCACTAACTTTAAGCACCAGCTGTCAGAGCAGCTTACAGATCATTGCACCTGTACACAGCCCATCTTTTGGGTGGCGATATTCCCCAGCCTGTGCCCAGGGTCCATTACCATCAAGGATCTCCTCCCAAGTCCAGAAGTCCTGTGATCTCTGCTCCTCCTGCCGCTGCCTGTCACCACACCGCTTGGTCCTGTTGTGGTGGGTGATTCTGTCACGGTTTTCTTCTATCTCCTCCTCTGACGACGAGGTGTAGCAAGGATCGGACCAAAATGCAGCCTGCTAATTTTCATACATGTCTAATAACGAATAAACACGAACAATACAAAACCAAGAAACGTAACACGAAAACTGAAACAGTCTATACTAGTGCAAAGTAACACATTGACAGGAACAATCACCCACCAAACACGCAAAGAATATGGCTGCCTAAATATGGTTCCCAATCAGAGACAACGATAAACACCTGCCTCTGATTGAGAACCACTTCAGGCAACCATAGACTTTTCTAGATAACCCTACTAATTCACAATCCTAATACCTACAAAAAACCCAAGACAAAACACACCACATAATAAACCCATGTCACACCCTGGCCTGACCAAATTAATAAAGAAAACACAAAATTCTAAGACCAGGGCGTGACAGAACCCCCCCTCCCCAAGGTGCGGACTCCCGGCCGCACACCTAAACCCATAGGGGAGGGTCCGGGTGGGTGTCTGTCCACGGTGGCGGCTCCAGCGCGGGGCATGGACCCCACTCCAACAAAGTCTTAGTCCACCTGCATCGCGTCCTTTGATTGGCGACCCTCGCCGCCGACCTTGGCCCACTGGACTGAGGGGCAGCTCGGGACTGAGGGGTAGCTCGGGACTGAGGGGCAGCTCGGGACTGAGGGGCAGCTCGGGACTGAGGGGCAGCTCGGGACTGAGGGGAAGCTCGGGACTGAGGGGAAGCTCGGTACTGAGGGGAAGCTCGGTACTGAGAGGAAGCTCGGTACTGAGAGGAAGCTCGGTACTGAGAGGAAGCTCGGTACTGAGAGGAATCTCGGTACTGAGAGGAGGCTCAGTACTGAGAGGAGGCTCAGGCAGGTAGTTGGCTCTGGCAGATACTGGCTGACTGGCGGTTCCAGCAGATACTGGCTTACTGGCGGTTCCGTCAGATCCTGGCTGACTGGCGGATCCTGGCTGACTGGCGGATCTGGAAGATCCTGGCTGACAGGCGGATCCGGAAGATCCTGTCTGATTGGCAGATCTTGGCTGACTGGCGGATCTGGGAGATCCTGGCTGACTGGCGGATCTGGGAGATCCTGGCTGACTGGCGGATCCTGGCTGACTGGCGGCTCTGGCTGCTCCATGCAGACTGGCGGCTCTGGCTGCTCCATGCAGACTGGCAGCTCTGGCTGCTCCATGCAGACTGGCAGCTCTGGCTGCTCCATGCAGACTGGCAGCTCTGGCTGAGCTGAACAGGCAGGAGACTCCAGCAGCGCTGGAGAGGATGAAGGCTCTGGCAGCGCTAAACAGGCGGGAGACTCCGGCAGCGCTGGAGAGGAGGAAGGCTCTGGCAGCGCTAAACAGGCGGGAGACTCCGGCAGCGCTGGAGAGGAGGAAGGCTCTGGCAGCGCTGGACAGTCGAAGCGCACTGAAGGCCTGGTGCGTGGTGCTGGCACTGGTGGTACTGGGCCAAGGACACACACATGAAGCCTGGTGCGGGGTGCTGCCACCGGAGGGCTGATGTGTGTAGGTGGTACTGGATAGACCGGACCGTGCAGGCGCACTGGAGCTCTTGAGCACCGAGTCTGCCCAACCTTACCTGGCTCGATGCCCACTCTAGCCTGGCCGATACGAGGAGCTGGTATATACCGCACCAGGTTATGCACCCGCACTGCAGGCAACGTGCGCTCGACAGCATAACATGGTCCCTGCCCGGTCTCTCTAGCTCCCCGGTAAGCACAGGAAGTTGGCGCAGGTCTCCTACCTGGCGTAGCCATACTCCCTGTGAGCCCCCCCAAGAATGTTTTGGTGCTGACTTCTGGGCTTCCTTCCACGGCGCCGTGTTTGTCTCGCCAACCTCATTCTCCTGTAACCTTCCTCGCACTTCTCCATCGAATCCCAGGCGGGCTCCGGCACTCTCCCTAGGTCGACCGACCACCTGTCTATCTCTTCCCAAGTAGTGTAGTCCAGATTCTTCTCCCATGTCCCAAAATCCTGACATCGCTGCCTCTCCTGCTCCTCGTAATGCCGCCTCTCTGTTTTCGCTGCCTCCAGCTCTGCTTTTGGGTGGCGATATTCCCCAGCCTGTGCCCAGGGTCCATTACCATCAAGGATCTCCTCCCAAGTCCAGAAGTCCTGTGATCTCTGCTCCTCCTGCCGCTGCCTGTCACCACACCGCTTGGTCCTGTTGTGGTGGGTGATTCTGTCACGGTTTTCTTATATCTCCTCCTCTGACGACGAGGTGTAGCAAGGCTCGGATCAAAATGCAGCCTGCTATTTTTCATACAAGTTTAATAACGAATAAACACGAACAATACAAAACCAAGAAACGTAACACGAAAACCAAAACAGCCTATACTGGTGCAAACTAACACAGTAACACAGAGACAGGAACAATCACCCACCAAACACTCAAAGAATATGGCTGCCTAAATATGGTTCCCAATCAGAGACAACGATAAACACCTGCCTCTGATTTTTTATTTTATTTATTTTTATTTCACCTTTATTTAACCAGGTAGACTAGTTGAGAACAAGTTCTCATTTGCAACTGCGACCTGGCCAAGATAAAGCATAGCAGTGTGAACAGACAACACAGAGTTACACATGGAGTAAACAATTAACAAGTCAATAACACAGTAGAAAAAAAGAGTCTATATACATTGTGTGCAAAAGGCATGAGGAGGTAGGCAAATAATTACAATTTTGCAGATTAACACTGGAGTGATAAATGATCAGATGGTCATGTACAGGTAGAGATATTGGTGTGCAAAAGAGCAGAAAAGTAAATAAATAAAAACAGTATGGGGATGAGGTAGGTAAAATTGGGTGGGCTATTTACCGATAAGACTGTGTACAGCTGCAGCGATCGGTTAGCTGCTCAGATAGCAGATGTTTGAAGTTGGTGAGGGAGATAAAAGTCTCCAACTTCAGCGATTTTTGCAATTCGTTCCAGTCACAGGCAGCAGAGAACTGGAATGAAAGAAGGCCAAATGAGGTGTTGGCTTTAGGGATGATCAGTGAGATACACCTGCTGGAGCGCGTGCTACGGGTGGGTGTTGCCATCGTGACCAGTGAACCTAGATAAGGCGGAGCTTTACCTAGTATGGACTTGTAGATGACCTGGAACCAGTGGATCTGGCGACGAATATGTAGCGAGTGCCAGCCGCCTAGAGCATACAAGTCGCAGTGGTGGGTGGTATAAGGTGCTTTAGTGACAAAACGGATGGCACTGTGATAAACTGCATCCAGTTTGCTGAGTAGAGTTTTGGAAGCTATTTTGTAGATGAAGTTGCCGAAGTCGAGGATCGGTAGGATAGTCAGTTTTACTAGGGTAAGTTTCTCGGCGTGAGTGAAGGAGGCTTTGTTGTGGAATAGAAAGCCAACTCTAGATTTGATTTTCGATTGGAGATGTTTGATATGATTGAGAACCACTTCAGGCAACCATAGACTTTTCTAGATAACCCTACTAATTCACAATCCCAATACCTACAAAAAACCCAAGACAAAACACACCACATAATAAACCCATGTCACACCCTTGGCCTGATCAAAATAATAAAGAAAACACAAAATACTAAGACCAGGGCGTGACACCATCCAACTGAACTGGCAGTTAACCCACTGTTCCTAGGCCGTCATTGAAAATAATAATTTGTTCTTAACTGACTTGCCTAGTAAAATAAAGGTAAAATAATTTTTTTAAATATAAACTACCACATTCCCATATTTTTTTTTCCTTTGCACCCCAGTATCTCTACTGGTACATTCTACTTCTGCACATCTATCACTCCAGTCTTTAATTGCTAAATTGTAATTATTTTGCCACTATTGCCTATTTATTTCCTTACCTCCTTAATTTTACCTCATTTGCACACACTGTATATAGACTTTTCCATTGCATTATTGATTGTATGTTTGTTTATTCCATGTGTAACTCTGTGTTGTTGTTTGTGTCGCACTGCTTTATCTTGGCCAGGTCACAGTTGTAAATGAGATCTTGTTCTCAACTGGCCTACCTGGTTAAATAAAGGTGACATCAAATTTAAAAAATGGACTCAGGCAATGAGGCAGTGATCGCTGAGATCCTGGTTGAAGACAGCAGAGGTGTATTTAGAGGACAAGTTGGCCAGGATGATATCTATGAGGGTGCCCATGTTTTTGGATGTAGGGTTGTACCTGGTTGGTTCCTTGATAATTTCTGTGAGATTGAGGGAATTTTAGAACATTTTAGAACAGCCGGAGTGTTAACCATGTCCCAGTATAGGTCACCTAACAGTACGAACTCTGAAGATAAATGGGGGGCAATCAAGTCACATATGGTCTCCAGGGCACAGCTGGGGGTTGAGGGGGGGGGGGGTGTCTATAACAAGTGGCAATAGTGAGAGACATTTTTCTGGATTGGTGGATTTTTAAAAGTAGAAGCTCAAACTGTTTGGGCATAGCCCTGGATAGTATGACAACTCCACAGGCTATGTCTGCAGTAGATTTCAACTCTGCCCCCTTTGACAGTTCTATCTTGATGGAAAATGTTGTTGTTGGTGATGGAAATTTCAGAATATTTGGTGGCCTTCCTAAGCCAGGATTCAGACAAGTCTAGGACATCAGGGTTTGGTGGAGTGTGCTAAAGCAGTGAGTATGTTTAGGGAGGAGGCTTCTGATGTTAACATGTATGAATCCAAGGTTTTTACAGTTACATAAGTCAACCAATGAGAGCGCATGGGGAATACATTTTACATTTACATTTAAGTCATTTAGCAGACGCTCTTATCCAGAGCGACTTACAAATTGGTGAATTCACCTTCTGACATCAGTGGAACAGACACTTTACAATAGTGCATCTAAATCATTTAAGGGGGGGGTGAGAAGGATTACTTTATCCTATCCTAGGTATTCCTTGAAGAGGTGGGGTTTCAGGTGTCTCCGGAAGGTGGTGATTGACTCCGCTGTCCTGGCGTCGTGAGGGAGTTTGTTCCACCATTGGGGGGCCAGAGCAGCGAACAGTTTTGACTGGGCTGAGCGGGAACTGTACTTCCTCAGTGGTAGGGAGGCGAGCAGGCCAGAGGTGGATGAACGCAGTGCCCTTGTTTTGGGTGTAGGGCCTGATCAGAGCCTGGAGGTACTGCGGTGCCGTTCCCCTCACAGCTCCGTAGGCAAGCACCATGGTCTTGTAGCGGATGCGAGCTTCAACTGGAAACCAGTGGAGAGAGCGGAGGAGCGGGGTGACGTGAGAGAACTTGGGAAGGTTGAACACCAGATGGGCTGCGGCGTTCTGGATGAGTTGTAGGGGTTTAATGGCACCGGCAGGGAGCCCAGCCAACAGCGAGTTGCAGTAATCCAGACGGGAGATGACAAGTGCCTGGATTAGGACCTGCGCCGCTTCCTATGTGAGGCAGGGTCGTACTCTGCGGATGTTGTAGAGCATGAACCTACGGGAACGGGCCACCGCCTTGATGTTAGTTGAGAACGACAGGGTGTTGTCCAGGATCACGCCAAGGTTCTTAGCGCTCTGGGAGGAGGACACAATGGAGTTGTCAACCGTGATGGCGAGATCATGGAACGGGCAGTCCTTCCCCGGGAGGAAGAGCAGCTCCATCTTGCCGAGGTTCAGCTTGAGGTGGTGATCCGTCATCCACACTGATATGTCTGCCAGACATGCAGAGATGCGATTCGCCACCTGGTCATCAGAAGGGGGAAAGGAGAAGATTAATTGTGTGTCGTCTGCATAGCAATGATAGGAGAGACCATGTGAGGTTATGACAGAGCCAAGTGACTTGGTGTATAGCGAGAATAGGAGAGGGCCTAGAACAGAGCCCTGGGGGACACCAGTGGTGAGAGCGCGTGGCGAGGAGACAGATTCTCGCCACGCCACCTGGTAGGAGCGACCTGTCAGGTAGGACGCAATCCAAGCGTGGGCCGCACCGGAGATGCCCAACTCGGAGAGGGTGGAGAGGAGGATCTGATGGTTCACAGTGTCGAAGGCAGCCGATAGGTCTAGAAGGATGAGAGCAGAGGAGAGAGAGTTAGCTTTAGCAGTGCGGAGCGCCTCCGTGATACAGAGAAGAGCAGTCTCAGTTGAATGACTAGTCTAGGTGTGATTCTGGGGGCTACAGGGCCTGGGTTAACCTCTACATCACCAGAGAAACTGAGGAGGAGTAGGATAAGGGTATGGCTAAATGCTATATGAACTGGTTGTCTAGTGCATTGTGAACAGATAATAATAGGGCAGATTTCTGGGTGTGGTAGAATACATTCAGTGCTTAATGTACAGACAAGGGTATGGTAGGATGCGAGTACAGTGGGGGTAAACCTAGGCATTGAGTGACGAGGACAGAGCTTGCATCTCTGGAGACACCAGCTAAGCCCAGTTGAGGTCTCCCCATGTGTTAGTTGTCTGACAAAAGGGCTATCTAAGGCATGTTGAGCTGGACTAGGGGCTCTACAGTGAAGTAAAACAATAATATCTAACTAAAATCGCAGAACACAAAGGCATATTGACATGAGAGAGAGGCATGTGTAGCCGAGTGATCATAGGGTCCAATGAGCAGCAATAGGTGAGTCAGGGAGCCGTTCAGTAGTCACTACTAAGCTAGGCAAGCGGGAGGCACGGCGTTCAGAAATCTAGTGGGTCGCGGCTTTGGCGACATCGCAACGGAAAAGTCTGTTGAAACCACATTGGATGATTACGTCGGCAGACCAGGCGTGATGGACCGGCGGGGCTCCGTGTCGACAATAAAGTTCCCAGGCCAATTGACAAAAGAGGTGTTGTCGCCCACGTAGTAGGTATACCTCTTCAGGTACCTGGGAGAATGGCCTAGCTCAAGGCTAGCTCAAGGCTAACTGGTGTTTGCTTCGGGACAGAGGCGTTAGCCAGCAGTAGCCACTCGGTTGCAGCTAGCTAGCTGCGATGATCCGGTGTAATGGCCCAGAGCTTGTGGCAGGAATCCGGTGATGTGGTGGAGAAAAGCAGTCCGATATTCTCTGGGTTGATATAGCGCTGTGCAGACTGGCAGGTATTGACTGAGCTAAAGTTGGCTGGTGTATGAGCTAAAGGTGAAGACAGCTAGCCGTGGCTAACAGTGACTACTAGCTAGTAGCTAGTTAGCTGGCTAGCTTATGATGGAGGTTCCAGTTATAACGTATTACAATAGCAGATCCGTACCACATTGGGTGAGGCGGGTTGCAGGAAAGTATATTTAGATCGTAGTTGGAAAGTGAGATTAAAATATATACACAAAAAAACTGGCCCAGTGGTGCAAGATGTTTGGCTAATGCAATCTCTAAGCCTCAGGGGAGAGTGTGTGTAAGGGATCTCATCCTCCTCTTCTGAGGAGGAGAAGTGTCCATAATGTTTATTTTAAAACATAAACTGAACACTACGAAATACAAAACAATAAACGTGAAATGAACGAAACAGTCCCATGTGGCGACAAACACTGACACGGAAGACAAACACCCACAACCCAAAACTGAAACCCAGGCTACCTAAGTATGATTCTCAATCAGGGACAACAATTGACAGCTGCCTCTGATTGAGAACCATACTAGGCCCAACTCAAAAACCAACATAGAAAAACCAACATAGACTCTGCCCACCCCAACTCACGCCCTGACCATACCAAAACAAAGACAAAACAAAGGAACTAAGGTCAGAACGTGACAGTGTGGTACATGGAGCCAAAGGGGTAAGTTGAACCACCCTTGTTTCTAGGAAACCATACACAACATTAATCATCTGACCAAAAATTTAGGAAGATGTCATAATTTCATGGAGTCTGCGAAGGAAGAGAAAGCACGTTGAAAAAAGTTTTCCGACAGTTAGGTCCAAAAAACAGATTTTCACCAAGTCAAATAATTGTTTTGTGTTTGAGGTTTCATTTATTTTATCCAATGTTCCCTAAAAAAACTTAGCACTGAGGAACATTTCAGTTATGCTGAGAGAGAACTTGAGTGTTTTGTGCAACTTCCAGTGTGTGTTTACTGTGAACACTGAGGCTGCATCCAATTTAAGTTGCAATTGTAACAGTGGCCAAGTGGGCTACTGGGGCTATTTGATAATAATGTAGGCCTACCAGAGTGGCATACCATACAAAAGTAATGGAGAAAATTAATCCCAAAAAGATGGAAATAGCTGTTAGTAGCAACCAATGTGTGGTGTTCAATGTAGGCCTACATTCCATTAGACTTTTGGAAGAAAAAAAAAACATTGATATTAACCTGTTAATCCACTTGTCCTTCAGACAAGGATGTAACTGAAAATGTTGCTGGGTTATTTGATGCAAGAAACTACTTTACATAATGAAATGCATTATTTTTCCCATTCCATTATTACATAGAATCAGACAAATTATGCTACCCTCTGCTTATTTAGCTTATTCAAGCCTGTCTCAAAATGCAACAATGCCCCTTTAAGACAAAAAAAACAGCTTTTTACCTGACTTGCTTTTCAAAGATGTCTAGAATTGTAAACATTCGTGTTCTTGTAGAAAGCAATCACTCCCATATTGCTGACTACAATTGATCTATAACGAGGCCAATAACTCATAAAATAGCAAAGGGTATAAACAAAATGTGCACACTGCATTCACAAAATGTGCACACTGCAACCATCTCTCCACCACTCCACCAATCAGGCCTTTATGGTGGCCAGACGGAAGCCCCTCCTCAGTAAAAGGCACATGACAGCCTGTTCAGAGTTTGCCAAAAGGCACCTAAAGGACTCTCAGGCCATGAAGGACTCCAAGACCAAAAATATATGTAGACATCTTTGTTAGTAGGAATACTATACTTCCCTTGACAAAGTGATGCTGAATGTAAAACCTATCTCAACTTTCCCCACTCTCCCATACATTACATACACTGACCTATAGTTGTTATTGCTAATGCCATACGATTGTTAAAAGTTAGCAGCACTATACATCCCCAAAGTGAAAGCCAGCTAGCTGATGCTTTGCCCACATAGGACTGATGCTAATAGTAGACCTACCCCACAGGCTGAACTACATAATACATTTAGCACATTTGCAAATGTATAGCCTCTTGGTTTTTTTCCTGCTCTGGCTCTCTCCAGTATCTTATGCTAGCAGGTAGGAGCATCTGTAGCCCCATTGTTCTATTCCCAGCACAACCTCCCTTGGTGCTTCCTATCTGCTGGCTCTGCAGCCTCAGGCTGATAACAGGATAAAGTGACTGTACAAGAGGCTAGTGACTGGGGGAGTGAGGTTTCTGGCTGGGGGCAATCCCTTGGGTCTACCACTGACAGCATCAGAATCAGACCATGGGAGTGTCGCGTGGAAGGCTGGGGTGAGGTAGGAGAATAGTGTGTGTTTACTATTTGTGAGTAAGTGTGTGTGTGTGCATGTGAGGAGAGGTAAAGAGGAAAGAGTGGGGGAGCAGAGCAGAGAGGTAATCACAAACTGCCAAAGGCGGTTATCCAGACGCTACCTCACCAACCGGCCAAGCAGATACACACACACACACACACACACAGTCCGGTCATCTCCACCAACTGCCAAATTGAGGTTTATCAGACGCCTAGTGTAGAAATCGTCCCATTTATTCTCAATATATTAGAGGTGTCATGGGGAGACTCCTGTTTGCCTATTTATTTATTTAACTATTCATTTGGGGGTGCTGTTGGTTACAACTCTAAGTTGTATAGAGCAATGCAGGCACATGGGAACTGTAAAAACCACACTTTCACAGAGAGAGAGAGAGAGAGAGAGAGAGAGAGAGAGAGAGAGAGAGAGAGAGAGAGAGAGAGAGAGAGAGAGAGAGAGAGAGAGAGAGAGAGAGAGAGAGAGAGAGAGAGAGAGAGAGAGAGAGAGAGAGAGAGAGAGATATATATCCTCATCCTGTCTCCAGCTGTTTAATGTCAGGATTTAGGTCATTAATCACACTACATTCTGTGGGAATTAAATGGTCCGGCTGAAGTGGAATTATTTATACAGTACCAGTCAAAAGTTTGGATACACCTACTCAGTCAAGGGTTTTTCTTTAATTTTACTATTTTCTACATTGTAGAATAATAGTGAATATATCAAAACTATGAAATTACATTTAAGGAATCACGTAGTAACCAAAAAGTCTTAAGCAAATCAAAATAGATTTTAGATTATTCAATGTAGCCTAGAAAGTAGCCTTGAAAGTAGCCTAGACAACTTTGCATTCTCTTAACCAGCTTCATGAGGTAGTCACATGGAATGCATTTCAATTAACAGCTGTGACTTGTTAAACATGAATTTGTGGAATTTCTTTCCTCCGTTTGAGTCAATCAGTTGTGTTTGGTTAATGGTCGGATCCTTTTTTTTCAATTTCCTCCTAAAATGACATACTCAAATCAAACTTCCTGTAGCTCAGGACCTGAAGCTAGGATATGCATATTCTTGATACCATTTGAAAGGAAACACGTTGAAGTTTGTGAAAAAGTGAAATGAATGTAGGAGAATATAACACATTAGATCTGGTCAAAGATGTTTTCTATTTTGTTGGTTCCATCATCTTTTAAATTCAAGAGAAATGCCATACATTCATATAGTAGTCTAGGTGTAATTTATATTTTGGCAACCCAATGGCAGAAGTGTGTGTGCAAAGTTTCAGACTGATCCAGTGAAGAATTACATCAATAGACACTATTTTGTGTAAAGTCTGCCAGGAGTTTGCCCAAATGTGCAGAATTGGTCAACTGATACATTTTCAAGTACATAACTATAGAGAACATACAGAAATGCTTTGGTAATAAAAAAATGTCATTTTACACATCCCAGGAATGTCATACATGTTGAATAATTAGCTTCCCAACCAGAAAGACACTAACCTTGACACATCTAGATGGCCAAGCGGGGTGGGTGTGGGACCAGAGACAGCAGGAGTTCAAACTGGAGAACCCAGTTACTACATTTAAAAACAAAAATGGATTTTATAAAAAAAAATTAAAAAATGATGCTACATTTTATCTCTGGGACCCTCAGGACAACAAATCAGAGCAAGATTTTTGAATGTAAGTACGTGAATTATCTTCAGACGTGAATATATCAAACCATTTGCCGTGCTAAATGTGTTTTGTTGTGCATTCTCCTCAAACAATAGCATGCCATTTTTTTACTTTAATAGCTACTGTCAATTGGAAACTGCAGTTAGATTAACAAGAATGTAAGCTTTCTGCCTACATAAGACATGTCTATGTCCCAGAAACGTGGCTGATGTATACAATGTCATTCTAGTCACATTAGCAACAAAAATCCTGGTATAGGGACACCGATCCTGTAGAGGTTGGCTGATAGTTTCTAGATCACATTTACCAATTAAAGCACTATTTTTTAATAACATTTGTTATTTTAATTTTAAACAAAAATCAATTATAATCAAGACATTGGTGGAATAAATCATGTTTATCTTGAACAAATATACAGGAAACACGGTTTTCATCACTATTGCTGTTTATTGCTTTGAACTGCACAAAATGTAAGGACACATTTTACATGCAGTATTTTTATGGAAATTATAAATGTTACCCTTATCAGGAAACTATGTTTTGGGTCATTACTTCACAGGAGAGCCATTTGAACATAAACTTTCTTTTAAAATCAAAATGCATTGTTTTGCCTTCTTGGACATGTGCACATTCATGTGCCTTAATAACAAAGTTGTATGCCATCTGTAAATAAGAATACAATTGTTAAATGCAAGACTTGGTGGTTTAACCACAGAAAAAGCGAGCAACCTGCCCGCTAGCCATGATTGGCTGAGATGATAAGTGGACTGGACATGCCGAGAGATGAGTTTAGATTGGTCTGCCATATAGCACACTTCTGTCTATTTGAGCTGATCATTATATCTAGATTATCTTATCTAACACAGCTTTAAAAATTATTAATTGCATAGTAAAACTGCATAAGTGTTGCTCTCCACTTTCTGGAGGACCGAGCATTGAAATCAGTGGAATTCGAGTATGATAGCTAAGGAGATGGAGAAAACATCTGTTTCCTGATTACATCTTCAAACTAAGGGCAACCATGGCATCGAACAGGAGACGCATCCATCTGTGATGTATACTGGAAAGATAGTCTAGCTAGCAACATTTTCAGATATTACATGTTTCTAATTTTGACAGAAAGTGGTTTTTATTTCAAGTTAAAGTGTACTGATAGCTAGCTAACATTAGCTGGCTGGCTAGCTAACATTATATGTATCATCTTAATAGCTGTATCTCAGAGCCATTTGATTGGCTAGTTATAGAATAATATTGGCTAGATAAAATTCAAACCTGGTTGGTTAGCTACCTGCAGATTCACGCAAGTTAGCAACATCATTAGTTGTGATTATGGTTCATTGTTTAACAAAAGACTCCACTATGCAAGTATCCATTTCAATAGAATGTTTCTGCGACAACCGTCGATAGACGTTGGTTGTTGTTGAATGCCAAAAGCTGAACACAGAATGAGCTGGGTTTATTGTTTTTGTAAAGCTGACTGTTTTTATGTACTTTAAAAAAATAAAAGGCTTAGTTGCTGTGAGCGCTGCTGTCCGTCCCGGGATGCCTCCAGATTCCGCAGAAGGGAATGACACGGAAGCCCAGTTAGCCTAGCTGGATCGGCGGTCTCAAATGGAAGCCCAGTTAGCCTAGCTGGATCGGCGGTCTCAAATGGAAGCCCAGTTGGCCTAGCTGGATCGGCGGTCTCAAATGGAAGTCCAGTTAGCCTAGCTGGCTCGGCAGTCTCAAATGGAAGCCCAGTTAGCCTAGCTGGATCGGCGGTCTCAAATGGAAGCCCAGTTAGCCTAGCTGGATCGGCGGTCTCAAATGGAAGCCCAGTTAGCCTAGCTGGCTCGGCGGTCTCAAATGGAAGCCCAGTTAGCCTAGCTGGCTCGACGGTCTCAAATGGAAGCCCAGTTAGCCTAGCTGGATCGGCGGTCTCAAATGGAAGCCCAGTTAGCCTAGCTGGATAGCCTAGCTGGATCGCGCTGGCTCGGCGGTCTCAAATGGAAGCCCAGTTAGCCTAGCTGGATCGGCGGTCTCAAATGGAAGCCCAGTTAGCCTAGCTGGATTGGCGGTCTCAAATGGAAGCCCAGTTAGCCTAGCTGGCTCGGCAGTCTCAAATGGAAGCCCAGTTAGCCTAGCTGGCTTGGCGGTCTCAAATGGAAGCCCAGTTAGCCTAGCTGGCTCGGCGGTCTCAAATGGAAGCCCAGTTAGCCTAGCTGGCTCGGCGGTCTCAAATGGAGGTCGCTTTTGAGCAGGAGCTGTTTTTACTTTCCTTTGTTACGGGACAATGTGGATGGTGCTGACATGCAATGTTGCAACTGCTTGTTTGCAGAGGACTACAGGGGCGAAGTGCCTACTCTTTTTAAGCAAGTAGCAAAAGTGCACAAACTACTGGGGAATCCATGCCCGCATACTTTTTATTTTTCTTTCACCCTAGTAGCCTGACAGCGCTCTGTTCTGGTGGAAGTGTCGCCGCTGCGTTGGCTCTCTACAGCTGACTGTCTGGTGGTCAGCATTTTTCCATCCCGAAGGGATCTCCCCTTTCCATGGAGAATGGAGCTGTTCTCGACCCAACCAACCAGCCATGGAGATACGTCACTCGCTGTGGAAGTCGAAGAAAGCATCCTCTGGCAATGGGGATATCCTTGGAGATGTTGAGCCCGGACCTGACAGAACAGAAACAACTTTTCCGCCCTGGATTCAGAAGTTCTATCACCTTCTTCCTTGGGCGCTTCCCATTTAAGATCGGATCTGGAGGTACCTGCGTCTATCTACTCTGTTTTGTCTCCATCTCCAGTGGCTTCTAACTCGGGTTCAGATCCTCGGAGTTCCCACCCTCATCAGACCATGAGGCTGCCTGAGGAACCACCCATTTAACATCGGCAGCTGTCGGCAGCTCTATAGTGAGAAACATCTTGCTTCCCAAGCAAAAACACTGTGCTACCCAGGAGTTTGAGTAGAGGACATCACAAGGCTTCTTCTGACTTAATGACATGCATGTCAATCTCTCATGGCTCCAAGTGGATGAGAGATTGATTTCATTATTACTTGTTTTTGTAAGATGTGTTCACAAGCTGATTGACCCGAGCTGTCTATTTAATCAGGACAAAAGTTTTCAGCTGTGCTAATATAATTGCAGAATGGTTTCCTAATGATCAATTAACCCTTTAAAATTATGAACTTGGATTAGCTAACACAACGTGTCATTGGACACAGGAGTGATGGTTGCTGATAAAAAACGGAGGTTAAATGTACAATTGAAGTCGGTAGTCAAATACATTTCAATTCCATATTTCACAATTCATGACAATTAATCACAATAAAAATTATTGGTCAGTTAGGATCACCACTTTATTTAAAGAATGTGAAATGTCAGAATAAAAGTCGAGAGAAGGATTTCTTTCAGCTTTTATTTCATTCATCACATTCCCTTGCTCGCAAACGCTTTTTCAGTTCTGCCCACAAATCGTCTATAGGATTGAGGTCAGGACTTTGTGATGGCCACTCCAAAACCTTGGCTTTGTTGTCCTTAATCCATTTTACCACAACTCTGGAAGTATGCTTGAGGTCATTGTCCATTTGGAAGACACATTTGCGACCAAGCTTTAACTTCCTGACTGATGTCTTGAGATGTTGCTTCAATATATCCACATAATTTTCCATCTTCATGATGCCATCTGTTTTGTGAAGTGCACAAATCTCTCCTGCAGCAAAGCACCCCCACAACATGATGCTGCCACCCCCGTGCTTCACGGATTGGATGGTGTTCTTTGGCTTGCAAGCCTCCCCCTTTTTCCTCCAAACATAACAATGGTCATTATGGCCAAACAGTTCTATTTTTGTTTCATCAGACCAGAGTACATTTCTCCAAAAAGTACAATTTTTATTCCCATGTGCAGTTGCAAACCATAGTCAGAATTTTTTGTGGTGGTTTTGGAGCAGTTGCTTCTTCCTTGCTGAGCAGCCTTTCAGGTTATGTCGATATAGGAATAATTTTTCTGTGGGTAAATATAATTTTGTACCTGTTTCCTCCAACATCTTCACAAGTTCCTTTCCTCTTGTTATGGGATTGATTTGCACTTTCCGCACCACAGTACTTTTATCCCTAGGAGACAGAAAGCATCTCCTTCCTGAGCAGTATGACGGCTGCATGGTCCCATGGTGTTTGAACTTGCATACTATTGTTTGTACAGATGAACGTGGTAACTTCAGGCGTTTGGAAATTGATCCCAAAGATGAACCAAACTTTTGGAGGTCTACAATTTCTTTTCTGATGTCTTGGTTGATTTATTTTGATTTTCCCATGATGTCAAACAAAGAGGTTCTGTGGCACTGAAGGTAGGCCTTGAAATACATACACAGGTCGACTTCCAATTGACTCAAATTATGTCAATTAGCCTATCAGAAGCTTCTAAAGCCAGGACATTATTTTCTGGAATTTTCCAAACTGATTAGGCACAGTCAATTTAGTGTATGTAAACTTCTGACCCAACTTGCCAAAACTATAGTTTGTTAACAAGAAATTTGTGGAGGGGTTGAAAAACAAGTTTGAAAGACTCCAACCTAAGTGGATGTAAACTTCCGACTTCAACTGTATATTCTGCGATGAAGTAGCTTTGAACTTGTCCCCTCTGTTGTCAGAGAATATTCCTGCATCTCCTATTGTTTCACCTTTAAATGATTTCTCTGTACGTAATTTATCTCTCTGTCAGAAGCACGTTCTTCTTGCTGGCCTAACGGCTGGAAATTGTTTTATAGCTGTACGATGGATGCCTCCACCTTTTTGGATGTCATTTATATGGAGCTGTCTACCTGTCACATTCACAGAGCTAAAGAAGACACTTTGAACCAATGGATTCTTTGTGCAAAAACACTTTGTGATGTGTTGCTTTGATTTGGGATTTTTTTATTTTTTTTGTTATATTGATCCATGTATATTTATTTAATTTGATCCCTTAGTTCCTCAGGTGGGGTGGGCTTGTAATGAGGTGGGTGGGTGGGGGGGGGACTTAATGTTGTATGTATTTATGTTTGCTGTCAATTATTATTACTAAAAAAAACATTTGATCAGAAAAATAAAAATTTCAGGATGATGTATTTCAGTACTCCAAGTTGGTGGCAGTTCAGTTGCCATTAGTTTTGCTTCTACAAATCACTTCATTTTAATTGTGCAGGAGTTACTGTAAATTAACTCTTGTAATTTTACTGTTCAATCATCCAATTTTCTGTAGTAGAAATTAGGCCATGCTCATATAAAATTGCCTCCACCGACACTGCTCTACACACAAACCTTGTACTTTACTCCCTGCCTCCCAATTCCATACCTATCTGCCTTTCCCTCCACATGCACACATTTTTATATATTTTTTAAATATTTTATTTTCTCCTCCTCATTTTCTCTTCCCCTCCACTCTCTTCCCCTTTTCTCATTCCCACTCCTCCCATCTGTTCTCCTCCCCTTTCTTCCACTCTTGTCTCCTCTCTCTCCTCCCTGCTCCTCTCCTCTCTTCTCCTTTCCACTCCTCCCTGTTCTTCTCATCCCCGCTCTTCTCCTCCCTTCTACCTCTCTTTTTACTCCCCTCTCCTCTCTTCTCCATCCCTCTCCTCTGCTCTTCTCATCCCCGCTATTCTCATCCTCACCCTTCCCCTCCCTTTTCTCCTCCTTCCCTTTCTACTCCTACCCCTTTCTTCTCCTCCCATCTCTTCAACTCCCCTATCTTCTCCTTCCTCTCCTCCCCCCTCTTCTCCTTCCATTTCTCCCCTCTCTTCTCCCCCCTACTGTCCCCTCCCCTGTCTTCTCCTCATCACTCTTCTCCTCCCCTCTCTTTTTCTTCCCTCTCCTCCCCTTGTCACGCCCTGGTTGATATATATTGTGTTTGTCTTTATTTATTTGGTCAGGCCAGGGTGTGACATTGGTTTATTGTGGTGTGTTTTGTCTTGGGGTTTTGTTAGGTATTGGGTGTGTGGTTTAGTGGGGGTATCTAGCATAGTCTATGGCTGTCTGGAGTGGTTCTCAATCAGAGGCAGGTGTTTATCATTGTCTCTGATTGGGAACCATATTTAGGCAACCATATTCTTTGAGTATTTCGTGGGTGATTGTTCCTGTCTCTGTGTTTGTTGTCAACAGATAGGCTGTATAGGTTTTCACGTTCCGTTTTTTTTTTTTTTGTATTGTTAGTTATTTCATGTTGAGTTCCTTTTCATTAAAGAACATGAATAACCACCACTCTGCATTTTGGTCCGCTTCTCCTTCAACAGACGAGAAGAGTTACACCCCTCTCTTCTCCACCCCTCTCTTCTTCTTCAATCTCCTCCCCACTTTTCTCCTCCTCTCTCCTCCCCACTCTTCTCCACCCCTCTCTTTCTCTCCTCTGTCCTCCCTTCTCATATCCTCCCATCTCCTCTCCCAGGCTGCTCCTCTTCTCCCCTCCCTCGCCTCACTGTAGTAACAACGCTCTGTTGCAATTTTGCATCAGCTGTGTGTGTGTGTTTGCCCGTCCTCGTACCTCACCTAACCATTCCTTCTGGGAACAGCAAAGTGGCTTTCTGAATGCATAAGATTATTTAACAATTACCCTTTGAAATTAAAAAACATTCCTATTTATTGGTTGCTAATTTGTTTAAACTGAGACGCAAAACGCTGATCCCTTCCAAAATGTCCACTTTGTGATAGTGTGAGTTCTTAGAGCAATGAGTTTCAGGCTTAAACTTTTCCCCCCATCCTCTTCCGGTCAGTCCAAGGTTATCCCTCTCTCCTCTCCTCTCTCATCTCTCTCTCTTCCTGAAGTTTAACAGATGAGTAAGGCAAAGGAGCTGATCGTGGACTGCAAGAAAAGGAGGGCGGAACACTCCCCCATTCACATTGACGGTGCTGTAGTGGAGCGGGCCGAGAGTCTCAACAAATGAACATGGTCCAAACACACCAAGACAGTTGTGAAGAGGGAAAGACAACACCTTTTCCCCTTCAGGAGACAGGAGAAATTATTTAGCATTGGTCATCAGATCCTCAAACAGTTAGACAACTGCAACATTGAGAGCATCCTGACTGGTTGCATCACTGCCTGGTATTGCAACTCCTGACCGTAAGGCGCTACAGACGGTAGTGTGTATGGCCCAGTACATCACTGGGGCCAAGCTTCCAGCCATCCAGGATCTATATACTAGGCGGAGACAAAACTATAACACATTTTTTCGGTACATTGTAAAAATGTCAGTATTTTCCCTTGGCTCTAACCCAGCCAGGTGCAAATTGGGGGAGGGACACAACAAATAAATAGCTTTGCATGTGTGGCTCCTTAACCAAGTCATAGACTGTTTTCTCTGCTACCGCACGGCAAGTGGTACCGGAACGTCTTTTGGTCCAAGATGGAAGTCTTGGACCAAAAGGCTCCTTAACAGCTTCTACCCCCAAGCCATACACCCGCTGAACAATTAATCAAATGGCCACCGGACGACTTATATTGACAACACCCCCACCCCCATTTATTTTGTACACTGCTGCTACATGCTGTTTATTATCTATTCATAGTCACTTCACCCCTACCTACATGTACAAATGACCTCTAACCTGCACCCACACACACTGACTCGGTACCTGTACCCCCTGTATATAGCATCGTTATTGCTTTTTTAATTGTGTTACTTTTTATTATGTGTTACTTTAGTTTATCTGGTAAAAAAAAATCTTAACTCTTGTTGAACTGCTGTTGGTTCAGGTCTTGTAAAAAAGCATTTCACGGGAAGCTCTACACTTGTTGTATTCGGTGAATGTGACAAATATAGTTTGATTTGATGGATTATGAATGACAGTCATCCAATATGTTGTAATAGAAACAAGGCCAAATAATCATCATCCTTCATCTTAAACGGCACCGACCGCCACTCACACACACACTCACACACACCACAGCCACACACACACGCACACTCACACTCACACTCACAAAGACACACACACTCACACACACACGCACACTCACACTCACACAGACACACACACTCACACAGACACACACACTCACACAGACACACACACTCACACAGACACACACACACTCACACAGACACACTCACACACAGACACACTCACACACAGACACAGACACACACAGACACACACACAGACACACACACAGACACACACTCACACATACACACACACACACACACACACACACACACACAGACACACACACACACACAGACACACACATTGAAGTGGTTGATGATTGATGGGAACTATGGCGGCCTGTCAAAAGCTGACCTCTTTAATCACACCGTATATACCCCACTCGCCTAGCCACCTCCTATTCACTCAGGTCAGGTTAACACTAACACTGTCACACACACACACACACACACACACACGCACACCTCAATGGATATATCGGTCTCAGTTGGTTGCCAAGGTAATATGGGTCACTTCTGGTTCAGCCAACTACTCACTCATCTGATCGCCAGAACCAGAACAAAATAGAAGAAAATAAGTTAGTAGAAAAAAAAGCAGGCCTGTAATTGGTGGAGAGGGGGTTTTGTGTTAGCAGGTCTGTAATTGGTGGAGAGGGGGTTTTGTGTTAGCAGGTCTGTAATTGGTGGTGAAGGTGTTTTGTGTAAGCAGGCCTGTAATTGGTGGTGAGGGTGTTTTGTGTAAGCAGGTCTGTAATTGGTGTTGAAGGTGTTTTGTATAAGCAGGTCTGTAATTGGTGGCGAGGGTGTTTTGTGGAAGCAGGTCAGTAATTAGTGGTGAGGGTGTTTTGTGTAAGCAGGTCTGTAATTAGTGGTGAGGGAGTTTTGCGTAAGCAGGTCTGTAATTGGTGGTGAGGGTGTTTTGTGTAAGCAGATCTGTAATTGGTGGTGAGGGTGTTTTGTGTAAGCAGCTCTGTAATTGGTGGTGAGGGTGTTTTGTGTAAGCAGGTCTGTAATTGGTGGTGAGGGTGTTTTGTGTAAGCAGGTCTGTAATTGGTGGTGAGGGTGTTTTGTGCAAGCAGCTCTGTAATTGGTGGTGAGGGTGTTTTGTGTAAGCAGGTCTGTAATTGGTGGTGAGGGTGTTTTGTGTAAGCAGGTCTGTAATTGGTGTTGAGGGTGTTTTGTGTAAGCAGCTCTGTAATTGGTAGTGAGGGTGTTTTGTGTAAGCAGCTCTGTAATTGGTGGTGAGGGTGTTTTGTGTAAGCAGGTCTGTAATTGGTGGTGAGGGTGTTTTGTGTAAGCAGCTGTAATTGGTGGTGAGGGAGTTTAGTGATTTTTAGGTTAAAGTCCTGCTGAAAGGTGATTTCATCTTCCAGTGTTTTGGTGGAAATTAGACTGAACCAGGTTTTCCTCTAGGATTTTCCCTGTGCTTTGCTCCATTCCATTATTTTTTTTATCCTGAAAAACTCCCCAGTCCTTAACGATTACAAACATATCCATAACATGATGCAGCCACCACTATGATTGAAAATATGGAGAGTGGTACTCAGTAATGTGTTGCAATGGATTTGCCCCAAACATATAACTTTGTATTTTGGCCAAAAAGCTCATTTCTTTGCCATATTTTATGCAATATTACTTTAGTTACTGTGTTGTAAACATGATAAATACATTGGAATATGTTTTAGTCTGTACGGGTTACCTTCTTTTTATTCTGTCAATTAGATTAGTATTGTCGAGTAACTACAATTTTGATGAGCCATCCTCAGTTTTCTCCTATCACATCAATTAACACTGTTTTAAGCTGTTTCAATGGTGCATCTGTAGAAGTTTGTGAGAGTGCTATGGGCCAAGCCACATTATTTCAGCCTCTTGTTGTGCCATCTTCACCACACTATCTGTGTGGATGGACCATTTCAGGTTGTCACTGATGTGAAAGCTTAAGCTTTTCACCTTCTCCACTGCAGCTTGACTCTCTCTGCTGTTTACCTGAAGTCCACGATCAGCTCTTTCATTTTGTTGACGTTGAGGGAGAAGTTATTTTCCTGGCACCACTCCACCAAGACCCTTAGCTCCTCCCTTTAGGCAGGAGCTCCCCCCTTTAAGCGTTGTAAATTTTGTTGTGTCTGCAAACGTGGAGATTGAGTTGGAGACTTTCGTGGTCACACAGTCATGGGTGAACATGGAGTACCGGAGGGGGCCGAGCAAGCACCCTTGTGTGGTCCCTTCTGTTGAAGATCAGCGTAGCGGAGGTGTTGCTGCCTACCTTCAACACCTGGGGTGGCCAGTCAGGAAGTCCAGGACCCAGTTGCAAACGGCCGGGTTCAGACCGAGGGTCCAGAGCTTAGTGATGAGCTTGGAGGGCACAATGGTGTTGAAAGCTGAGCTGTTTTCAATTAACAGTATTCTTCCATACGTATTGGCCTTGTCCAGATGGGATAGGGGCAGTGTGCAGTGAGATGGTAATTGAGTCATCTGTGGATCTGTCGGGGCGCTATGTAAATTGCAGTGGGTAAGGGGGAGGTTATTTGATCCTTAAAACTCTCTTAAAACTTTAAACACCGTGTCGCCCGCGTGCTAGCGTAGTGGCGGCTCCCCTGCTCCATCTACTGCTGTCCTCTGGACACTGATCACTTGGCCACATAGCTGATGCCTGCTGGACTGTCCATTAATCACGGTACTCCATTCTGTTTATATATTTTTTATCTGTCGGCCCCAGCCGCGAACTCAGGCTCTGTGTGTAGAAAATCCGACTCTCTCTGCATAGTCATCGCCAATTTACCTTCTGTTGTTGTGTTAGCTGATTAGCTGTTGTTGTCTCACCTGTTGTTTTAGCTAGCTATTCCAATCAACACCTGTGATTACTTTATACCTCACTGTATGTCTCTCTCAAATGTCAATATGCCTTGTATACGGTTGTTCAGGTTAGTTATCATTGTTTTAGATTACAATGGACCCCCTAGTTCCACTCTTCATACCTCTGATACCTCCTTTGTCCCACCTCCCACACATGCGGTGACCTCACCCATTACAACCAGCAACCAGCATCACCCAGTGCCTGGGCTTACCACCGCTGTACCCACACCCCACTATGCCCTAAATATATTCTACCACGCCCAGAAATCTGTTCCTTTTATTCTTTGTCCCAAACG
The DNA here is from genome assembly GCF_036934945.1 of Oncorhynchus masou masou. Taxonomy (NCBI): domain Eukaryota; kingdom Metazoa; phylum Chordata; class Actinopteri; order Salmoniformes; family Salmonidae; genus Oncorhynchus; species Oncorhynchus masou. Next base: position 86,416,005 of record NC_088224.1, read on the forward strand.
CTCTAGGCGACCAGTTTTGATAACCTTTAGCCACACTCTCATACTACTCCTCCTCTATTCCGCAGGTGATATGGAGGTAAACCCAGGCCCTGCATGTCCCCAGGCACCCTCATTTGTTGACTTCTGTGATCGAAAAAGCCATGGTTTCATGCATGTCAACATCAGAAGCCTCCTCTGCCAACCCTGGTGTCCTTGCCGTGTCTGAATCCTGGCTGAGGAAGGCCACCAAAAATTCTGAGATTTCAATACCCAACTATAACATTTTCCCTCAAGATAAGAACTGCCAAAGGGGGCGGAGTTGCAGTCTACTGCAGAGATAGCCTGCAAAGTAATATCATACTTTCCAGGTTCATACCCAAACAGTTTGAACTACTAATTTAAAAAATTACTCTCTCCAGAAATAAGTCTCTCACTGTTGCCGCCTGCTACTGACCCCCCTCAGCTCCCAGCTGTGCCCTGGACACAATTTGTGAATTGATTGCCCCCCATCTAGCTTTAGAGTTTGTTCTGTTAGGTGACCTAAACAGGGATATGCTTAACACCCCGGCAGTCCTACAATCTAAGCTAGATGCCCTCAATCTCACACATCATCAAGGAACCCAACAGGTACAACCCTAAATCTGTAAACAATGGCACCCTCATATATATTATCCTGACCAACTGGCCCTCCAAATACACCTCCGCTGTCTTCAATCAGGATCTCAGCGATCACTGCCTCATTGCCTGCATCCGCTACGGGTCCGCAGTCAAACGACCACCCCTCATCACTGTCAAATGCTCCCTAAAACACTTCTGCGAGCAGGCCTTTCTAATCGACCTGGAATCCTGGAAGGATATTGACCTCATCCCGTCAGTTGAGGATGCCTGGTCATTCTTTAAAAGTAACTCACCATCTTAGATAAGCATGCTCCGTTCAAAAAATGCAGAACTAAGAACAGATATAGCCCTTGGTTCACTCCAGACCTGACTGCCCTCGACCAGCATAAAACATCCTGTGGCGGAATGCAATAGCGTCGAATAGTCCCCGCGATATGCAAATGTTCAGGGAAGTAAGGAACCAATACACGCAATCAGTCAGGAAAGCAAAGGCCAGCTTTTTCAAGCAGAAATTTGCATCCTGTAGCTCAAACTCAAAAAAGTTCTGGGGCACTGTAAGGGAATACCCCCCTGAAATGGACAAAAATGAATGGGAAAACATTGGCATAGGGCAAACCATGTACACGATGGCCAATACCACCCAAATCGGCGTTGATTCATGCAAAATGTATTTCAATTGCCATATGGCAATTGCCAGTTGTAACACTTCAAAAATCCAACAGGTGGTGTGTGCGCTCCACCGTGGTTTTTCATATTGAAAATGGACCCCAAGTCAACATCGAAAAGCCAAATTTTGAAAAATGGATTTTTTGTCAAAAACTTATCACCCCTTAAAAAAGTGCTTTCTGGACCGTTTTTCGAAATTCTTTTGCTTTTTTTGTCAATTACACATGTGTAAGAACTGTATGAATATACTTTTGTCCAATTTTATTGTCATAATTTTTATTTATTTTTTTACTTGCGCATTATTGCATGTGTTTTCTCCATTTACAATATGATTTCATAGGAAGTCAGAAGTCAAAAGTCAATAATTGCAAAATTTCATAAACTTCACACCCCCCTAAAAAAGTGCTTTCTGGACCGTTTTTCGAAATTCTTTAGGATTTTGTGTCAATTACACACGTATAAGAACTGTATCAACATACTTTAGTCATATTTTATTATCATAATTTTTTATTTTTTTTACTTGTGCATTAGGCATATGTTTTCTTCATTTGGAACATGATTTCATAGGAAGTCAAAAGTCAAAATTGCAAAATTTCATAAACTTCACACACCCCTAAAAAGTGCTTTCTGGACCGTTTTTCGAAATTCTTTAGAATTTTGTGTCAATTACACACGAATAAGAACTGTATCAACATACTTTAGTCATATTTTATTGTCATAATTTTATTTTATTTTTTTACTTGTGCATAAGGCATATGTTTTGTGGGGGCCAAGTGTCACGCCTTGGTCTTAGTATTGTGTGTTTTAGTTTATTAGTTAGTCAGACCAGGGTGTGACATGGGGTTATTATGTATTGTATTTCCGTATTGGGGTTTGTAGTGTTTGGGTTGGTAGTTGATTAGGGGTGTGTGTGTGTGTTAATTAGGTTGGCTGCCTGAGGCGGTTCTCAATCAGAGTCAGGTGCTTCTCGTTGTCGCTGATTGGGAACCGTATTTAGGTAGCCTGTTTTTCGCCTTGTATTTCGTGGGTGATTGTTCCTGTCTCTGTGTAGGTAGCACCAGTCAGGCTGTATTAGGTTTCGTTCTGTTTGTTGTTTTCTTGTATTTATTTAGTTATTCGTGTATAGTTCGTTCGTTTTGTCTTTATAATAAACATGAGTAACTTACACGCTGCATTTCGGTCCGACTCTCCTTCAACAACAAAAGAACGCCGTTACAGAATCACCCACCACTCTCGGACCGAGCAGCGTGTCAACAGGCAGGAGCAGCGTAAACAGGAGCAGCGTTTTAACAGGCAACGACAGCTGGAGAAGCAAAGGGAGGAGGAATTAGAAACGGCTGAAGCGGAGAGGCGCTGGTATGAGGAGGCAGCAAGGCGACGTGGATGGCAACAAGTGGAGGCACTAAGGAGAGAAGAGGCAGCCGGAGATTGGAGCCGACGATACGAGGGAACACGGTTGGCAAGGAAGCCCGAAAAGCAGCCCCAAATTTTTTTGGGGGGGGGGCTATCAGGGAGTATGGCTGCGTCAGGTAGGAGACCTGCGCAATCTCCCTGTGCTTACCGGGGGGCTAGAGAGACCGGGCAGGCACCGTGTTATGCAGTGGTGCGCACGGTGTCCCCAGTGCGGGTGCATAGCCCGGTGCGGTATATTTCAGCTCCGCGTATCGGCCGGGCTAGATTGAGCGTTGAGCCAAATGCTATGAAGCAGGCTCTACGCATCCGTTCTCCAGTGCGTCTCCTTGGGCCGGTTTTCATGGCACCAGCCTTGCGCTCTGTTTCTCCGGTTAGCCTACATAGCCCAGTGCGGGCTATTTCTCCTCACAGCACTGGCAGGGCAACCGAGAGTATTCAACCAGGTAAGGTTGGGCAGGCTCGGTGCTCAAGAGCTCCAGTGCGCCTGCACGGTCCGGTCTATCCAGAACCACCTTCACACCCCAGCCCTCCAGTAGCAGCTCCCCGCACTAGGCTTCCTGTGCGTGTCCTCGGCCAAATACCACCAGTGCCAGCACCACGCATCAGGCCTACAGTGCGCCTCGCCTGTTCAGCGCAGCCAGCGCTTTCTCCTCTCCTGCGCTGTCGGAGTCTCCCGTCTGTTCAGCGGTTCTAGAGCCTTCCTCCTCTACAGCGCTGCCGGAGCCTCCTGTCTGTATACAGCAGCCTGAGCTGCTAGTCTGCATGGAGTTGCCAGTCTGCATGGAGCTGCCAATCTGCAAGAAGCCGCCAGAGCTGTCAATCTGCATGGAGCAGCCAGAGCCGTCAGTCAGCATGAAGCAGCCAGATCTGCCAGTCAGCCAGACTCTTCCAGATCTGCCAGTCAGCCAGACCCTTCCAGTCAGCCAGACTCTTCCAGATCTGCCAGTCAACCAGACTCTTCCAGATCTGCCAGTCAACCAGACTCTTCCAGATCTGCCAGTCAACCAGACTCCTCCAGATCTGCCAGTCAACCAGACTCCTCCAGATCTGCCAGTCAACCAGACTCTTCCAGATCTGCCAGTCAACCAGATTCTTCCAGATCTGCCAGTCAACCAGACTCTTCCAGATCTGCTAGTCAGCCAGGATCCGCCAGTCAGCCAGGATCCGCCAGTCAGCCAGGATCCGCCAGTCAGCCAGGATCCGCCAGTCGGCCAGGATCCGCCAGTCGGCCAGGATCTGCCAGTCGGCCAGGATCCGCCAGTCAGCCAGGATCTGCCAGATCTGCTAGTCAGCCAGGATCCGCCAGTCAGCCTGGATCTGCCGGATTCTACTTCCTGGCTGGGCTTTTTCTCAGTACTGAGCATTTTCTCAGTGCTGAGCTGCCCCTCTGTCCCGAGCTGCCCTTCTGTCCCGAGCTGCCCTTCTGTCCCGATCTGCCCCTCTGTCCCGAGCTGTCCCTCAGTCCCGAGCTGTCCCTCAGTCCCGAGCTGTCCCTCAGTCCCGAGCTGTCCCTCAGTCCCGAGCTGCCTCAGTCCCGAGCTGCCCCTCAGTCACGAGCTGCTCTTCTATTATGTAGGGTTCTGGGTGAGGACTATTCGGCCATGGTCGGCGGTTAGGGTGGATTATCTATGGACGCGAAGGGGAGGAACATTGACATTTATGAAGTGGGGTCCACGTCCGGAGCCGGAACCGCCACCATGGACAGACGCCCACCCGGACCCTCCCTATGGTTTTAGGTGCGTTCGGGAGTCCGCACCTTAGGGGGGGGGGTTCTGTCACGCCTTGGTCTTAGTATTGTGTGTTTTAGTTTATTAGTTAGTCAGACCAGGGTGTGACATGGGGTTATTATGTATTGTAGTTTCTTATTGGGGTTTGTAGTAGTTGGGATTGTAGTTGATTAGGGGTGTGTGTGTGTGTTAATTAGGTTGGCTGCCTGAGGCGGTTCTCAATCGGAGTCAGGTGCTTCTCGTTGTCGCTGATTGGGAACCGTATTTAGGTAGCCTGATTTCGCTTTGCATTTCGTGGGTGATTGTCCCTGTCTCTGTGTAGGTTGCACCAGTCAGGCCGTATTAGGTTTCGTTCTGTTTGTTGTTTTTTTGTATTTATTTAGTTATTCGTGTTAGTTCGTTCGTTTTGTCTTCTTTAAATAAACATGAGTAACTTACACGCTGCATTTCGGTCCGACTCTCCTTCAACAACAAAAGAACGCCGTTACAATAAGAAATTTGACATGCTCAAAAATCCTGCAGAAATGCAAAATTGACTGGCCTGATGAACTCGGGATGGCCGGGCAGTGATTGTTGTTCCTTTCAATCACTCGTTGTGTTGATTTCATCATTTCCATTTGTTTATGTTTTCTCACTTTTGCAAAGGCACTGTGCATTTGCAATATGGTTAACTGGGCATTCACCATCCCGAATTTGTCATGCTATAAAAATCATGCAGGAATGCCAAATTGAATGGCCCGATGAACTCGGGATGGCTGGGCAGTGATTCTGGTACCTCTCCATCGCTCGTTAGGGTTGATTTCAGAATGTCACTTTGGTGATGGTACCTCACTCTTGCAAAGTCACTGTGCATTTGCAATATGGTTAACTGGGCATTCACCATCACCAATTTGTCATGCTATAAAAATCATGCAGGAATGCCAAATTGACTGGCCCGATGAACTCGGGATGGCTGGGCAGTGATACTGGTACCTCTCCATCGCTCGTTAGGGTTGATTTCAGAATGTCGCTTTTGGTGATGGTACCTCACCGCTTAAACATATTGCAAATGGACAAGAGTCACCTGCAATTCACCGTCCATCAGTCAATTTGATATCATTCTGACACTAAACTGATACAAACTGACACCAAACCCACTTTTCCCAACTCGTTTAGGAGCCAAGTATCACATACTTCAGAGCTGGCCCAAAATTCACAACGCCTTCGGTTCAAACCATAAAAAAAAAACATAAAACACGTGGTTACGTTCTAGCTGCGGGTCCATTTCTTGTGTTATGTGTAGGCCTAGCTGAGGCGACCCCGAATCCCAAGTTTCGGCTCGATAGGTCATTTGGTGTCAGAGTAAAACCCTAATTGGTGCTGAAAATCCACTTTTTTCAATTACTTGCTATGGGGTCCTTGAATGAGCTATCGGACAGAGACGTTGGGTTCTGTCTCTATGGGCCGAGACGGTCACAATGCACCTAGTCTTGTGACTCTGGGACATTTCTAAATGTCGCCATTTTCGTAATGGTCAAAATGAATTGAAGTTATTGCAAAATGTTCGAGGCTGTTTCTCGGTCCGAGAACCTTCTAGAGCGCCGTAACTCACCACGCACTATCGACCTGAGGTCTAGAACAGGATTCTAAAGTTTCGGAACTCTAGGTCTGACGGTTCTTTAAAAGTTCCAACAAGGTTAACTAATGCAGGGCGTGTTTGTCTCTACGCACCCCAATGGGTGCCTACTTCCAAGCTGTGTGTGTGTGTGATTTAGTTTTCCTTTGAAATTTTATGGGAAAAATGACTGATTTACAGTTCAGGGGGTTTCCTAATCACATATATGAAGTTTTGGAAAGATCTGATTTTTTAACCCCTCGAAACAGCCCATGAGACACAAATTATGGCACTTCCGGTTGGCACAGGAAGCTATAACTTAACACACATCCTCATTGGGGAATTCGATTACAGAATCCTGAGTCTTAAGTCTTTACCATAAAAACTGACTGATTTACACAGGGTTGAATGCACTATGTCTATCAAACTGCAGGCAGGTTATGGGTAAACACTTTTAGGGCGATTGTAACCCCTTCCGGTTGGTCCAGGAAGCCTAGAATAGACACAGGTAGACCTTATAGTGGCTTGATGGACTGGTACCGAAGACAGGTTCATAAGGCATTCATAACCCATATAGGCTCCAGGTTGAATTTAGTGGAGCAGGCAATGTATTCCTATGGGGAGAGAAGTCAATGCAAACTGTTTTTATTTAAACACCTTCTTTTAACTGTGAAGGGTTAACCTCTTACATCTATGGTGGCGCTATTTCATTTTTGGAAGAAAAACGTTCCCGTTTTAAACAAGATATTTTGTCACAAAAAGATGCTCGACTATGCATATAATTGCTACTGTTCGAAAGAAAACACTCTGACGTGTCCAGAAATACAAATATCTTCTCTGTGCGTGCCCTTTAACGTGAGCTTCAGGCAAAACCAAGATGACATGGCATCCAGGAAATGACAAGGATTTTTGAGGCTCTGTCTTTCATGATCTCCTTATATGGCTGTGAACGCAAGAGGAATGAGTCAACCCTTTCTGTCGTTTCCCCAAGGTGTCTGCAGCATTGTGACGTATTTGTAGGCAGATCATTGGAAGATTGACCATAAGAGACCACATTTACCACGTGTCCGCCCGGTGTCCTGCGCCGAAATTGGTGCGCAAAAGTCACCTGCCAGTATTTTTCCATGGGACACAGAGAGGGAAGCAAGCTTCCACGAACTGCATGTCAATGAAGAGATATGTGAAAAAACACCTTGAGGATTGATTCCAAACAACGTTTGCCATGTTTCGGTCGATATTATGTAGTTAATCCGGAAAAAGTTTCACGTTGTAGGTGACTGCATTTTCGGTTCGTTTCGGTAGCCAGGCGCAATGTAGAAAACGGAACGATTTCTCCTACACACAGACGCTTTCAGGAAACACTGCGCATCTGGTATGTGGCTGGGAGTCTCCTCATTGAAAACATCAGAAGCTCTTCAAAGGTAAATGATTTTATTTATTTGGTTATCTGGCTTTTGTGAAAATGTTGCGTGCTACATGCTACACAAAATGCTATGCTAGCTTTGCATACTCTTACACAAATTAGTCCATTTCTATGGTTCAAAAGCATATTTTGAAAATCTGAGATGACAGTGTTGTTAAGAAAAGGCTAAGCTTGAGAGCAAACGCATTATTTTAATTTTATTTGCGATTTTCAGAAATCGTTAACGTTGCGTTATGCTAATGAGCCTGAGGCTTAGTCACAAACCCGGATCCGGGTTGGGGAGTTTCAAGAAGTTAATGTCACATGGTCAAGGTTAGGCTTGCACAGATCAGGAGGACCTTAGGAACAGTCCTGTGTTTGAACTGTCCTTCTAAACCTAACGGTTCCGCCGCTGTCACCCAAAATCAAATGACGTACTGGTGAAGGCTTCATTTTGGGCCTACCTTTCTCATGGTCACTGCGCTTAGACCGAGCAAGCTACGGTCAAGCGGGGCGTCTCGTTGAACTCGGCACAGTCTGGACACTATGGTGATGCCATTTTTTGTGTTGATTTCAGAATGCCATTTTCGTGATGGTCCCTCTCCTCTTAAACATGTTGCAAATGCACAAAAGTCAACTAGCAAGTCAGTGTGCATCAGTCAATTAGATGTAATTCTGACACCAAACTGATATCAATTGACACCAAACCCACTTTTTCCAACTCATTTAGAAGCCAACTATCACATATGTCAGAGCAGGCCCATAATTCACAGCGCCTTTAGATGAAAACATAATAAAAACGTAAAACACATAGTTACGTTCTAGCTGCGGGTCCAGTTCGGATATTATGTGAAGGCCTATGTGAGGCGACCCCGAATCCCGAGTTTCGGCTCAATAGGTCATTCGGTGCCCGAGTAAAACCCTAATTGGTGCTGAAAATCCACTTTTTTCAATTACTTGCTACGGGGTCCTTGAAAGAGCTATCGGATAGAAACGTTGGGGTCCATCTCTATGGGCCGAGCCGGTTTCAATGCACCTAGTCTTGTGTCTCTGAGACTTTTCTAAATGTCGACATTTTTGTAATGGACAAAATGAATTGAAGTCATTGCAAATGTTCGAGGCTGTTTCTCGGTCCGAGAACCTTCTAGAGCCACCTAACTCACCACGCACTATCGACCTGAGGTCTAGAACAGGTTTCTAAAGTTTCGGAACTCTAGGTCTGACGGTTCTTTTGTAGCTCGAACAAAGCTAACTATTGGAGGCAGTGTCAGTCTCTACGCACCCCAATACGTCCCGCCATCCAAGTTGTGTATCTGTGTGATTTAGTTTTCCTTTGAATTTTTATGGGAAAAATGACTGATTTACAGTTCATGGGTGTTGCCTAATCACACATATGAAGTTTTGGACAGATCTGATTTTTTTAACCCTTCCAAACAGCCCCTGAGACACCAATTATGGCACTTCCGGTTGACACAGGAAGCTATAAGTCAACACATATCCTCATTGGGCTATGCTTTTACAGAATCCTGAGTTTTAAGTCTTTACGTTAAGAATTGACTGATTACAGGGTTCAATGCACTATGTCCATCAAATTGCAGGCAGGGTATGGATATACACTTTTAGGGTGATTTTAAGCACTTCCGGTTGGCCCAGGAAGCCTAGAATCGACACAGGTAGACCTTATAGTGGCCTGATGGACTGGTACCTAAGACAGGTTCATCCAGCATTCATAACCCATATAGACTCCAGGTTGTATTTAGGGGAGCAGGCAATGTATTCCTATGGGGAGAGAAGTCAATGCAAACTGTTTTTATGTAAACACCTTCTTTTAACTGTGAAGGGTTAATGTCACACAGTCAAGGTTAGGCTTGCACAGATCGGGAGGACCTTAGGAACAGTCGTGTGTTTGAATTGTCCTTCTAAACCTAACGGTTCCGCCGCTGTCACCCAAAATCAAATGACGTTGTGGTGCAGGCTTCATTTTGGGCCTACGTTTCTCATGGTCGCTGCGCTCAGACCGAGCGAGCTACGGTCAAGCGGGATATCTCGTTGAACTCGGCACGGCCTTGGGATTATGTTTATGCCATTGCCTGCTCTCTGTGTCTTTAAACACCGCGCTTTGTCACTCCATCCTTGCTGTGTGTGTGTGTGAGAGCTTTTCTTTGACATCTGTTGGGAGAAATGACTGATTTTACAGTTCAGGAGGGTTGCCTAATCACATATGAAGTTTTGAAAAGATCTGACCTTTTTAACCCTTGGATAAAGCCACTATGACACCATTTAAGGCACTTTCTGTTGGCACAGGAAGCTATAAATAAACTCATATCCTCATTGGGGTATGCCTTTACAGAATCCTGAGTTTTAAGTCTTTACGTTAAGAACTGAGTTATTTACGGAGGGTTTAGTGAGTGTGTGTTATTTCAGAAAATCATAGAAAATCACAGAAATCTCGCAGAGCTCCGCAGCACACTTTAAAAATATTCGTATGAACACCCTGCAACTGGATCTGTAACTGTTGAAAAAAAAACACCTATATTTGAACATCACAAATCTGTCATTGTACGATTTATCTTAAATGACGATAGATAAATGGCTGATTTTTTTTTATTGACACCGGAGGCTCCTTGACTTTGACGTGAAGTGAAAAAATAATTTCTCTATTTTCATTTTGGACCTTTAATCCCAGAAAAATGGCCATAACTCAAAAACCGTTGAGGCCTAGATGCCATCTTGTTCGGGGCCAACTGCCCATTATGCCAAACCTATGCTCACCAAGTTTCGGCTTCGAAATATTTTCATTTTTCGAGATACGGCCCGTCGTGATTCGTGATGTTTTGTCAAATTGCAGTATGATTGCTTATGCCCTCTTGTGGGATTTTCCGGCATAGCGGAAAAATGACCAAAATTTGATTATTTTATAAAACGAAAACCGAATGTCCGACAAAGTTCATTTGATGACTTCCCGGTAGGTCTGGCCCTGCCGCTCGGCCCGACGCCGTCCCCGAATTTTACAAATGTTTTCGGACGTCTAGTAAGGGACGGTACATTTGCAATATGGACTTTCTCACTAACCATACGGAAAATGTCGAAATGTTCCCTTAATGTATGTAAAGTCCATGTAGAACAAGAGAACCTCCCTCCCAGCTGCCCACTGCACTGAGGCTAGGTAACACGGTACCACTGATAAATCCATGAGAAATGCTTGTTGAAGTTATCGATTATCAACGGCTGGTCATGCCTTCCTCCTGGCTACTCCTACCTCGGCCAACAGCTCCCCCCCACTACTCGCCCAAGCCTCCCCAGCTTCTCCTTTACCCAAATCCAGATAGCAGATAATACGTGACTATCTGGAGACCCAGCTATATACGTCTCACATCTGAGCAGTTGAATTGAGAGTCCACTTTGTGTCTGTACTTACATTTGCCTGTTTGATTTCTTTACGGAGGGCATAGCTCAACTGTTAATACTCGTCCATGTTCCCAGTCACCTTGCCGTGGTTAAATGTGATGGTTCACACTTTCAGTTTTGCAGTACCATCTATCCACAGTTGGAGAGATTCTAATCATCACAGTGGGAACACCATCCTCTATGTACTTCCTGATGTACTCAGTCACCAACTCAATGTATACGTCAACACTATTCTCAGAGTCAACCCAGAACATATCCAAGTCCACGTGATCAAAACAATCTTAAAGCAAAGATTCCGATTGGTCAGACCAATGTTGATCAGTCCTTATCATAAGTACTTCTTGTTTAAGTTCCTGCCTATATGAGGGGAGGAGCAGAATGGATGTATGATCTGATTTGCTGAAGGGAGCACAGGGGAGGGCCTTGTAGCCTTCCCGGAAGGTGGAGTAGCAATGGTCAAGAGTTCTGGATGAGCGAGTAAGACAGGAGATGTGTTCATAATCCTTTGGGAGCGTTTTCCTCAGATTTGCTTTGTTAAATGACATGTAAATAACTATCCAGTAAATGTACATTGATAGATGGTGACAGACAGAGAAGGGAGAGTGTTGGCAGTGGTGGGGGAGGCAGACAGGAAGTGAAACACTGCTCCATCGTCTACACGCCTCTGTCTTCTTCCATCATCCCTTTGTCTTGGTGAACGTCATTGCAGATGGAGGGAGTGTGTGAAAGAAAGACACATTGTCATCCCCCTGCCCAAACATACAGAACTGTGTGTGTGTGTGTGTGTGTGTGTGTGTGTGTGTGTGTGTGTGTGTGTGTGTGTGTGTGTGTGTGTGTGTGTGTGTGTGAGTGTGAGAGATATTTAAATATTTAAATACTCTTTATTGGGTCTGGGGGCCCACCACACAATAAATAATCATACAAAACCAGTTACACATCAATTAAAAACACCAATCCTATTCCTCCTCCACAGTAACTACACACAACAGCCTCTGAATACCCCATATACTCAAATACAGATCGATATTGTTGACAAGTTTATAATAGGCAAACTCAACCCTTAGTCTCGCTGCCAACATTCCTTCCATATCGTTAAATTTGCTGACCCTAACACAAAATTAAGCAACACAACTAAACCCTTTTGACTGAACCTGTACTTTGGCCCAAATACAGTGCCTTGCGAAAGTATTTGACCCCCTTGAACTTTGCGACCTTTTGCCACATTTCAGGCTTCAAACATAAAGATATAAAACTGTATTTTTTTGTGAAGAATCAACAACAAGTGGGACACAATCATGAAGTGGAACGACATTTATTGGATATTTCAAACTTTTTTAACAAATCAAAAACTGAAAAATTGGGAGTGCAAAATATTCAGCCCCTTTAAGTTAATACTTTGTAGCGCCACCTTTTGCTGCGATTACAGCTGTAAGTCGCTTGGGGTATGTCTCTATCAGTTTTGCACATCGAGAGACTGAAATTGTTTCCCATTCCTCCTTGCAAAACAGCTCGAGCTCAGTGAGGTTGGATGGAGAGCATTTGTGAACAGCAGTTTTCAGTTCTTTCCACAGATTCTCGATTGGATTCAGGTCTGGACTTTGACTTGGCCATTCTACCACCTGGATATGTTTATTTTTGAACCATTCCATTGTAGATTTTGCTTTATGTTTTGGATCATTGGATTACAGCACTTCATAAAAATCCTCCCCAATAGACCCCCAAAAGTGCTTATAAAACTCAGATGGTAAGCCATCGATGCCAGGGGCTCGGCCTGTTGAGAGCTGCATAACTGCTGTGGACAGCTCCTGCAGTGTAATGTCAGTGTCCAAAGCGACTCTCTGCTCAGGTCCCAATTGAGGAAGACCATGTAACAACTGTTCAGTACACAGAGACTCACAATCCTCCGCCTTATAGAGGGGCGAGTAGAAATCCACGGCATGTTGATGCATTTCAATATCATTCGTGGTCACCTTCCCATCAGGGAGACGAAGGCAGACCATCTGTTTACGTTGAAATGTCGACTGTCCCAGGTTTTTTTTTAAAGCACTAGGAGCATCCATATCCTTGAGGGAAGCGAAACGAGACCTAATCAAGGCACCCTTCACTCTTTCATGTAGAAACGATCTCAGTTCATGTCTCTTGTCCTGTAAGTTCATGACTAGTCCAGGGTCGTTCTGAGTGAGCAGCTTCAATTCAATAGACTTGATGTCCTGTTCAAGGGCCTTGATAGTCTCTTTAACTTCAATTTGAGACAGAGCAGTATACTGTTGACAAAAGTCTCGTATTCGGGCCTTCCCAACCTCCCACCATTGTCTCAAGGACTCAAAATTCCCCTTTATAACCCTCCATTTTTCCCAAAACAACAAAAACCTTTCACAAAACATGACATCATGTAACAATGTAACATTAAAATACCAGTAAGGTGAATATCAACAGTAACAGAATATCAACAGTAACAATATGATGATCAGAGAAACCCACAGGAGTAATGGCACACTTTCCAACCCTACTACAGTATTGCTCAGATACATACAACCTGTTTAACCTTGCTGCACTGCCACGACCTTCATTAATTTTTAGCCATGTGTACTGCCTAACTTTTGCATTCCTTACTCTCCACACATCAGAAAGCTCAAACTCAGTTAATAGGCCAGACAGGCAAGTGGCTGACCGCAGGTGAGGATCTTCAGCAGTGCGATCAACAATAAAATCCACTGTACAATTCCAGTCACCCCCTAAAACCATACACCCCTCTTGGTCACACTGTCTTAAGGTTTCCTTCATTTGATCAAAAACAGCAATACGCTCGGTACCCTCATTAGGAGCATAAACATTCAAAAAAACTAAATAAAAACCCCATAACATCCACCTTGACCAATAAAACCTGACCCTTGACAATCTCTGTTGTAGATACCAGTCACCCCTAAGCCTGAGGAAAACAAGATTGCCACCCCAGCACTGAAATTAGTACCATGCATGAGTACCTGCTGCCCCTCCCACCACATACCCCAGTCAACCTCATTTTCCTTCTCACTATGTGTCTCCTGTAGGAAAACTACATTTAGTATTTTCTGTTTTATGACTTCTAATACCCAAGCCCTCTTATTCCTGTCCCTTCCCCCATTAATATTAAAAGAACCTACCCTTAGTACCTCCATATAGAAAAGAGAAAAGAAAAGCAGGAGAAACCACAGAGAAACCAATGAGAAAAAAGACAGCCTATGAAGCTGTCAGGCATAGGTGTATAGGTGGCAGGGAAGTCAGGCGCAGGAGAGTCAAACGGAGTGTAAAATGGAGTATTTTAATAAAGTCCACGTAACATGCTCCATAACACTAAAAGGTACATACATAAACAAACATGGGTATGAGGACCCGACGCGCACCTGTACAACATAAAACTACACTGACAATAAAACAATCTCTGACAAAGACATGAGGGGAAACAGAGGGTTAAATACACAACAGGTAATTAATGGGATTGAAAACAGGTGTGTGGAAATGGAAAATGAAAAATGGATCAATGATGGCTAGAAGACCGGTGACGTCGAACGCCGAGCACCGCCCGAACAAGGAGAGGCAACGACTTCGGCAGAAGTCGTGACAGAAGCATGATCATCATCATTATTATTTTTTCTTCTCTTAACCTGACTACGTTTCCCACCACCTTTTGCTGCTGCAACAGCAGTAATAAATTTCCTCAAGCGAAACCGCTTCTTCTCACTCAATTGGTCTAACCCCACCGTCTTCTGTAACATCACAGCTGACCTCACAAACTTATCAACATCAAAATAATCTGCCAATTTGACAGATTTCCCAAAAGTCTGATCCAGAAACTAATTTACCTCCTCTAGATCATAAACTCAGTCATCACCAGCAGCTGTCATATCTAACGAGATCTCCATATCATTCTCCTGATCCTCAGCTGAGACCACAGACAGCTGACAACCCTCTACCACATCCCTTTCAACACTCCCCACTTGCACCCCATCACTCGTACAAAGCATCTCATCCACTACCTGGGAGACTAGCCCCACCTGAACATCACTACTCATAGTGGGCATCTCCTCCACTAACTGGGAGCCTAGCTCCACATGAACCCCAGCACTCGTAGTGGGCATCTCCTCCACTACCTGGGAGACAAGCCCCACCTGAACATCACTACTCATAGTGGGCATCTCCTCCACTAACTGGGAGCCTAGCTACACATGAACCCCCGCACTCATAGTGGGCATCTCCTCCACTACCTGGGAGCCTAGCTCCACATGAAAACCCTCCTGTACCTCATTACTCATAGTGGGCAGTCTAGCTCTACATGAACCCCAGCACTCATAGTGGGCATCTCCTCCACTACCTGGGAGTCTAGCTCTACATGAACCCCAGCACTCATAGTGGGCATCTCCTCCACTACCTGGGAGCTTAGCTCCACATGAAAACCCTCCTGTACCTCATTACTCATAGTGGGCATCTCCTCCACTACCTGGGGGTCTAGCTCTACATGAACCCCAGCACTCATAGTGGGCATCTCCTCCACTACCTGGGAGCCTAGCTCCACATGAAAACCCTCCTGTACCCCAGCACTCATAGTGGGCATCTCCTCCACTACCTGGGAGCCTAGCTCTACATGAACCCCAGCACTCATAGTGGGCATCTCCTCCACTACCTGGGAGCCTAGCTCTACATGAAAACCCTCCTGTACCCCAGTACTCATAGTGGGCATCTCCTCCACTACCTGGGAGCCTAGCTCTACATGAAAACCCTCCTGTACCTCATTACTCGTAGTGGGCATCTCCTCCACTACCTGGGAGCCTAGCTCTACATGAACCCCAGCACTCATAGTGGGCATCTCCTCCACTACCTGGGAGCCTAGCTCCACATGAACCCCCTCCTGTACCCCATTACTCGCAGTGGGCATCTCCTCCACTACCTGGGAGCCTAGCTCCACATGAACCCCCTCCTGTACCCCATTACTCGCAGTGGGCATCTCCTCCACTACCTGGGAGCCTAGCTCCACATGAACCCCCTCCTTTACCCCATTACTCATACTGGGCACCTACTCACCAGTCTGAGGAACTGACTCTTCAGATACATCCTTACCTTCTACAACAATACTTTTCTTTAGCATAACATTTCCCTCTAATACAAGTTGTAACCCTGTGCCCTCAACACGGATAATTTGTTCCTTAGCAACAGATACTTGTGGCTGCTCTACCGCTGTTGGCTCACCTATCCCTACATCAGCGGGCCCAGGCGTTACGATGACAACATGTGCCCTTCCCTCTGCCTTCTCCCTTTTCGGGCAAGCATGTCGCTTATGACCAACATCCCCACACTCAAAACAACATTGACTACCCATAATAGCATAAGCCATATACATTCTATATACATTCTATTGTCATACTTGATTTAAACGATAACTCTAAAGTTTGCTCCGGTGAGTCCAAAAACATAAACACCTGTCGCCGAAATGACATAACCTGTTTCAACGCCGTTTGTTTGCAACCCAACGGGACAACCTTACTTGAACTGGCGAACTTCCCAAAGTGCAATAACTCGCGCTACAATAGCTCATTTGGAATAAACGCTGGTACATTTGAAATCGTTACCCTTGTAGCGGCGTAACTTGAATGAACATTCCTTTAAGAAGTCTGCCATGCTCAACCATACGATCAACCAGACACTATTCTTTAAGAAGTACACCATGCTCAACCATACGATCAACCAGACCCTCTTCTTTAAGAAGTACGCCATGCTCAACCATACGATCAACCAGACACTCTTCTTTAAGAAGTACATCATGCTCAACCATACGATCAACCAGACCCTCCTCTTTAAGAAGTACGCCATGCTCAACCATACAATCAACCAGACACTCTTCTTTAAGAAGTACGCTATGCTCAACCATACGATCAACCAGACACTCTTCTTTAAGAAGTACACCATGCTCAACCATACGATCAACCAGACACTCTTCTTTAAGAAGTACGCCATGCTCAACCATACGATCAACCAGACACTCTTCTTTAAGAAGTACGCTATGCTCAACCATACGATCAACCAGACACTCTTCTTTAAGAAGTACGCCATGTTCAACCATACGATCAACCAGACACTCTTCTTTAAGAAGTACGCCATGCTCAACCATATGATCAACCAGACACTCTTCTTTAAGAATGACACCATGCTCAACCATACGATCAACCAGACACTCTTCTTTAAGAATGACACCATGCTCAACCATACGATCAACCAGACACTCTTCTTTAAGAAGTACGCCATACTCAACCATACGATCAACCAGACACTCTTTTCTAAGAAGTACGCCATGCTCAACCATACGATCAACCAGACACTCTTCTTTAAGAATGACACCATGCTCAACCATACGATCAACCAGACACTCTTCTTTAAGAAGTACGCCATGCTCAACCATACGATCAACCAGACACTCTTCTTTAAGAAGTACGCCATACTCAACCATACGATCAACCAGACACTCTTCTTTAAGAAGTACGCCATGCTCAACCATACGATCAACCAGACACTCTTCTTTAAGAATGACACCATGCTCAACCATACGATCAACCAGACACTCTTCTTTAAGAAGTACGCCATGCTCAACCATACGATCAACCAGACACTCTTCTTTAAGAAGTACGCCATACTCAACCATACGATCAACCAGACACTCTTCTTTAAGAAGTACGCCATACTCAACCATACGATCAACCAGACACTCTTCTTTAAGAAGTACACCATGCTCAACCATACGATCAACCAGACTCTCTTCTTTAAGAAATACCACCACAGCTTTATTCATCCGTGACGCATAAGCAATATTCTCATAGCCTACCTTCTCTCCTACGGCGACCAGAAATTCCTCCACCGTGACAGCATCTTCAGTAACACACCTAAAGCCGTGCCAAAGTGACAGGGACGGCATCCCCAATCGGGCTGCCATCCCCGCCAAAATCAGGGTCATTTCGATATGAAAAACAAAAGAACTGATAAATAAGATGATAAAAAATCATCCTAAATATCCTGTTTAGTAACAGCAGGCTGATGGACACCGATAACCCACGCTGGCTGGTTCTCACACATAGAAAAGCTGCTACTTTCTACTCCATCAAATTGCAGCGGTGTGTCCATGTGAACATGATTGTTGAGTCATATGAGAATGAATTTAAGCATATTAAAAATATGTCAAATTCTAAATATGTACACAGGATCTTCCACTGTTAGTTACCTAAGAGATACGGGGTAATGTGATGTGGAGAAGAACTTTAATGAGGAAATCAGTGAGTCAGATACCACTAATGAGCTGGAATGCCCTTGAACCCTCTCTATGCTATATTTCTATGTCTCCTGCGGGAGAGCCATGCCCAACCATGTGTTTCCCTCTGAAACACATGAGAGAGATGTTGATTACTAAGGGACATTAACACGGTTTGTGTGTGCTTGTTTCTGTTTGTGTGTGTGCGTGTGCTTGTGTGTGTGTTTTGTTTTGTGTGAGCGAGTGAGTGTGTGTGTGTGTTTGTTTTATCTGTAGCAGTGATCTTGTCCGTGAGTGTAATCCGGTGGTGATTGTTATGGGAACATTATCTATCCCCTTAGACACGCTCCCAACACATTCCTTCTTTGGATCGCTGCTGCACTGCCGTCACGGCAATAAACACCGGGAATTCACTCCGACACACAAGACCCCCAGGGCAGGATTTAGGAAAAAGAGACTGCTATATTTCTGTTACCAGAACACACACATCATATCAGCAGGCAGGATTTGGGAAAAAGAGACTGCTATATTTCTGTTACCAGAACACACACATCATATCAGCAGGCAGGATTTGGGAAACAGAGATCACAGGATTCTAATTCTCTCCAGAAGAGAGACAGAGCAGCAGACACAGGTGTACATGTGTTTGTGTTCTAGCAGAATGGTTCCCATGCTTTTTCCATTTCCAACCCAGGGCTTGGTTAAGGCCTCACACATTACTGCTTTTAAAGGCATGTTATAGCTTCGGATCCTCCTTCCCAACCCAGGGCTTGGTTAAGGCCTCACACATTACTGCTTTGAAAGGCATGTTATAGCTTCGGATCCTCCTTCCCAACCCAGGGCTTGGTTAAGGCCTCACACATTACTGCTTTGAAAGGCATGTTATAGCTTCGGATCCTCCTTCCCAACCCAGGGCTTGGATAAGGCCTCACACATTACTGCTTTTAAAGGCATGTTATAGCTTTGGATCCTCCTTCCCAACCCAGGGCTTGGTAAGGCCTCACACATTACTGTTTTGAAAGGCATGTGATAGCTTCGGATCCTCCTTCCCAACCCAGGGCTTGGTAAGGCCTCACACATTACTGTTTTGAAAGGCATGTGATAGCTTTGGATCCTCCTTCCCAACCCAGGAATAAAGTCAGCAATTGAGTGCCAAAAGCATAAATAAAAGGCCATTCATTAAGAAACCAGTCCTCCCCTGAATGGCTTGTGGGAGGATTACAGGGAGAAATCAGTAAAGAGTGTCCTTTCAACATATAACATTTTATTTGTCATTTGTCATATGTGCCAAATACGACAGGTGTAGACATTGTCGTGAAATGCTTACTTATAAGCCCTTAACCAACAATGCAGTTCAAGAAATAGAGAGCAATGTAAGGGACAATGTAAATAGTCTGGGTGGCCATTTGATTAATTATTCAACTGTCTTATGGCTTGGGGGTAGAAGCTGTTATGGAGCCATTTGGACCTAGACTTGCCACTCCGGTACATCTTGTCGTGCAGAAGCAGAGAGAACCGTCTATGACTTGGGTGACTGGAGTCTTCGACCAGTTTTTGGGCCTTCCTCTGACACCATCTAGTATATAGGTCCTGGATGGCAGGAAGCTTTGCCCCAGTGATGTACACATTACCCTCTGTAGAGCCTTTACGGTCAGATGCCGAGAAGTTGCAGTACCGGGTGGTGATATAACCGGTCAGGATGCTCTCGATGGTGCAGATGTCAACATTTTTGAGGATCTGAGGACCCAAGCCAAATAATTTCAGTCTCCGGATGGGGAAAAGGTGTGGTCGTGCCCTCTTCACAACTGTCTTGGTGTGTTTGGACCATGAGAGTCTGTTGAAACTCTCGACCCGCTCCACTACAGCACCGTCAATGTAAATGGGAGTGTATTCGGCACTCTTTTTCTTGCAGTTCACGATCAGCTCCTTCGTCTTACTCATCTGTTAAACTTCAGGAAGAGAGAGAGATGAGAGAGAGGAGAGGAGAGAGGGATAACCTCGGACTGACCGGAAGAGAATTGGGGGAAAAGGTTAAGCCTGAAACTCATTGCTCTATGAACTCACACTATCACAAAGGTACGCACACACATATTGTACACACACTCTCACAATACTGCCCTTTTTAGAAAAGCGCAAATGGATATTTTGGAAGTGATCAGCTTTTTGTGTCTCAGTTGAAATAAATTAGCAACCAATAAATAGGAATGCTGTTTCATTTGAAAGGGTAATAGTTAAATAATCATATGCATTCAAAGAGCCACTTTGCTGTTCCCAGAAGGATAGGTTAAATGAGGTACGAGGACGGGCAAACACACACACACACACACACACAGCTGATGCAAAATTGCAAAACAGTGTTGTTACTACAATGAGGAGAGGGAGGGGAGAAGAGGAGCAGCCTGGGAGAGGAATTGAGAAGGGAGGATAAGAGAGGAGAGGAGGAGAAGAAACGGGAGAAGAGAGGGGATGACAAGGGAGGATAATAGAGGGGAGGAAAGGGGAGGGGAGGAGCAGAAAGGGAATGAGAGGGGAGAAGAAGAGAGGGGAGGAGAAGAGAAGAGAGGGGAGGCGAGGGGGGGAGAAGAGGGGGGAATAGGGAATGAGAAGAGAGAGGAGGAGAAGCAAGGAGGAGAAGATTAGAGGAGAGGGACGGAGAAGAGACGGGAGGAGAGGAGAGGAAAGAGAAGGACAAGAGAGTGGAAGAGAGCGGAGGAAAGGAGAAGGGGTGAGAAGAGAGGGGAGGAGAGGGAAGGAGACGAGAGAGGAGGAGAATTGTATTTATTTATTTCCCCTTTATTTAACCAGGTAGGCAAGTTGAGAACAAGTTCTCATTTACAATTGCGACCTGGCCAAGATAAAGCAAAGCAGTTCGACACATACAACGACACAGAGTTACACATGGAGTAAAACAAACATACAGTCAATAATACAGAATAAACAAGTCTATATATGATGTGAGCAAATGAGGTGAGATAAGGGAGGTAAAGGCAAAAAAAGGCCATGGTGGCAAAGTAAATACAATATAGCAAGTAAAACACTGGAATGGTAGATTTGCAATGGAAGAATGCGCAAAGTAGAAATAAAAATAATGGGGTGCAAAGGAGCAAAATAAATAAATAAATACAGTAGGGAAAGAGGTAGTTGTTTGGGCTAAATTATAGGTGGGCTATGTACAGGTGCAGTAATCTGTGAGCTGCTCTGACAGTTGGTGCTTAAAGCTAGTGAGGGAGATAAGTGTTTCCAGTTTCAGAGATTTTTGTAGGTCGTTCCAGTCATTGGCAGCAGAGAACTGGAAAGAGAGGCGGCCAAAGAAAGAATTGGTTTTGGGGGTGACTAGAGAGATATACCTGCTGGAGCGTGTGCTACAGGTGGGAGATGCTATGGTGACCAGCGAGATGAGATAAGGTGGGACTTTACCTAGCAGGGTCTTGTAGATGACCTGGAGCCAGTGGGTTTAGCGACGAGTATGAAGCGAGGGCCAGCCAACGAGAGCGTACAGGTCGCAATGGTGGGTAGTATATGGGGCTTTGGTGACAAAACGGATTGCACTGTGATAGACTGCATCCAATTTGTTGAGTAGGGTATTGGAGGCTATTTTGTAAATGACATCGCCAAAGACGAGGATTGGTAGGATGGTCAGTTTTACAAGGGTATGTTTGGCAGCATGAGTGAAGGATGCTTTGTTGCGAAATAGGAAGCCAATTCTAGATTTACCTTTGGATTGGAGATGGTTGATATGGGTCTGGAAGGATAGTTTACAGTCGAACCAGACACCTAAGTATTTGTAGTTGTCCACGTATTCAAAGTCAGAGCCATCCAGAGTAGTGTTGTTGGATAGGCGGGCAGGTGCGGGTAGCGATCGGTTGAAGAGCATGCATTTAGTTTTACTTGTATTTAAGAGAAATTGGAGGCCACGAAAGGAGAGTTATATGGCATTGAAGCTTGCCTGGAGGGTTGTTAACACAGTGTCCAATGAAGGGCCAGAAGTATACAGAATGGTGTCTTCTGCGTAGTGGTGGATCAGAGACTCAGCAGCAGCAAGAGCGACCTCATTGATGGATGTATACAGAGAAGAGAGTCGGTCCAAGAGTTGAACACTGTGGCACCCCCATAGAGACTGCCAGAGGTCCGGACAACAGACCCTCTGATTTGACACACTGAACTCTATCAGAGAAGTAGTTGGTGAACCAGGCGAGGCAATCATTTGAGAAACCAAGGCTGTTGAGTCTGCCGATGAGGATGTGGTGATTGACAGAGTCGAAAGCCTTGGCCAGATCAATGAATACGGCTGCACAGTAATGTTTCTTATCGATGGCGGTTAAGATATTGTTTAGGACCTTGAGGGTGGCTGAGGTGCACCCATGACCAGCTCTGAAACCAGATTGCATAGCAGAGAAGGTATGGTGAGATTCGAAATGGTCGGTAATCTGTTTGTTGACTTGGCTTTCGAAGACCATAGAAAGGCATTGTAGGATAGATATAGGTCTGTAGCAGTTTGGGTCAAGAGTGTCCTCCCCCTTTGAAGAGGGGGATGACCGCAGCTGCTTTCCAATCTTTGGGAATCTCAGACGACACGAAAGAGAGGTTGAACAGGCTCGTAATAGGGGTGGCAACAACTTCGGAAGATAATTTTAGAAAGAAAGGGTCCAGATTGTCTAGCCCGGCTGATTTGTGGGGGTCTAGATTTTGCAGCTCTTTCAGAACATCAGCTGAACGGATTTGGGAGAAGGAGAAATGGGGAAGGCTTGGTCGAGTTGCTGTGGGGGGTGCAGTGCTGTTGACCGGGGTAGGAGTAACAAGGTGGAAAGCATGGCCAGCCGTAGAAAAATGCTTGTTGAAATTCTCAATTATGGTGGATTTATCAGTGGTGACATTTTTCCTATCTTCAGTGCAGTGGGCAGCTGGGAGGAGGTGTTCTTACTCTAAATGGACTTTACAGTGTCCCAGAACTTTTTTTGGTTAGTGTTGCAGGAAGCAAATTTCTGCTTGAAAAAGCTAGCCTTGGCTTTTCTAACTGCCTGTGTATAATGGTTTCTTGCTTCCCTGAACAGCTGCATATCACGGGGGCTGTTCGATGCTAATGCAGAACGCCATAGGATGTTTTTGTGTTGGTTAAGGGCAGTCAGGTCTGGGGAGAACCAAGGGCTATATCTGTTCCTGGTTCTAAATTTCTTGAATGGGGCATGTTTATTTAAGATGGTTAGGAAGGCATTTAAAAAAGATATCCAGGCATCCTCTACTGACGGGATGAGATCAAAATCCTTCCAGGATACCCCGGCCAGGTCGATTAGAAAGGCCTGCTCGCTGAAGTGTTCCAGGGAGCGTTTGACAGTGATGAGTGGAGGTCGTTTGACCGCTGACCTATTACAGATGCAGGCAATGAGGCAGTGATCGCTGAGATCTTGGTTGAAGGCAGCAGAGGTGTATTTAGAGGGCAAGTTGGTTAGGATGATGTCTATGAGGGTGCCCGTGTTTATGGCTTTGGGGAGGTACCTGGTAGGTTCATTGATAATTTGTGTGAGATTAAGGACATCAAGTTTAGATTGTAGGATGGCTGGGGTGTTAACTTAAGCATGTTCCAGTTTAGGTTGCCTAGCAGCACAAGCTCTGAAGATAGATGGGTGGCAATCAGTTCACATATGGTGTCCAGAGCACAGCTGGGGGCGGAGGGTGGTCTATAGCAGGCGGCAACAGTGAGAGACTTGTTTTTAGAGAGGTGGATTTTTAAAAGTAGAAGTTCAAATTGTTTGGGTACAGACCTGGATAGTAGGACAGAACTCTGCAGGCTATCTTTGCAGTAGATTGCAACACCGCCCCCTTTGGCAGTTCTATCTTGTCTGAAAATGTTGTAGTTTGGGATAAAAATTTCTGAATTTTTGGTGGTCTTCCTAAACCAGGATTCAGACACAGCTAGAACATCCGGATTGGCAGAGTGTGCTAAAGCAGTGAATAGAACAAACTTAGGCTTCTAATGTGAAACCAAGGCTATTACGGTAACAGAAGTCGTCAAAAGAGAGCGCCTGGGGAATAGGAGTGAAGCTAGGCACTGCAGGGCCTGGATTCACCTCTACATCGCCAGAGGAACAGAGGAGGAGTAGAATAAGGGTACGGCTAAAAGGAATAAGAATTGGTCGTCTAGAACGTCTGGAACAGAGAGTAAAAGGAGGTTTCTGGGGGCGATAAAATAGCATCAAGGTATAATGTACAGACAAAGGTATGGTAGGATGTGAATACAGTGGAGGTAAACCTAGTTATTGAGTGATGAAGAGAGAGATATTGTCTCTAGAAACATCATTGAAACCAGGAGATGTCATTGCATGTGTGGGTGGTGGAACTAATAGGTTGGATAAGGTATAGTGAGCAGGACTAGAGGCTCTACAGTGAAATAAGCCAATAAACACTAACCAGAACAGCAATGGACAAGGCGTATTGTCATTAAGGAGAGGCATGCTTAGTCGAGTGATCAAAAGGGTCCAGTGAGTAGAGATGTTGGTTGGGGGTCACGGCGATTTAGACAGCTAGCCAGGCCAGCGGTAGCAAGCTAGCATAGGATGGAGGTCTGTTATTAGCCACCTCTTGCGTTCCGTCAGTAGATTAGTGGGGTTCCGTGTGGTAGAGGGGATTATTCCAAATCACACAACGAGAAAAAAAACAATAGATATAGTTATAGAGGCCCAAGAAGAAAAAAAAAATAATAATAATAATAATAAAAATAAATAAATTGTCCGATTGTCTATTCAGATAGCAGCCGATAAGACAGCTAACGGTTAGCGGGCCGCAGATGGGCGTTCAGGTAACGTTGCGACGGAGGAGCCAGCCGGATAACTCCTTCGGGTAGATAACGTCGGCAGTCTAGTTGTGAAGGCCCGGTGGGGCTCCGCGTAGGCAGTAAAACGGGTCCGGATAGGTGATTGTAGCCCAGGAGTGATTGATGGAACTCTTCAGCTGGCTAGCTCCGGAATAATTGATGTTTGCTCCGGAATCGGCGAAAGCCGATAGTCACACGGGTGTAGCAGCTAGCTAGCTGTGAGATCCAGGTATGAATGTCCAGAGTTAGCGGTTGAAATCCAGGGACATGGAGAGAAAAATTGGTAGGGTATGTTCCGTTCCGAGCCGCGCTGCGCCGTACAAAACTGGCGATAGATTTTCGAGCTAAAGGATAGCTGATGACCACAAACCGTGGTTAGCTGAATACTAACGATTAGCCAGTAAAGAAGCTAACTAATTTCTGATTAGCTTCTGGATTAGCTTCTGGATAGTTTCTGGCTAGCTTCTTGGAGGATTACAGATTTGAGGTAAATAATACTTTTTTTATAAATATAAATTGGTGAGGCGGGTTGCAGGAGAGTGTTTTGAAGATGAGTTTATGGAAATTTTCAAAAATGTGTATAAAAAGGAATGTGAAAAATGTTGTAAATATATATATAGCGAGAAGGAGAAGAATAGCGAGAAGGAGAAGAGGCGAGGAGAAGAGAGGGGAGAAGAGGCGAGGAGAAGAGAGGAGAGAAGAGGCGATGAGAAGAGAGGGGAGAAGAGGGGAGGAGAAGAGAGGGGAGGAGAGGGAAGGAGATGGGAGGGGAGGAGATGGGATAAGAAGGGAGGAGAAGGGAGGAGAAGAGAGAGGAGGAAAAGGGAGGAGAGGGGAGGAAAAGAGAGGGGAGAAGAGTGGAAGAGAGTGGGGAGAAAGAGGGGAGGAGAGGAGAGCAGAGGAGAGGCAAATAGGGGAGGGGAAGAGAAGGGAGGAGAGGGGAGGGGAGGAGAAGAAAGGGAATGAGAGGTTAGAAGAAGAGAGGGGGAGAAGAGAGGGGAGCAGAAGTGAAGGGAATAGAGGGTAGGAGAAGAGAGGGAATGAGAAGATAGAGGATGAGGAGAAGAGCGAGGAGGAGAAGAGGAGAGTAGAGGGAAGGAGAAGAGAGGGGAGGAGAGGAGAGCAGAAGAGAAGGGAGGAAAGGAGAGAAGAGGGGAGATGGAAGGAGAAGGGAAGTGTGGGGAAGAAAGGGGAGGAGAAGAGAGGGGAGGAGAGGGAAGGAGACTAGAGAGGAGGAGAATAGCGAGGGTAGAAGAGAGGGGAGGAGAAGGGTAGAAGGAGAATGTGGAGGTGAGGGATGGAGAAGAGGGGAGGAGAAGAGTGGGGAGCAGAAGAGACCTGGGGGAGAGAGGGAAGGAGAAGAGTGGGGAGTAGAAGAGTGGGGAGGTGAAGAGAGGACAGTAGAAGAGAGGGGTGTAGAAGAGCAGGGAGTAGAAGAGAAGAGAAGGAGCAGAGGCGAGGGGAGGAGATGAGAGGGGAGGAGAAGAGCAGGGAGGAGAAGAGAGGGCTGTAGAAGAGAAGGGAAGAGAAGAGAGGGGAGGAGTAGGGCGGGGAGGAGAAGAGAGGGGAAGGAGCAGAGGTCGAGGAGATGAGAGGGGAGGAGATGAGAGGGGAGGAGATGAGAGGGGAGGAGAAGGAGGAGAAGAGAGAGGAAGAGAGGGGAGGGAAGGAGAACAGAGGGGAAGAGAGGGGAGGAAAAAGAGGCAAGGAGAGGGGAGGAGACAGGCGGGGAAGAGAGGGGAAGAGAAAAAAAAGTCAAAATACAATTTAAATAAGCGTGTTTTTTGTGGGAGAGGCAGATACAATTGAAGTCGGAAGTTTACATAATTCTAAGCCAAATACATTGAAACTCAATTCCTGAAATTTAATCCTAGTTAAAATTCCGTCTTAGGTCAGTTAGGATCACCACTTTATTTTAAGAATGTGAAATGTCAGAATAATAATAGAGAGGATGATTTATTTCAGATTTTATTCATTTTAATCACATTCACAGTGGGTCAGAAGTTTACATACACTCAATTAGTATTTGGTAATATTGCCTTTAAATTGTTTAACTTGGGTCAAATGTTTCGGGTAGCCTTCCACAAGCTTCCCAAAATAACTTGGTTGAATTGTGGCCCATTCCTCCTGACCGAGCTGGTGTAACTGAGTCAGGTTTGTAGGCCTCCTTGCTCGCACACGCTTTTCAGTTCTCCACACAAATTTCCTATATAATTGAGATCAGGGCTTTGTGATAGACACTCCAATACCTTGACTTTGTTGTCCTTAACCTCTCTGGGATATGTGGGATACGAAAGCAAACGATGCTATTACTTGAGGATAGCACCTCCGTAGAAATGAAAAATATAATTCATGCCTTACCTTTGACGAGCTTCTTTTGTTGGCACTCCAATATGTCCCATAAACATCACAAATGGTCCTTTTGTTCGATTAATTCCGTCGATATATATCCAAAATGTTCATTTATTTGGCGCGTTTGATCCAGAAAAACACTGGTTCCAACTTGCGCAACGTGACTACAAAATATCTCAAAAGTTACCTATAAACTTTGCCCAAAATGTTCAAACTACTTTTGTAATACAACTTTAACTTCCCGACTGATGTCTTGAGATGTTGCTTCAATAAATCCACATAACCTTCCTACCTTATGATGCCATGTATTTTTTTAAAGTGCTCCAGTCCCTCCTGCAGCAAAGCACCGCCCCAACATGATTCTGCCACCCCCGTCCTTCATGGTTGGTATGGTGTTCTTCAGGTTGCAAGCTTCCCCCTTTTTTTCCTCCAAACATAATGATCGTAATTATGGCCAAACAGTTCTATTTTTGTTTCATCAGACCAGAAGACATTTCTCCAAAAGGTATGATCTTTGTCCCCATGAGCAGTTGCAAACCGCAGTCAGGCTTTCTATGGCGGTTTTGGAGCAGTGGCTTCTTCTTGCTGAACGGCCTTTCAGGTTATGTCGATATAGGACTCGCTATTCTGTGGATATAGATACTTTTGTACCAGTTTCCTTCATCATCTTCACAATGTCCTTTGCTGTTTTTCTGGGAATGATTTGCACTTTTCGCACCAAAGTACATCCATCTCCAGGAGACAGAACGTCTCTCCTACCTGAGCGGTATGACGGCTGCGTGGTTCCCATGGTGTTTATACTTTTGTACTATTCTTTGCACAGATGAACGTGGTACCTTCAGGCATTTGGAAATTGCTCCCAAAGATGAACCAGACTTGTGGAGGTCTACATTTTGTTTTCTGAGGTCTTGGCTGATTTCTTTTGATTTTCCCATGATGTCAAGCAAAGAGTCACTGAGTTTGAAGGCCTTGAACTACATCCACAGGTACACCTCCAAATGACTCAAATTATGTCAATTAGCCTATCAGAAGCTTCTAATGCCATGACATACTTTTCTGGAATTTTCCAAGCTGTTTAAAACCTTTTTGGGATAGGGGGCAGCATAGGGAAGTTTGGATGAAAAGCGTGCCCAGAGTAAACTGCCTGTTACTCTAGAATATTCAGTAAGCTAGAATATTCCATTTCCAAAACTGTAAAAAATAATGTCTGTGAGTATAACAGAACTCATATGGCAGACGAAAACCCGAGAAACATCCAACCAGGAAGTGGGAATTCCGAGGTTTGTATTTTTCAAGTGAATGCCTTTCGAATATCCGGTGTCTGTGGGGTCAGATTGCACTTCCTAAGGCTTCCAGTAGATGTTAACAGTCTTTAGAAGTTGTTTCAGGCTCCTATTGTGAAAGGGGAGAGAATAAGAGCACTCCGAGTAAGTGGCTCAGCTGAAAGCCATGAATTGTTTATTGCGAATGCCGTGAGTGTGACGTTCATTCCCTTTCCTTTCTAATGAAAACAGTATTGAATATTTATCATAAAAACACCCTAAGGATTGATTAGAAACATCGTTTGACATGTTTCTATAAGCTTTTTATGGAACTTTTTTGACTCTTCGTCTGGATGTTGTGCCCGCACTTTGTGCATATGGATTATTGAACTGAATGCGCAAAACAAAAATGGGGGTTTTTGGACATAAAGATTAACTTTGTCGAACAAAACAAAACATTTATTGTGTAACATGGAGTCCTGGGAGTGCCAGCAGATGAAGATGATCAAATGTAAGTGATTCATTTTGACGCTATTTCTGACTTTTGTGACACCTCTCCTTTGCTGGAAAATCACTTTATCTTAAAGCCTATGTGTAACTCTCATATCTTTCACCAATGATTTATGATGAGTTGTTCTGTAATCTGATTTGGCTCTCTGCAATTTCACCGGATGTTTGTTTGAGACAATGCATTACTGGACATAACGCGGCAATTTAAATGGAGGTTTTTGGAATAACGATTAACTTTATGGAAGAAAGCAAACATTGATTGTGTAACATGGAGTCCTGGGAGTGCCACCAGATGAAGATCCTCAAAGGTTAGTGATTCATTTTAATGCTCTTTCTGACTTTTGTGACACCTCTCCTTGGCTGGATATGTCTGTATGGTTTTCTTTGGCTAGGCGCTGTCCTAACATAATCGCCTGGTGTGCTTTCGCTATAAGACCTTTTTGAAATCGGACACTGTTGTTGGATTAACAGGAAATGTATCTATAAAATGGTTTATAAAACTTGTACGTTTGAATAATTTTAATTATGAGATTGGCTCCCTGCCATTTCACTGGCTGAAGGCAAGGTGTTCCGCTAGCGGAACCCCCTTCCCAGAAAGGTTAATCCAGCCGCCGGGTCAGATTTCAAAAAGGCTTTACGGCGAACATCAACCATGCGACTATCTGAGGACAGCGCCCAGCACATAATGCATAACAAATCATTTTCAGCCAGGGAGTTGCGACACGAAAGTCAGAAATAGCGATATAATATATGCCTTACCTTTGAAGATCTTCTTCTGTTCGCACTCCAGAATGTCCCAGTTACATTACAAATGGTCCTTTTGTTTGATAAACTCCTTCTTTATGTCCATAAAAACTCAGTTTAGCTGGCGTGCTTCATTCAATAATCCACTCGTTTTCCCTCCTTCAAAATCTATACAAAATGAATCTCAAACAATACCAATAAACTTATCCAAAATAGTCAATCAATGTTTATAATCAAGCCTTAGGTACCCTAATACGCAAATAAATATTCAAATTTAACCTGTTTGGGCAAGGGGGCAGCATTTTTACTTTTGGATGATAAGCGTGCCCAGTGTAAACTGCCTACTCAGTCCCAGATGCTAATATATGCATATTATTAGTAGTATTGGATAGAAAACACTGAAGTTTCTAAAACGGTTTGAATGATGTCTGTGAGTATAACTGAACTCATATGGCAGGCAAAAACCTGAGACAAAATCCAACCAGGAAGTGGGAAATCTGAGGTTGGTCGTTTCTCAACTAAGCCCCTGTTGAAGATAAAGTGAGATAATGGTCATCTTGCACTTCCTAAAGCTTCCACTCGATGTCAACAGACTTTAGAACGATGTTTCAGGCTTCTGCTGTGAAGGGGGGCTGAATGAGAGGGGAATGAGTCAGAGGTCTGCCATCAGCCACGAGCTTGTGACGCGCAATCATGTGAGAGTTACCTCGCGTTCCATTGCTTTTCTACAGACAAAGGAATTCTCCGGTTGGGACACTATTGAAGATTTATGTTAAAAACATCCTAAAGATTGATTCTATACTTCGTTTAATATGTTTCTACAACCAGTAATATAACTTTTTGGACTTTTCGTCTGACCTTTCCGCTGGACTTGCACGCGCGTTTGGATTTGTTTACCAAACACCCTAACAAAAGGAGGTATATAGACATAAATGGTGAACTTTATCGAACAAATCAAACATTTATTGTGGAACTGGGATTCCTGGGAGTGCATTCTGATGAAGGTCATCAAGGGTAAGCCTTGATACTCCCCATCCCGGATCCGGGATCATGAATAAAGCCTCAGGCTCATTAGCATAATGCAACGTTAACGATTTCTGAAAATCGCAAATAAAATGAAAATAATGCACCTGCTCTCAAGCTTAGCCTTTTCTTAATAACACTGTCATCTCAGATTTTCAAAATATGCTTTTGAACCATAGCAAATCACTAATTTTGTGTATTGCAAGCTAGCTTAGCATTTTGAGTAGCATTTAGCACGCAACATTTTCACAAAAACCAGATAACCAAATAAATAAAATCATTTACCTTTGAAGAACTTCTGATGTTTTCAATGAGGAGACTCTCAGTTACATAGCAAATGTTCAGTTTTTCCTGAAAGAATCTTTGTGTAGGAGAAATCGCTCCGTTTTGTACATCACATTTGGCTACCGAAACGAACCGAAAATTCAGTCACCAAAACGTCAAACTTTTTCCGAATGAACTCCATAATATCGACCGAAACATGGCAAACATTGTTTAGAATCAATCCTCAAGGTGTTTTTTCACATATCTCTTCATTGATATGCAGTTCGTGGAAGCCTGCTTTCCCCTCAGAATCGCATGGAAAAATACCAGCAGCTGAAAAAGACGCACCAATTTCGACGCAGGACACCGGGCGGACACCTGGAAAATGTAGTCTCTTATGGTCAATCTTCCAATGATTTGCCTACAAATACGTCACAATGCTGCAGACACCTTGGGGAAACGACAGAAAGGGCAGGCTCATTCCTCTCGCATTCACAGCCATATAAGGAGACAATGGAAAACGGAGCCTCAAAAATCCTGCTGATTTCCTGGTTACCGTTTCATCTTGGTTTTGCCTGTAGCTCCCGTTCTAGGGCACCCACAGACAATATCTTTGCAGTTCTGGAAAATTCCGAGTGTTTTCCTTCCAAAGCTATCAATTATATGCATAGTCATGCATCTTTTTGTGACAAAATAGCTAGTTTAAAACGGGAATGTTTTTCATCCAAAAATGATATTGCGCCCCCAGAGTTTCAAGAGGTTTGAAGAAATTTGTGTGTATGTAAACTTCCGACTTCAACTATAGGTATGAAATAGGGAGGTAGAGATTAAAGTACAAGGTGTTTGTGTAGAGCAGTGTCAGAGGCGGCCGTTTTTTATAAGTATGGTCTAATTTCTATTACATAAAATTGGATGATTGAACAGTAAAATTACAAGAGTTAATTTACAGTAACTCCTGCACAATTAAAATGAAGTGATTTGTAGAAGCAAAACTAATGGCAACTGAACTGCCACCAACTTGGAGTACTGAAATACATCATCCTGAGATGTTTATTTTTCTGATCAAATGTTTTTATTTAGTAATAATAATTGACAGCAAAAATAAATACATAGAACATTAAGTTACAAAATAAAATAAAAAATAACTAAAATATAAAAAATCAAAGCAACACATCACAAAGTGTTTCTGCACCAAGAATCCATGGGTTCAAAGTGTCTTCTTTAGCTCTGTGAATGCGAGAGGTAGACAGCTCCATATAAATTACATCCAAAAGGTGGAGGTTTCCATCGTACTGCTATACAACATTTTCCAGCTGTTAGGCCAGCAAGAAGAACGCGCTTCTGACAGAGAGATATATTAAGTACAGAGAAATCATTTAAAAGTGAAAAAATAGGAGATGCAGGAATATTCTCTGACAACAACAAGTTTGAAGGTACTTTATCCCAAAATATAGACCAGAAGGCATTTTTTGCTTGTCCTCATAAATGATTGAGCAACATTTTTTGTTGTTGATATTTTTAGATTATCTTGGTAAAATGAAATTAACAAATCACTGAAACGACTTGCATGCATTAAAAAAATATATACATTTTATGACAGTTCTGAAATTACAGACGGAATGGAGATAGGTGGGAGTGTCACGATCGTCGTAAGAACATTCGGACCAAAGCTCAGTGTGATATGGGTTCCAAATATTTATTTATTGAAACGCACAAAAACAATATAGGAACGAACAAAACGTGAAGCAAATGAAGTGCTCACAGGCAACCACACAAAAACAAGATGCCACAAAACACAGTGGTGAAATCACCGGAGGTGATCAGCTTCCCAGAGGTAGCACACAACCCAGCCTCTTGATCAACCTCTTTGAACAGAACAGTGTTCGACAAATCTATCACGTCACCCTCTTGTCGTGCCTGAGCACAAGTGACAGCACATGCGGGAACACATGTGGATAACTCTGTGCCAGCTCATTGGAGAGAGAGTGGTCACTTTTATCCAATACTTCCAATACAGGTACTACCTTTGCTCTGGCAATATCGTTACCCGTTATAAAGGTCACACCTTTTACTGGCAACATAGGACGTATCCCCACTCTGAAAATTCCATTGATTAACTCAGAGTACTTTCACAGAGTGCAATGGCACTGGGACAAAAACCATTTCAATACCCTGCACTAACACACTGGAACCACAGTATGTATCGTCAGATAAGGGCAACACATCAGACAATATAAATGACTGCGCCGCTCCAGTATCTCTAAGGATTTTAACCGGACGCTGAGATGCTTCATCATTCGCTAGGGACACAAACCCCTCGGAAATGAACGGTTCATACCTGCGGTTGGGGACTGAGACTTTCAAACTGCAGTTACCCTGAGGCACCTGTTTTGTTGCAGACCTCACAACCGTACGAATTAGCCCAACACCTGTTGGCGGCTTGGCACGAAGAGGCATTGCTTGTTTGCGTTTTAGCAGGAAGCAATCATTAATCATATGTCCCACTTTATGACAACAGAAACAGGGACGCTCATTCTTCTGGCGTGCTTGATATACTACTGCTCGCCGACTAGGGCTAAAAGTAAGCAATTCAGTGGCTCTACTCTCAGTATGAGCAGAAAACACACTCTTGTGCGTCAACACAAACTCGTCTGCCAACACAGACACTTCTGACAGGGAGGATACTTTCTGTTTGTTTAGGGAAACTACAATGCGTTCGGGTAAGCAATTTTGAAACTCTTCCAACAAGATTAACTCCCGGAGAGTTGAAATCAGTTACCTTACTAGCAGCATTCTATTTATCAAACAGATTTCCCTTGTCTCTAGCAAATTCCGCATAAGTCTTACTAGAAGACTTCTTATGAGACCTAAATCTCTGTCAGTATGCCTCAGGCACAAGCTCATAGGCACGAAGAACAGTAGCTTTGACCACTTCATAATTCAAACTGTCTTCCAGAGGTAGCGCTGAGAAAACCTCTTGGGCTTTACCAGTTAATTTACACTGAAGCAATAGGCGCCATACCTCTTCAGGCCGTTTCAATGCTACGGCTATACATTCAAATAGACACAAATTGGAGTCAACCTCTGACTCTCTGAACAAAGGTACTAAGGCAATCTGCCTACTAATGTCAAAAGTGTTGGATGCTCCAGCTGGTGAGGACGACTCACTAACAGTCACAGTAGGAACGTAGGCTAGCCTTGCTGTCTCTGCCTGCAGTTCCATCTGGCGCATTTTGAACTCCAACTGCCTCTGTTCTCTGTCTGCCTCAATTTTAGACATCTCCAAATGCCACTGGTCTCTATCTTTTTCTGCCTCAATTTTACACATCTCCAACTAGAGAGTCTCTCACCTAATTTGGGCTCTCAGTTCCTCATCCAGTTGGAACTGTATGGAACGGACATCCCTCCTGACATCACCGGTTGACAGTGGGTAGAGTGGATCAAAACGAGGCAATGTGGCTGGAGCTTATTCAATACAGAATAATGGTCTGCCAAGGTCATTAAGTCAATTTATTTATTCATTCATCAAAAATCTCACACGAAGAGTTATCCAAAAAGGATTTCAAACCAAATGTAGCCATCTTGAAATACTACACAAGAGCCAACAAATAGCCAACACTAATGCTACATCAGCTACGATGCTCAACACTGAACTAGACCACTATAACAATGCTGCATGAGCAGCATGGGCGTCAGTAAGGACAGATCCCGGATGAGCCCCCACTTATGTTACGAATCCCTTTGGCCCAGCAGTCTTGGGATGGTAACGAGACTCGTAACATAACTCATGCAAAGTGTAATAGTGACAAAGAAGCAGTGCGAACAAAAAACCACAGACAACCTGTTAGAGATAGGGGGCAGTATTTCCCCTTTGGATGAATTGCGTGCCCATAGTGAACTGCATCAAAATCTGTCCTAAATTGCTAATATTTGCATATTATTAATAATATTGGATAGAAAACCCTCTGAAGTTTCTAAAACCGTTTTGAGTTATGCATGTGAGTATAACAGAACTCACAGGGCAGGTAATCTTCCAAACGAGTTTTGAAATCCTGAAAGTTGGGGGAAATTTGATGTCATCGCCCCCTCCCTTCCCAACAAGTTATGGATCTGGAAACACTTCCTATGTCTTCCACTAGATGTCCTCATTCAGTAGAAAGTGTAATGGAGCA
This sequence comes from Oncorhynchus masou masou, assembly GCF_036934945.1. Taxonomy (NCBI): domain Eukaryota; kingdom Metazoa; phylum Chordata; class Actinopteri; order Salmoniformes; family Salmonidae; genus Oncorhynchus; species Oncorhynchus masou. The sequence continues at coordinate 86,451,217 of NC_088224.1, forward strand.
TTTGCTGTGAACTTTGACCTAATGGGAAGGAAAGTACTAAAGTGTCGCGAAAGATTCAGGTGCTTGAAGGCGCGTATGTGTTCGAGTGATTTGGCTGTTCCAATCAGCACCAGATGAACATGGATGGCCCGGTTGGAATGCTATTCGATCTGTTCATGATCATAACATCCTGAAGATTGATTCTGCACTTAATGTGTGGAGGTTAAATATTTCTAAGAATATTCTTGCATTCCCTGCACCACCGTTTCAGCTGAACGGGGGGGTGGAGTGCCTGTAGAGGAACCCATAGGCTTAAGTTTTAATTTACCATCAAACACTCAGGGTTTATTTGAAAACACACGGTAAAGGTGAGGCGGGAAAAGGGGCTGAGCTGGACCCAACCAGTTCTAACTAGTGTTTTTAAACAAAGTTTACCTACGGGTAGTGTATGCCCATGGGCGAATTGTCTTAGTACCCCCTTTTCCCACCATCAAACAACATAACAAAAACAATACTCACAGGTGGGGACAAAGTGACATGTAGTAGCGAAAACAAAACCAGACAACTACAGAGATATTGACAGAGAGATTGAGCTCCAGAGGAAACAACTGATTGGGTTTTTCAACCAAGGGAAAGGGGATGTGATTGGATAATGGAAACAGGAGAAGGTGTGTCTTCTGATTAGCGACTGATTGATGACTGATTGGGGATTGATGATTGCCACCTGTGAGGGGAGAAGGAGAGAAAATAAATACACACAGGATACACACAGAATACCTGTATCCGTAACAGAGCGCGACTGGATGCCGTGCCTGGGCAGGCTCAGGTGGCACCGGACTGGTGACACGCACTTCAGGGCAAGTGCGGGGAGCTGGCACAGAACATACTGGGCTGTGGAGGCGTACTGGAGACCTGGTGCGTGGAGCCGGCACAGAGTTTACCAGACTGATAGCATGCTCTTCAGGACGAGTACGGAGAGCTGACTCAGGTGGCGTCAGACTGATAATACGCTCCTTAGGGCAAATGTCATGCCTTAGTCACCAACACAACAACTATCTCATTTCTCTCTCCTCCAATTTCTCCATCAAGTCACTGATGGTCGGTCTCTGACTCTCTCCATTCACTCTCCTCCAATTTCTCCATCTTCTCCAAAATTGGCTCTGGTTCACTCCTCGACTCCACCGACCACCCCATGTGCCACCCCAAAAAAACATTTTTGGGCTTTCTTTTGGGCTTTCTATGTGGCCATGAACTCCAGTGTCGTCTGTCCTCCCTTCTCTCCTTGTGTCTGCTTCCAAGGAAGGCTTTTGTCTCCTTCCAGGATGTCTTCTCCTCCTTGATCTCCTCCCAAGCCCAGGATACCTTCTCCTCTTGGGCACGCTACTTGGTCCTGTTGTGGTCGGATCTTCTGTCACGATAGCCGTAAGAACATTCGGACCAAAGCGCAGAGTGATATGGGTTCCACAAGTTTATTTAATGAAAGGCACAAAACAACTATAAAGGAACGAATGAAACGTGAAGCAAATGAAGTGCTCACAGGCAACTATACATAAACAAGTTCCCACAAAACAAAGTGGGGAAATGGCTGCCTAAATATGATCCCCAATCCCCGATAGACAGCTACCTCTGATTGGGAACCATACCGGGCCAACAAAAAAATAAACAACCTAGTTTACACACCCTAACCAAAATAGAGAATAAAAAGGCTCTCTATGGTCAGGGCGTGACACGGAGAAACAGATTGAATGGTTGGAGCAGGGAACTGATCCATGGTCTTCGTTGAGGGCTGACGTGTCTAAACCGGTTGCTTTATCGCTAAACCACGGGCTCTGCACAACTTGCATTCATTTTAATAAAGTATGTCTTGGTTGTAATTTTTTTGAGTCAATTTCAATTCACCCCAGAACAATTTCTTGCAGTGTGGCTGTGTTGGTATGTTGGTAAACTTTTAATGCAAAGTACCATCTTACTGCACCTTCTTGAAAAAAATAAAGGTGGATTTCCACAAAAAAGAATTCTTCATCAATAAAATATGTGGCTATTAACCATTGCGTTTTTCCTTATAATTTTTTGACCCCTTTTTAGTGATTTCCAATTGGTAGTTACAGTCTTTTCTGTTGCTGCAATTCCCGTATGGACTTGGGAGAGGCGATGGTCGAGAGCCATGCGACCTCTGAAATACAACCCTGCCAAGCTCAACTGCTTCTTGACACAATGCCCGCTTAACCCGGAAGCCAGGCGCACCAATGTGTCGGAGGAAACACCGTACAACTGGCGACCGTGTCAGCATGCATTGCGCCCAGTCTGCCAAAGGAGTCGTTAGAGCGCGATGGGACAAGGACATCCCGGCTACCCAAACCCTCCCCTAACCTGGACGACGCTGGGCCAAATGTTCCCCGCCTCATGGGTCACACGGTTACGGCCGGCTGCGACACAGCCCAGGTCTATAGTGACGCCGAAAGCACTGAGATGCAGTGCCTTGGACCGCTGCCCCACTCCGAAGGCCAACCAGTCAACTTTAAGACTATTTTGTGTGTTTAACTGTCACAGGTTACGAGGAGTGGTGGGTAGGAGTCAGGTGCAGAGAGCAGAGGGTTCGGTGATTTGAAAGATGTATTCTCCGCCACAAAACGGTCTCGCCAAATACAGGGCGTATAACACTGACCAGCCCAAACACAGGACAAACAGTCAGGAGAAAACAACGAGAACACATCCACAACTGACAGAGAACAAAATACTCCCGCACAATCCTAAGCGGGCCTAACAGGCTTAAATAGACAAAAATCAAGAAACAGAAAAAGGAACAGGTGCAACTAATAAGACTAAACTAACAGAAAAGGAAAAAGGGATCGGTGGCGGCTAGTAGACCGGCGACGATGACCGCCGAGCACCGCCCTGTCGTCTCAGATTTTGAAATGATGCTTTACTGCGAAAGCAATACAAGCATTTGTGTAAGTTTATCAATAGCCTAGCATAGCATTATGTACACTTAGCATCAGGAAGCTTGGTCATGAAAATCAGAAAAGCAATCAAATTAACCATTTACCTTTGATGATCTTTGGATATTTTCACTCACAAGACTGCTATTTAGACAGCAAATGTTCCTTTTGTTCCATAAATATAGTTTTTACATCCAAATACCTCCGTTAGTTTGGTGCGTTATGCCCAGGAATCCACCGGAAATAGCGGTCACGACAAAGCAGACAAAAATTCCAAATTATATCCATAATGTCGACAGAAACATGGCAAGGGGTTTTTATAATCAATCCTCAAGGTGTTTTTCAAATATCTATTTGATAATATATCAACTGGGACAGTTGGCTGTTCACTAGGACCGGGAGGAACAATGGCCGCCTCTCTCTTTTGTGCAAAAATCACTCTGAGAGCCCCCACCTGACCTGAGAAATAGGCCGTTTTCTTTGGGAACGTTATTTTTCCAAAAATATAAATAGTGCCCCCTAGCCTCAAGAGATTAGGGATAGGGGGCCGCATTTTCACTTTTGGATAAATAGCGTGCCCAAATTCAACTTCCTGCTACTCATGCCAAGAATATAAGATATGCATAGTATTAGTAGATTTGGATAGTTTCTAAAACTGTTTAAATCATGTCTGTGATTATAACAGAACTTATGTTGCAGGCAAAACCACAAAGGACTAACCGTTCAGATTGTTTGTTTCTTTTTGGGTTTTTTAGAACTCTGTCTGTTCAGTGAGTCTCGTTGGCAAACAATTTTTCTTAGGAGCTGGTTTTCAGTTCCTACCGCTTCCACTGGATGTCACCAGTCTTTGGAATTTGGTTCTCCATGAGAGTGTTCATGGAGCGTCTGGGGGTCTCTGTCAGCCTGACCTCCGGTTATCACCCCGAGAGTAATGGGCAGGTGGAGAGAGAGAACCAGGAGGTGGGTAGGTTTCTGCGGTCGTATTGCCTGGACCGGCCCAGGGAGTGGTCTAGGTACGTCCCATGGGCGGAGTTGGCCCAAAACTCACTCTGTCACTCCTTGACGAACCTATCACCGTTTCAGTGTATTTTGGGCTACCAGCCGGTCCTGGCATCTTGGCATCCGAGTCAGACTGAGGCTCCTGCGGTGGAGGAGTGGGTGCAGCGCTCCAAGGAGACCTGGAGGGCCGTCCAGGAATCCCTCAAACAAGCCAGTGGACGGCAGAAGAGGAGCGCAGTGAGGCCCCCGTGTTTGTACCGGGGGACAGGGTCTGTCTCTCGACCCGAAACCTACCCCTCCGCTTGCCCTGCCCGAAGCTGGGGCCGCAGTGTGTGGGGCCCTTCAAAGTCCTGAGGAGGATAAAAGAGGTGTGTTATCGATTATAACTCCCTTCCTATTATCGTATTAACCCTTCGTTTCATGTGTCTCTCCTCAGGCCAGTGGTAGCTGGTCCCCTGCAGGACGGTGATTTTCCGGAGGTCCCTCCGCCCCCTCTGGACATCGAGGGGTCCCCGGCGTACACGATACGGGCCATTCTTGACTCAAGATGCCGGGTGAGGGGCCTGCAGTACCTCGTGGACTGGGAGGGGAACAGTCCAGAGGAGAGGTTCTGGGTACCGGTGGGGACATTTTGGACCCGTCACTTTTAAGGGATTTCCATCGCCTCCATCCGGATCGGCATGCGCCTCGCCCTCCGGGTCGCCCTCGAGGCCGGTGTCGGCTCGCTGTGGGAGCCGCGCGTCAGGGGGGGTGGTACTGTCGTGACTCCTACCGAAGGTGGCTCCCCCTTCTGTTTGGGTGGCTCTCAGCAGTCGTCGTCACCGGCCTACTAGCTGCCACTGATCCCTTTTCCCCCTTTTCTGTTTATTAGTTGCACCTCTGTGTGTAGTTTAGGATAATCGGTTGGGCTTTATTTACCAGCCTGCCCGCCTGCTGGTTGTGCGGGATTGTTTTCAGTGTACATGTTGTACATGGCTGTAGGTCAACCTTTGCCAGGGTTGACAAAATGTGGTAGGACCGCCCTCCACCACCATCTGCAGCTCAGTAGAGTGGAGAGGTACTTTGCCCGTCCTCTGCTGCTCTGGATGCCCAGGAAGCTCTGGCAGGTTCAGCTGTATTGCCCACATTCTGTGCAGTAGGAAGGTCATCAGTTGGAACATATGGTTCCTTACACTGTTACATGCAAATTCACTGGTAATGTCAATATCATTTAATTAATAATTTAATTCAGCCTTTATATTTAATACAAAAAGCAACACATTTCTCTTTGTGAAATGTTATTATTGAATTATTCCATTCTCAGTCCGGTGTATCCTCATAAATATATATATATATAGTTTTCTTTAGAGGAGCTGATAGGTTTGGAGTACCTCTTCGGTCAGACTGGTTTGGTGCTGCAGGATTACAAGGCTGCCATTGAGGAACTAGAGACAGGAGTTCCTGATTTCCAAGGGGAGGATGATGAGGGCTTTGTGGAGCTTGTGGAAGTTCAGGACCAGACAGTTCCAGTGCTGGAGACAGCCCTGCCTCTTGTTGGCACCTTTCATCCTACTCCTACCCCCTCTATCAGCATCCAGTCCCCAGCTGCATCAGTCAGTCCCCTGTCCTCCACTCCTGTACGGAATACTCCAATACCTGGGCTTCTCTTCTCCACTCCTGTACGGAATACTCCAATACCTGGGCTTCTCTCCTCCATTCCTGTACGGAATACTCCAATACCTGGGCTTCTCTCCTCCACTCCTGTACGGAATACTCCAATACCTGGGCTTCTCTCCTTCACACCTGTATGGAATACTCCAATAACTGGGCTTCTCTCCTCCACTCTTGTACGGAATACTCCAATACATGGGCTTCTCTACTCCACTCGTTTACGGAATACTCCAATACCTGTGCTTCTCTCCTCCACTCCTGTACGGAATACTCCAATACCTGGGCTTCTCTCCTCCACTCCTGTACGGAATACTCCAATACCTGGGCTTCTCTCCTCCACACCTGTACGGAATACTCCAATACCTGGGCTTCTCTCCTCCACTCCTGTACGGAATACTCCAATACCTGCGCTTCTCTCCTCCAAACCTGTGCTCATCAGTCCCTTGTCCTACGTTCCTGTTTGGGCTAACGTTACTCCTTAGTCCATGTACCATTAATGTTATTTTAAAGTGTGAATTGGCTCTGGCAGTTAAAACAGCCAAATACTCCATCTAAAGTATTGGGATGGTGAAATGTTTTGTTATTTTGGCTCTGTACTCCAGCACTTTGGATTTGAAATGATACAAAGTGCAGACTGTCAGCTTTAATTTAAGGGTATTTTCATCCATATTACAGCACTTTTTGTATATAGTCCCATAGTTACATAGTAATTTAAGAGGAACCAAAAGTATTCGGATAAATTCACATATGTGTATTAAAGTAGTCCAAAGTTTAGTATTGGGTCCCATATTCCTAGAATGTAATAATAACATCAAGTTTGTGGCTACAAACATTTTCTCTTTGTTTTGGTTGTGTTTCAGATTATTTTGTGCCCAATAGAAATGACTGAAAAATCAGGTATTGTCATTTTGGAGTCACTAATGGAAATAAGAATAGAATATGTTTCTAAACATTTCTACATTAATCAAAATCAAATCAAATTTTATTTGTCACATACACATGGTTAGCAGATGTTAATTCGAGTGTAGCGAAATGCTTGTGCTTCTAGTTCCGACTGTGCAGTGAAATCAAACAAGTAATCTAACAATTTCACAACAAATACCTTTACAAGTGTAAAGGAATGAATAAGGATATGTACATTAAAAAAATAGAGATGAGCGATGGCAGAACGGCATAGGCAAGATGCAGTAGATGGTATAGATACAGTATATACATTTGAGATGAGTATGTAGGGTATGTAAACATTATATGAAGTGCCATTGTTGAAAGTGGCTAGTGATACATTTATTGTATCCAATTTTTAATTATTAAAGTGGCTAGAGAGGAATTAGTATGTTGGCAGCAGCCACTCAATGTTGGTGATGGCCTTTTAACAGTCTGATGGCCTTGAGATAGAAGCTGTTTTTCAGTCTCTCAGTCCCCGCTTTGATGCACCTGTACTGACCTCGCCTTCTGGATGATAGTGAGGCGAACAGGCAGTGGCTCGGGTGGTTGTTGTCCTTGATGATCTTTTTGGCCTTCCTGTGACATCGGTGGTGTAGGTGTCCTGGAGGGCAGGTAGTTTGCCCCCGGTGATGCGTTGTGCAGACCTCACTACCCTCTGAAGAGCCTTACGGTTGTGGGCGGAGCAGTTGCCGTATCAGGCGGTGATACAGCCCAACAAGATGCTCTCGATTGTGCATCTGTATAAGTTTGCGAGTGTTTCTGGTGAAAAGCCGAATATCTTCAGCCTCCAGAGGTTGAAGAGGTGCTGTTGCGCCTTCTTCACCACGCTGTCTGTGTGGGTGGACCATTTCAGTTTGTCCTTGATGTGTATATTGAGGAACTTAAAACTTTCCACCTTCTCCACTACTGTCCCGTCAATGTGGATAGGGGGGTGTTCCCTCTGCTGTTTCCTGAAGTCCACGACCATCTCCTTCGTTTTGTTCACATTGAGTGTGAGGTTATTTCCTGACACCACACTCCGAGGGCCCTCACCTCCTCCCTGTAGGCCGTCTCATCGTTGTTGGTAATCAAGCCTACCACTGTAGTCTCGTCTGCAAACTTGATGATTGAGTTAGAGGCGTGCATGGCCACACAGTCATGGGTGAACAGGGAGTACAGGAGAGGGCTGAGAACGCACCCTTGTGGGGCCACAGTTTTGAGGATCAGAGGGGTAGAGATGTTGTTTCCTACCCTCACCACCTGGGGGCGACCTGTCAGGTAATCCAGTACCCAGTTCCACAGGGCGGGGTCGAGACCCTGGGTCTCGAGCCTAATGACGAGTTTGGAGGGTACTATGGTGTTAAATGCTGAGCTGTAGTCGATGAACAGCATTCTTACATAGTTATTCCTCTTGTCCAGGTGGATTAGGGCAGTATGCGGTGTGATTGCGATTGCATTGTCTGTGGACCTATCGGGGCGGTAAGCAGGTAGGAGTCGGTCTAGGGTGTCAAGTAGGGTGGTGGTGATATGGTCCTTGACTAGTCTCTCAAAGCACTTCATGATGACGGAAGTGAGTGCTACGGGGCGATAGTCATAACTCAGTTACCTTAGCTTTCTTGGGGACAGGAACAATGGTGGCCCTCTTGAAGCATGTGGGAACAGCAGACTGGGATAAGGCTTGATTGAATCCGTGATTGACTGTAGACTCTGCCACATACCTCCCGTTTCTGGGCCGTTGAATTGCGACTCTACTTTGTCTCTATACTGATGCTAAGCCTTGTGGATGTGGATGCTACCAGGATTAAGGTTAGTCCTGAGGAATTGTGAATTATGATCATTTAGAAAGTTACAGATGCTCAAATATCATACCCCCAAGACACGCTGTATGACAAGGTCTATGTTGAGAGGTAATTTGCAGTAAGTAAACAGTAAGCATTTCATTCCACTGTTTACACCCAGCTGTATTCTGTATATATGATGATTAAAATTGGATTTGATTTAATTGGTTTTGATTTTTGACCGTAAGGATGCTTGCCATTTCAGGACACAGTTATAAAAGACAGTACTCCAGGGATATTTATCGCTGGATAAATTTGGCCAGGAGCGCTGTACTGCCCTGAGTTGGTTACCCAGCAACAAGGCAGTTGAGCCTTTAGAGTTAGCAGACCTTCATGTAGGTTGTTGAAAATGCTCTGTGGTATGCTGGGTATTTATTTGGTGGCATTGATGAAGAGTGATGCAAAAAACATCCTGCCAATCAGTTGACTTTGAAGGAGTCCCACCTTCCAACCTGCAGTCCTTATCTCTAACCGCATCAGTCCTCTGCTCCTGTACGGACTACTCCACCACCAGCTGTTCTCTGTCCGTGGCCTTGACACCTGTGCCCAGCTGGGCCTCTGTTCATGATCTCCACACCTATACCCTGCTAGCGCTCTGTCCGTTCCCTCGACACTCGTGCCCGACACCTGTGCCCTGCTGGGCCTCTGTTCATGAACTCCACACCTGTACCCGGCTGGGCCTCTCTCTATGCCCTCGACACCTGTGCCCAACACCTGTGCCCTGCTGGGCCTCTGTTCATGATCTCCACACCTGTGCCCTGCTGGGCCTCTGTTCATGATCTCCACACCTGTGCCCGGGTGACACTCAGTCAGTCCCGTCCTCTGCTCCTTAAGGGCTGGGCAGTCTGATGGATCCAGAGATCAATCGCTCTCCGTTTTCAGATAATTATATATTTTTTAATTATTTGTGTTCAGTTGTTTGTCCGTCTGTAATGTTTATTTAACTGTATAAACATCATCATTTGTCATTGATGTATTACTCAACAGTATTCTCCCCTTCCTCTTAATTCACTCTGAGCACAAAAGCCCTTAGCTGAATTCTCTAATTACATTTGTTCAATTAATGTCAGTCTTTGAATGCTCCATTGTATAAACTATTTAATTTTCCTGCTTGTGTGCCTTGTGCACTGATTTCAAACAATTAGAGTAAATTTGTCATTCTCACGTCTTTCTCCAAGTATGTATCTTCAGTTTCTTCCTTCATTTGCAATCAACACAACTTCGCCAACATTACGTTTTCAATGTGAATTTATCAATTAAGTAATTTCTCTTATTTGAGATAAACAAGATTTAACTCCTGTGGTGTTTAGGCTTAACACATGCAGGCTACCCTTCTATAAATTTGAATGCTGAAGAGGGTGAGCGATTATACAGAAAGAGACAGGTTTTCATGACAAAAAGTTAGGGATGACGATGACAGATGTACAGGCTGAGAGGAACGGGGATTGTCAGATGAAGCCCGATACTTTTCTACTCTCAGATTGTCAAGGTAAGTAAAGGAAAGCATTAAGAACGATTCAAGGCTAAATGCAGCAGCCGTGTTGGGATTCAATACAGGCTCGGCATTGGCAAGTATGTTCATTCTTGGTAATAAATTACCCCCAAATTCGCTACACTCCTTAATTCCTGGGGTTGCAACCTCAACTGATGAACTATATCCTGAATACAGGGCTCAATCCACTGGTAGTAGCCTAACTGGTGGTAGACATGCTAGCATTTAATAATGCTGCATTTACCTGAGTCAGTAAGAATAGTGATGGTGGGAATTGGTGCTCAGGTCATTGAAGATAAATTTGACTGACGGTTTTGATATCCACTCATCATGATATATTACACATCATAATTAATACCAATACATAAATATAATTTTCTTTCTCTAAACATGAATACAACATTGTGTCAATTAATCATAAAGTCATACAATGTGTAATTACCCATAATCCCATTTTTGTTTTACATTTACTAACTATCACTCAATAGGCAGAGTAGCATAGTGGTTAGAGCGTTGGACTAGTAACTGAAAGGTTGCAAGTTCAAATCCCCGAGCTGACAAGGTACAAATCTGTCGTTCTGCCCCTGAACAGGCAGTTAACCCACTGTTCCTAAGCCGTCATTGAAATTAAGAATTTGTTCTTAACTGACTTGCCTAGTAAAATAAAGATAAAATAAAAAATCCTCATAAAATGTATATTTTTTTGTGAAACAAAATTAACAAATCATTGAAATGATTTGAATTTAGTTTTATTAAGCATGTGTTCGTTTTTTTGTGTCTATTTCAATAAATCCCAGAATTCTATTGAGAAAATTCTAACTACAACGTATTAAAGGTATGGCTTTCAATTAATGTACTGAAAACCTTATTGAATAAAATCTCCATAAGAAAATCTGTTAACCAGCAAATGGGACGGTTTTCTGCGGTTGAATTAAATGCATTCATTGCTTGCAAGGGAGCCACACCTGCCCATTAAGCCCATTACGAACTTGCGTAAGTCTAAATCGGGACCTATAATCATACATACAAAATAACTGATACTATCAAGTGCATTTATGCACATTGCATTCAGAAAGTATTCAGACCCCTTGACGTTACAGACTTATTCTAACATGGAATACATGAATTGTTTTCCTCATCAATCTGCACACAACACCCCATAATGACAAAGCACAAAAAGTGTTTTTTTTTTTTGCAAATGTACTACAAATAGAAAAACATAAATACCTTATTAACAGTGGAAGTCGGAAGTTTAAAAACTTAGGTTGGAGTCATTAAAACTTGTTTTTCAACCACTCCACAAAATTCTTGTAAACAAGTAATAGCTTTGTCAAGTCGGCTAGGACATCTACTTTGTGCATGACACAAGTCATTTTTCCAACAATTGTTTACAGACAGATTATTTCACTTATTATTCACTGTATCACAATTCCAGTGTGTCATACGTTTACAAACACTAAATTGGCTGTGCATTTAAACAACTTCGAAATTACCTCAAAATGATGTCATGGCTTTAGAAGCTTCCGATAGGCTAATTGACATAATTTGAGTCAATTGGAGGTGTACCTGTGGATGTATTTCAAGGCCTACCTTCAAAATCAGTGCCTCTTTGCTTGACATCATGGGAAAATCAAAAGAAATCAGCCAAGACCTTTCAGCGAGTTCCCAACTGTCTGAAGGTACAACGTTCATCTGTACAAACAATAGTACACAAGTATAAACACCATGGGACCTCGCAACCCTCATACCGCTCAGGAAGGGGACGCGTTCTGTCTCCTAGAGATAAACGTACTTTGGTGCAAAACCTGCAAATCAATCCCAGAACAACGGCAAAGGACCTTGTGAAGATGCTGGAGGAAACAGGTACAAAAGTATCTATAGCCACAGTAAAACGAGTCCCATAGCGACATAACCTGAAAGCCCGCTCAGCAAGGAAGAAGCCACTGCTCCAAAACCGCCCGAAAGAAAGCCAGACTACGCTTTGCAACTGCACATGGGGACAAAGGTCGCACTTTTTGGAGAAATGTCCTTTGGTCTGATGAAACAAAAATAGAACTGTTTGGCCATAATGAACATTGTTTTGTTTGGAAGATAAAGTGGGAGGCTTGCAAGCTGAGGAACATCATCCCAAACGTGAAGCATGGGGATGGCGGCATCATGATGTAGGAGTGCTTTGCTGCAGGAGGGACTGGTGCACTTCACAAAATAGATGTCATCATGAGGTAGGAAAATTATGTGGATATATTGAAGCAACATCTCAAGACATCAGTCAGGAAGTTAAAGCAAGGTCGCAAATGGGTCTTCCAAATGGACAATTACCCCAAGCATGCTTACAAAGTTGTGGCAAAATGGCCTAAGGACAACAAAGTCATGGTATTGGAATGGCCATCACAAAGCCCTGACCTCAATCATATCGAACATTTGTGGGCAGATCTGAAAAAGCATGTGCGAGCAAGGAGGCCTTAAAACTCATTTACACCAGCCCTGTCAGGAGGAATAGGGCCAAAATTCAGCCAATGTTTTGTGGGAAGCTTGTGGAAGACCACCCTAAATGTTTGACCAAAGGAAAACAATTTAAAGACAATGCTATCAAATACTAATTGAGTTTATTTTTACTTCTGACCCACTTGGAATGTGATGAAAGGAATAAAAGCTTAAATAAATAATTCTCTCCACTGTTATTCTGACATTTTACTTTCTTAAAATAAATTGCCGATCCAAACTGACCTAAGACAGGGAAGCTTTACTAGAATTATATGTCAGGAATTGTGAAAATTGATTTTAAATGTATTTGGCTCAGGTGTATGTAAACTTCCGACTTCAACTGTACATAATTATTCAGACCCTTTGCTTTGAGACCTGAAATTGAGCCCCGGTGTATCCTGTTTCCATGTATCATCCTCTTAGCACATGGATCTCATTAACGGGATCAACATCCAGTGAAACTGGAGCGCGCCAAATTCAAAATACAAAATTGTAATGTTAAACATTCATGAACTTACAAGTGTCCTACATCATTCAAAAGCTTAAAAACTTCTTAGGGCTGAGATCCCGCTAACGGGATCGATATGACAACAGCCAGTGAAAGTGCAGGGCGCCAAATTCAAAACAACAGAAATCCTATAATTAAGATTCCTCAAACATAGAAGTATTTCACACCATTTTAAAGATAAACTTCTTGTTAATCCCACCTCCGTCTCCGATATGAAATAGACTTGACGGCGAAAGCACCACAGACGACATGTTAGGTCAGAGCCAAGTAACAGAAAAACACAGCCATTTTTCCAGCCAAAGAGAGGAGTCACAAAAATCAGAAATAGAGATAAAATGAATGACTAACCTTTGATGATCTTCATCAGATGAGACTCATAGGATTTCATGTTACACAATACATTTATGTTTTGTTCGATAAAGTTCATATGTAAATCAAAAAATCTCAGTATACATTGGCGCATTATGTTCAGTGGTTCCAAAAACATCCTGTGATTTTGCAGAGAGCCACATCAATTTACAGAAATTCTCATAATAAATGTTCATGAAAATACAAGTGTTTTCATGGAACTTTAGATACAGGGGTTGCATTAAATAATCTTCTTCGGGATTGGTGTCTCATCCACGGGACGGTTGAGCTAACGTAGGCTAATGCGATTAGCATGAGGTTGTAAGTAACAATAACAATTCCCAGGATATAGACATATCTGATATTGGCAGAAAGCTTAAAGTCTTGTTAATCTAACTGCACTGTCCAATTTACAGTAGCTATTACAGTGAAATAATGCCATGCTATTGTTTGAGGAGAGTGCACAGTTTTTAACTTGAAAAGTTATTAATAAACAAATTAAGCACATTTGGGCCGTCTTGATGCAAAATGTTGAAATAAATGCAATGGTTCATGGGATCAGTCAAAAACTCAGGCACCCGATCGACATACACTGCTGCCATCCTTCTGCCATCTAGTGGCCAAAATCTAAACTGGGATGGAATAATACATTATGGCCTTTCTCTTGCATTTCAAAGATGATGGTACAAAAAAAGGGGGGGTTTCTTCATATTATCTTTTACCAGATCTAATGTTTTTGTGTTGTCCTACATTCCTTTCACATTTCCACAAAAAAAATGTTTCCATTCAAATGGTCTCAATAATATGCATATCCCTGCTTCAGGTCCTGAGCTAGAGGCAGTTAGATTTGGGTATGTCATTTCAGGCGAAAATTGAAAAAATGGGGCAGATCTTTATAAGGTATGTGCACACTGCCCAAAAAATGAGGTGGAAACTGAGTTGCATTTCTTGAACTCCTGTCAAATGTATGACCACATTAGCAATTTTGTTTCCCACAGATCACACAGACCCAGAAATAATTTGAAAACAAATCAAACATTGACAAACTCTCAAATCTGTTTGGCGAAATGTCACAGTCCGCAATCAAAGCAGCAAGATTGTTGGCCCATTGCACTGAGAAGAGTCTTTACATTTACTGTTAATTTCTAACCGTTTTCTATTCATGCTGTTTTGTGTCTTCTCACATTTGTTGACCATTTATTTCACCTACTTTGGCAATGTAAACATGTTTTCCATGCCAATAACGCCCCATTGAGTTGAAATGAGAGAGAGCAAGAGAGAGAGAAATGTGTTGTTATGTGCTGATGCAGTACTCTCCTGCTCTGCAGAGTTTGTCACCTCAGAGTCCCACCTCACTTTGGTGATATTGCCACGGTGATGAACTCTATATGAGCCTGCTGCAGGGGTCATCATGAATATGCATGAGTAAAAATGTTGTGAATAACTGTCTAGAGGGAGAGAGAGTTGAAAGGAGAGAGGGATGGAGGGAGAGAGCAAGGGGTAGAGGTGTGTGTGTCTCTGTGTATAGTATGTGTGTGTGTGTGGGTGTATAGGGGTGTGTGGGTGTTGGCATGTGTGTAACTCAATAACTGGTGCAAGGCCATGCGTACCCCAGGCATGGACTAAGACTTTTTTCAAAAGGTCATAGTGCATCAAAAGGACAAGTGAGTGTGTATGCGTGAGTGTGCATGTGAGTTGAGTGTGTGTTTCTGCGTGTGTGTGTGAGTTGAGTGAGTGTGTGTGTGTGTGTATCTGTGTGTGTTTGACCCTGGGGTAAACTACACTGCAGAAGAGTGGTTTGTTGATTTGTTTATATTCTGCTCTGTTTTGTCTTCTGTGATTCAAAGAACTATATGAGGGATGGTTGTCTTCCGCTGTGTGTGTGTATTTGATTCCTCCACTGTGTACGTGTGTGTATTTTCTTAGGGCTGTTCTGAAGGCTTTTTCATGACAGGGATTGAGAGAGCAAACAAGCCGGTAAAGTGTTCTATAGATTCTCAGCCTTGCATGGTCCCCCCAGAGACCTTCTTCCTCATCTTCCTCAGTGGCCTTCATTCCCCAGCTCCCCCAGTGGCCTTCATTCCCCAGCTCCCCCAGTGGCCTTCATTCCCCAGCTCCCCCAGTGGCCTTCATTCCCCAGCTCCCCCAGTGGCCTTCATTCACAAGCTCCCCCAGTGGCCTTCATTCCCCAGCTCCACCAGTGGCCTTCATTCCCCAGCTCCCCCAGTGGCCTTCATCCCCCAGCTCCCCCAGTGGCCTTCATCCCCCAGCTCCCCCAGTGGCCTTCATTACCCAGCTCCCCCAGTGGACTTCATTACCCAGCTCCTCCAGTGGACTTCATTCCCCAGCTCCCCCAGTGGCCTTCATTCCCCAGCCCCCCCCCCCCAGTGGCCTTCATTCCCCAGCTCCCCCAGTGGCCTTCATTACCCAGCTCCCCAAGTGGACTTCATTCCCCAGCTCACCCAGTGGCCTTCATTCCCCAGCCCCCCAGTGGCCTTCATTCCCCAGCTCCTCCAGTGGCCTTCATTCCCCTGCTCCCCCAGTGGACTTCTTCCCCTGCTCCCCCAGTGCCTTCATTCCCTTGCTCCTCCAGTGGTCTCCTCCCCCAGCTCCACCAGTGGAATTCTTCCCCAGTTCCCCTAGTGGCCTTTTTTCCCCTGCTCCCCCAGTGGCTGCATGTCCCAGCTCCTCCAGTGGCTTCATCTCCCAGCTCCCCCAGTGGCTGCATGTCCCAGCTCCTCCAGTGGCTTCATCTCCCAGCTCCCCCAGTGGCTTCATCTCCCAGCTCCCCCAGTGGCTTCATTCCCAGCTCCCCCAGTGGCTTCATCTCCCAGCTCCCCCAGTGGCTTTCATCTCCCAGCTCCTCCAGTGGCTTCATCTCCCAGCTCCCCCAGTGGCTTCATCTCCCAGCTCCCCAGTGGCTTCATCTCCCAGCTCCCCCAGTGGCTTCATCTCCCAGCTCCCCCAGTGGCTTCATCTCCCAGCTCCTCCAGTGGCTTCATCTCCCAGCTCCTCCAGTGGCTTCATCTCCCAGCTCATCCAGTGGCTTCATCTCCCAGCTCCTCCAGTGGCTGCATCTCCCAGCTCCTCCAGTGGCTTCATCTCCCAGCTCCCCCAGTGGCTTCATCTCCCAGCTCCTCCAGTGGCTTCATCTCCCAGCTCATCCAGTGGCTTCATCTCCCAGCTCCTCCAGTGGCTGCATGTCCCAGCTCCTCCAGTGGCTTCATCTCCCAGCTCCCCCAGTGGCTGCATGTCCCAGCTCCTCCAGTTTCTTCATCTCCCAGCTCCCCCAGTGGCTTCATCTCCCAGCTCCCCCAGTGGCTTCATCTCCCAGCTCCTCCAGTGGCTTCATCTCCCAGCTCATCCAGTGGCTTCATCTCCCAGCTCCTCCAGTGGCTTCATCTCCCAGCTCCCCCAGTGGCTTCATCTCCCAGCTCCCCCAGTGGCTTCATCTCCCAGCTCCTCCAGTGGCTTCATCTCCCAGCTCATCCAGTGGCTTCATCTCCCAGCTCCTCCAGTGGCTTTATCTCCCAGCTCCCCCAGTGGCTTCATCTCCCAGCTCCTCCAGTGGCTTCATGCCCCAGCTCCCCCAGTGGCTTCATGCCCCAGCTCCTCCAGTGGCTTCATGTCCCAGCTCCTCCAGTGGCTTCATGTCCCAGCTCCTCCAGTGGCTTCATGTCCCAGCTCCCCCAGTGGATTCATGTCCCAGTTCCCCCAGTGGCTTCATCTCCTCCAGTGGCTTCATGTCCCAGCTCCTCCAGTGGCTTCATGTCCCAGCTCCCCCAGTGGATTCATGTCCCAGTTCCCCCAGTGGCTTCATCCCCCAGCTCCCTCAATGGCTTCATTCCCATAGCTAAAACAGGTTTTTAGAATTTTCTGTGAAATTATAAAAAAATCTATTTTAAATAATATTCACAAATGAAAAATCAGGTTTACTTAATTATATATTCAGAACCTTTACTCAGTACTTTGTTGAAGCACCTTTGGCAGCAATTACAGCATTGAGTCTTGTTGGGTAAGATGATGCAAGCTTAGCACACCTGTATTTGTGGAGTTTCTCCCATTCTTCTCTGCAGATCCTCTCAGGCTCTGTCAGATTGAATGGGAGTGTCGTTGCACAGCTATTTTCAGGTCTCCCCAGAGATGTTCGATCGGATTCAAGTCTGGGCTCTGACTGGGCCACTCAAGGACATTCAGAGACTTGTCCTGAAGCCACACCTGTGTTGTTTTGGCTGTGTGCTTAGAGTTGTTGTCCTGTTGGAAGGTGAACCTTCGTCCCAGTCATCAGGTCCTGAGCACTCTAGGGCAAGTTATCATCAAGGATCTCTCTGTACTTTGATCCGTTCATCTTTCCCTTGATCCTGACTAATCTCCCAGTCCCTGCCACTGAAAAACATCCTGACAGCCTGATGGTGCCACCTCCATGCTCCACCTTAGGGATGGTGCCAGGTTTCCCCCAGATGTGACACTTGGCATTCAGGCCGAAGCGTTCAAACTTGGTTTCATCTGACCAGAGAATCTTGCTTTTCATGGTCTGATTGTCCTTTGGGTGATTTTTGAGAAACTCAAAGCTGGCTGTTATATGCCTTTTACTGAGAAGTGGCTTCTGTCTGGCCACTCTACAATAAAGGCCTGATTTGTGGAGTGCTGCAGAGATGGTTGTCATTCTGGAAGGTTCTCCCATCTCCACTGAGGATCTCTGGAGCTCTGTCAGAGTGGTCATCGGGTTCCTGGTCACCGAGCTGATAAAAGGCCCTTCTCCCCTGATTTCTCAGTTGTCCTGGGCGGCCAGCTCTAATAAGAGTCTTGGTGGTTCCAAACTTCTTCCATTTAAAATAATGATGGAGGCCACTGTGTTCTTGGGGACCTTCAATACTGCATACATTTTTTTTATGCTCTGACATGAATCGTCAACTTTATGAACTTATATAGACATGTGTTTGCCTTTCCAAATCGTGTCCAATCAATTGAATGTACCACAGGTGGACTACAATCAAGTTGTAGAACCATCTTAAAAATCTCTTAGGGCTAGGGGGCAGTGTTCAGAAGTTCGGATAAATGCTGTGCATAGAGAAAGTGAGACCGAGTAAATAGTTACCCTTGTTATTGTTTTACATTTAATATTTTTTTTGATATATATATATTTTTTTGTGTGTGTGCATTAGAATAGCATTTATGTATTTTGTAAATAGTTATTTCCTTCAAAATGTATCACTGTACCAATCACTGTAACTTCCAAAGAAGTTCATTATTTTGTGTGTGTGGCGCTGTCCTCAGATAATCGCATGGTATGCTTTCACCGTGAAGCCTTTTTGAAATCTGACAAGGTGGCTGGATTAACAAGAAGTTTACTTCTTATGGCTAGGGGCAGTACTGAGTAGCTTGGATGAATAAGGTGCCCAGAGGTTCCCAGAGTAAACTGCCTGCTACTCAGTCCCAGTTGCTAATATATGCATATTATTAGTATATTTGGATAGAAACCACTCCGAAGTTTCTAAAACTGTTTGAATGATGTTTATGAGTATAACAGAACTCATATGGCAGGCAAAAACCTTAGAAAAAATTCAACCAGGAAGTGGGAAATCTGAGGTTGGTCATTTTTCAACACATTCCTGTCACGCCCTGACCTTGAGAGCCTTTTTATGTCTCTATTTGGTTTGGTCAGGGTGTGATTTGGGTGGGCATTCTATTTTCTGTTTTCTATGTTTTTGTATTTCTATGTTTTGGCCGGGTATGGTTCTCAATCAGGGACAGCTGTCTATCGTTGTCTCTCATTGGGAATCATACTTAGGCAGCCTTTCCCTTCTGTCATTGTGGGAAGTTGTCTTTGTTAGGGGCACTGTAGCCCTTGTAAGCTTCACGGTCGGTTTGTTATTTCTTGTTTTGTTGGCGACATTTTAAATAAAAATAAAATGTACACTCACCACACTGCACCTTGGTCTTCCTTGAACGACATCCGTGACAATTCCCTATTGAAGATACAGTGGGATATTGGTCATGTTGCACTTCCTAAGGCTTCCACTAGATGTCAACAGTCTTTAGAAACTTGTTTGAGGCTGCCACTGTAAAGGAGGGGCTCATAAGGGCTCTTTGAGTCTGTGGTCTGGCAGAGTGCCACAAGCATGTGAGAGTCAGCTCGCGTTCCATTGCTTTTCTACAGACGAAGGAATTCTCGGGTTGGAATATTATTGAAGATTTATGTTAAAAACATCCTAAAGATTGATTCTATGCATCGTTTGACATGTTTCTACGGACTGTAACTGAACTTTTTGATATTTCATCTGCTCCTAGTGAATGCGCTTCGTGAGATTGGATTTGTTTACAAAACGCGCAAACAAAGGGATCTATTTGGACATAAATGATGGACATTATCGATCAAAACAAACATTTATTTTGGAACTGGGATTCCTGGGAGTGCATTCTGATGAAGATCATCAATGGTAAGTGAAGATTTACAATGTTATTTCTGACTTCTGCTGACTACACAATATGGCGGATATATTTTTGTCTTGTTTGGTCTCTGAGCGCCGTACTCAGATTATTGCATGGTTTGCTTTTCCGTGAAGTTAAAAAAAAAATCTGACACACTTCTCCTTAACACAGTGTCCAAAGAAGTGCCAGAAGTATACAGAATGGTGTCATCTGTGTAGAGGTGGATCAGAGACTCACCAGCAGCAAGAGCGACATCATTGATCTATACAGAGAAGAGAGTCGGTCCAAGAATTGAACCCTGTGGCACCCCCATAGAGACTGCCAGAGGTCCGGACAGCTGATCCTCCGATTTGACACACTGAACTCTATCAGAGAAGTAGTTGGTGAACCAACCGAGGCAATCATTTGAGAAACCAAGGCTGTCGAGTCTGCCGATGAGGATGTGGTGATTGACAGAGTCGAAAGCCTTGGCCAGATCAATGAATAGGGTTGCACAGTAATGTTTCTTATCGATGGCGGTTAAGATATCGTTTAGGACCTTGAGCGTGGCTGAGGTGTATCCATGACCAGCTCTGAATCCAGATTGCATAGAGGGTATGGTGAGATTCGAAATGGTCGGTAATCTGTTTATTGACTTGGCTTTCGAAGACCTTAGAAAGGCAGGGTAGGATAGATAAAGGTCTGTAGCAGTTTGGGTCAAGAGTGTCCCCCCCTTTGAAGAGGGGGATGACCGCAGCTTCTTTCCAATCTTTGGGAATCTCAGATGACACAAAAGAGAGGTTGAACAGGCTAGTAATAGGGGTGGCAACATTTTCGGCAGATCATTTTAGAAAGAAAGGGTCCAGATTGTCTAGCCCGGCTGATTTGTATGGGTCCAAATTTTGCAGCTCTTTCAGAACATCAGCTGACTGGATTTGGGAGATGGAGAAATGGGGTAGGGTTGGGTGAGTTGCTGTGGGGGGTGCAGTATTGTTGACCAGGGTAGGGGTAGTCAGATGGAAAGCATGGCCAGCCGTAGAAAAATGCTTACTTTTAATGCTTAGAAAAATTACACAGTGGTCTCCATCATTCTAAAACAGAAGAGGTTTGGAACTACAAAGACTCTTCCTCGAGCTGGCTGCCTGGCAAAACTGAGCAATCAGGGGAGAAGTGAGAGAGGTGACCAAGAACCCGATGGTCACGATGATTGAGCTCCAGAGTTCCTCAGTGGAGATGGGAGAACCATCCAGGAGGACAACCATATCTGCATCATTCCACCAATCAGGCCTTATTGGTGTAACTAGACGGAAGCCACTACTCTGTAAAAGGCACATGACAGCCAGCTTGGAGTTTGCCAAAAGGCACCTAAAGGACTCAGACCATGAGAAACAAGATTGTCTGGTCTGTTGAAACCAATATTGAACTTGAATGCCTGAATGCCAAGCATCACATCTGATAGAAAACCTGGCACCATCCCTACAGTGAAGAAGGGTGGTGGCAGCATCATGCTGTGAGGAAGTTTTACACAGCAAGGATTGGGAGACTAGTCAGAGAGAGAAAGATGAATGGAGTAAAATACAGATACATCCTTAATGAAAACCTGCTCTAGAGAACTCAGGACCACAGACTGGGGTGAAGGTTCACCTTCCAACAGGACAACAACCCAGCCACACAGCCAGGACAACACAGGAGTGGCTTCAGGACAGGTCTCTGAATGTCCTTGAGTGGCCCAGTCAGAGCTCGGACTTGAACCCGATCGAACATCTTTGGAGAGACCTGAAAATAGCTGTGCAGCGACACTCCCCATTCAACCTGAAAGAGCTTGAGAGGATCTGCAGAGAAGAATGGGAGAAACTCCCCAAATACAGATGTGCCAAGCTTGTAGCATCATACCCAAGAAGACGAGGCTGTAACCGCTGTCAAAGGTGTTTCAACAAAGTACTGAGTAAACGGTCTGAATACTTATTTAATTGGAATAAATTGTATTTTTTATACATTTGCAAAAAAAATATATATTGATGAGGAAAAACAATAATTTAATTAATTTTAGAATAAAGCTTTAACTTTTAAAAAATCTGGAAAAAGTCAAGGGTTCTGAATACTTTCCAAAATGCACTGAATGCACTTGTTCATCAGTGAATTGGAAATGTGTGTTTAAGAAAGTGTTTCTAACTATAAGCATCCACCTACTGTTCGAAAGAAAACACTCTGACGTGTCCAGAAATACAAAGATCTTCTCTCTGTGCGTGCTTTAATCTTCACAGTAATTATCTTATCTAAAGTGGCTGAACGGTGGTGTCCGAACACCTGCCCTGGAGCTGATATACCAGACCGACTAGATCCCTCAGCAACATCATAATTCTAAAAGCACAAACGTCCTGTGTACCCAGCAGGAAAGGGTGGGTCCACTGCTACCATGAAAAGACGTTCATCCTGCTATCATAAAAACATTTCCCGTTACTGTGCCTCGATTGGACAGCATTATGCTCCACGACCAGGTACACCTCAAATAATATTTTTTAAAAAGCTGTTACCAGGTACACCTTCTAAAAAAGCATTGGCTACACAAAATGGACTGTTCCCACCAATGCCAGGACCATGAAAGACATTGTACTCAAATGCAGCCAAACGTACAGTTGAAGTCAGAAGTTTACATACACTTAGGTTGGAGTCAGTAAACCTCGTTTTTCAACCACTCCACAAATTTCTACAAAACTACAGTTTTGGCAAGTCGGTTAGGACATCTACTTTCTGCATGACACAAATCATTTTTCCCAAATTTGTTTACAGACAGATTATTTCACTTATAATTCACTGTATCACAATTCCGGTGGGTCAGACGTTTACATACAATCAAAAATGATGTCATGGGGAAATCAAAAGAAATCAGCCAAGACCTCAGAAAAAAGATTGTAGACCTCCACAAGCCTGGTTCATCCTTGGGAGAAATTTCCAAATGCCTGTTCATCTGTACAAACAAAGTATGCAAGTGTAAACACCATGGGACCACGCAGTCTTCATACCGCTCAGGAAGGAGAAGCGTTCTGTCTCCTAGAGAGGCATGTACTTTGGTGAAAATTTGCAAATCAATCCCAGAACAACAGCAAAGGACATTGTGAAGATGCTTGAGGAAACAGGTACAAAGTGATCTATATCCACAGTGAAAATGAGTCCTATATCAACATAACCTAAAAGGCCTCTTAGCGAGGAAGAAGCCACGGCTCCAAAACCGCCATAAAAAAGCAAGACTTTGGGGCCTCCCGGGTGGTGCAGTGGCAGCAAGCCTGGGTTGTTCTTTCACAACCTCGCACTGCAGCACCAGCCTGGGTGCCAGGTCACGCCCAGGCTCTTGGATCACAACCTGTCGCAACCTGGGGCCACAGCCTGCGGATGAAACAAAAATAGAACGGGATTGTTGTGTTTGCGCAAGCCAAAGAACACCATCCCAACCGGAAGCACGGGGTTGGAAGCATCATGTTGTGGGGGTGCTTTGCTGCAGGAGGGACTGGTGCACTTCACAAAATAGATGGCACCATGAGGTTGGACAAATATGTGGATATATTGAGGCAACACCTCAAGACATCAGTCAGGAAGTTAAAGTTTGGTCGCAAATGGGTCTTCCAAATGGACAATGGCATACTTCCGAAGTTGTTGCAAAATGGCTTAAGTACAACAAAGTTAAGGTATTGGAGTGGCTATCACAATGCCCTGACCTCAATCCCATAGAACATTTGTGGGCAGAACTGAAAAGGCATGTGCAGGCAAGGAGGCATACAAACCTGACTCAGTTACACCAGCTCTGTCAGGAGGAATGGGACAAAATTCACTCAACTTATTGTGGGAAGCTTGTGGAAGGCTACCCAAAGCATTTGACCCAAGTTAAAGCAATGTCAAGTCAATGCTACCAACTTTGAATTGAGTGTATATAAACTAAAATTGTGTTTTTTTTTGTTTAAATGCATTTGGCTAAGGTATATGTAAACTTCTGACCTCAACTGTATGCCCAAGAACAGCCACACATATGCCTCGGTCTTGGGTAGGCAAACAGACCCACGCTTTAATATCCACCCAAGCCCCATCCTGCGACCTTAGAGGTATTCACCACAAGGCTGGTAGTTCCATCCACCAAACTATCAGGAGTAAAACAGGGAGGTGACTCAGGGGGTATACTAATTTGGTATAGATCATAACCCACTCTATTTAATCAATTAAAACTGAAGCATTTCACCTCTAGTTAAAAATAAATAGGGATATTATCAAAACATATACAACTGCAACCAATGCTGAACAAAAATAGAAATGCAACATGCAACAATTTCTGAGTTAAACAACCCTCCAGGCAAGCTTCAATGCCATACAACTCTTCTTCCGTGGCCTCCAATTGATCTTAAATACAAGTAAAACTAATTGCATGCTCTTCAACCGATCACTGCCTGCACCTGCCCGCCTGTCCAACATCACTACTCTGGACGGCTCTGACTTAGAATACGTGGACAACTACAAATACCTAGGTGTCTGGTTAGACTGTAAACTCTCCTTCCAAACTCACATCAAACATCTCCAATCCAAAGTTAAATCTAGAATTGGCTTCCTATTTCGCAACAAAGCATCCTTCACTCATGCCGCCAAACATACCCTTGTAAAACTGACCACCCTACCAATCCTCGACTTCGGCGATGTCATTTACAAAATAGCCTCCAATACCCTACTCAACAAATTGGATGCAGTTTATCACAGTGCCATCCTTTTGTCACCAAAGCCCCAGTATTTTACCCACCATTGTATTTACGCCACCATGGCTTTTTTTGCCTTTACCTCGCTTCATCTCACTCATTTGCTCACCAAACCCACTGTATTATTGCTCCATGTCATCTACAAGACCCTGTCTAGGTAAAGTCCCACTTTATCTTGGCCAGCTCGCTGGTCACCATAGCATCACCCACCTGAAATAAAGAAATAAAAGAAATAAAAAATTGGGGACCTTCAATGCGTAACATTTTTGGTACCCTTCCCCAGACCTGTGCCTCGACACAATCTTGTCTCGGAGCTCTATGGCTCCAGCAGGTATATCTCTCTCAATGGTCTTTTGACTCCTTGGTTTTGGCTCAAAAGTGTCAACTGTGGGACCTTTCTTTGTGCCGAATACTCCTTCCAGTCTCTGCTGCCAAAGACTGGAAAATATTTAAAAATTTCTGAAACCTGAAACCTCTTATCTTCCTCACTAGCTTTAAGCACCAACTGTCAAAGCAGCTCACAGATTACTGCACCTGTACATAGCCCACCTATAATTTAGCCCAAACAACTACCTCTTTCCCTACTGTATTTATTTTATTTTATTTATTTATTTTGCTCATTTTGCACGCCATTATTTTTATTTCTACTTTGCACATTCTTCCACTGCAAATATACAATTCCAGTGTTTTACTTGCTATATTGTATTTACTTTGCCACCATGGCCTTTTTTTGCCTTTACCTCCCTTATCTCACCTCATTTGCTCACATCGTATATAGACTTGTTTCTAATGTATTATTGACTGTATGTTTGTTTTACTCCATGTGTAACTCTGTGTCATTGTATGTGTCGAAATGCTTTGATTTTATCTTGGCCAGGTTGCAATGGTAAATGAGAACTTGTTCTCAACTTGCCTACCTGGTGAAATAAAGTTGTGAAATAAAATAAATACAAAATTGGGGACCTTCAATGCTGGTAACATTTTTGGTATGTGCCCTTCCCCAGACCTGTGCCTCGACACAATCTTGTCTCGGAGCTCTATGGACAACTCATTTTGACCTCATGGCTTGGTTTTGGCTCTAACATGCAGTGTCAACTGTTCACATGGGACCTTATCTAGGCAGGTGTGTGCCTGAATACTTTCTGAATGCCCTGCCCATGTGAACTAGACATTTATTTTCTGGAAAATATTTAGGAAAGAGTTTGTTTTCCTGCACACATGTCCAGTTTGAGACTATTCCTCTTCTGCTTTCTCTCTCACTCTTTCTCTCTCCCTCGCTCTGTCTCGCTTTCTCTCTCTCTTTCTCTCTCTCTCTACCTCTCTCAGTCTCTCTCTCTCTCTCTCCCTCTCTCTCTCTCTCTCTCTCTCTCTGTTACTACATACGACCAAACTCTTCAGTCATCACCTGAGGTCTGTTATTATATACTCTCTGAACCTCAGTCATCATCCTCTCTGTTACTATATACTACCAAACTGAACCTCAGTCATCATCTGAGATCTGTTACTATCTACTACCAAACTGAACCTCTCATCTGAGATCTGTTACTAAATACTACCAAACTGAACCTCTTTCTCATCTCCCTCTGTTCTATATCTACCAAACTGAACCTCAGTCATCATCTGAGATCTGTTCTATATCTACCAAACTCTCTCATCATCTGAGATCTGTTACTATATACTACCAAACTCTCAGTCATCATCTGAGATCTCTACTATATACTACCAAACTGAACCTCAGTCATCATTCCCTTACCAAACTGAACCCAGTCTCTCTGTTATATACTACCAAACTGAACCTCAGTCATCTGAGATCTGTAACTCTATCTACCAAACTGAACCTCAGTCATCATCTGAGATCTGTTACTATATACGACCAAACTGAACCTCTCTCATCTGAGATCTGTTACCATACTCTCTGAATCTCATCTGAGATCTG
Source organism: Oncorhynchus masou masou (assembly GCF_036934945.1). Lineage (NCBI taxonomy): Eukaryota > Metazoa > Chordata > Actinopteri > Salmoniformes > Salmonidae > Oncorhynchus > Oncorhynchus masou. Next base: position 86,477,458 of record NC_088224.1, read on the forward strand.
TTACTATCTCTCCTGCTCCCCCTCTATTTCTGTGTCACTGTATAATAATCATAAAATAAATGATTTCTCTGAGATCTGTTCATCTCAGGTCACGAACCCAGTCCTGGAGGCCCAGAAAATCCCTCCACCATGACTCAGTCATCATCTGAGATCTGTTACTATACTGGAACTGAGCCGGTGTGTTGTGGTCTACTGAACCTCAGTCATCATCTGAGATCTGTTGTATGTGTACCAAACTGAACCTCAGTCATCATCTGAGTGTCTGTTGTGTGTGTACCAAACTGTGTGTCATCATCTGAGTGTGTGTGTGTATGTGTACCAAACTGTCAGTCATCATCTGTGTCTGCTTTTGTTCCAAACGTGAACCTCAGTGGATGAGGTGGCTGTTACTAGGTATACGTTGTGCCAGCAGCACTGAATCTGTGAACTGGGCCAAGAACCTCAAAAGATCTTCCTCAGAAAAAACCTCAGCATTGTACTGTTAAATGAGATGTGACATGTCTTTCATCTTTCTGTTCTTAATCTACCAAACTGAACCTCAGTCATTCTCTTGTTCACATGCTACCAAACTGAGGCCAGTCATCATCAGGTCTGGCAAGTCTGGCATGAACAGTACATCCATTTCAGAAGGTCAAACTGAACCTGTGCTGAGAGGACATGCACACTCACGCCCACGCACACACACACGCACACACACCAAACTGAACCTCAGTCATCATCTGACACTGTTACTATATATACTGAACCTCAGTCATCATCTGAGACACACAACACACACATGGTTCCCCTGGCAAGAAACAATTGAGCCATCATCATGAGGTCTGTTAAAAAAGCAGGAATTAGCAGGAGAATATTTGGTAGAGGTGAAATACTGAATCTCAGTCATCATCTGATATCTGTTACTACATACGACCAAACTGAACTTCAGTCATCATCTGAGATCTGTTACTATATACTACCAAACTGAACCTCAGTCATCACCTGAGATCTGTTACTATATGGTAAAATACTGAATCTCAGTCATCATTTGAGATCTGTTACTATATACTACCAAACTGAACCTCAGTCATCACCTGAGATCTGTTACTATATGGTAAAATACTGAATCTCAGTCATCATTTGAGATCTGTTACTATATACTACCAAACTGAACCTCAGTCATCACCTGAGATCTGTTACTATATGGTAAAAACTGAACCTCAGTCATCATTTGAGATCTGTTACTATATACTACCAAACTGAACCTCAGTCATCACCTGAGATCTGTTACTATATGGTAAAATACTGAATCTCAGTCATCATTTGAGATCTGTTACTATATACTACCAAACTGAACCTCAGTCATCACCTGAGATCTGTTACTATATACTACCAAACTGAACCTCAGTCATCATCTGAGATCTGTTACTATATACTACCAAACTGAACCTCATTCATCATCTGAGATCTGTTACTATATACTACCAAACTGAACCTCAGTCATCATCTGAGATCTGTTACTATATGGTAAAATACTGAATCTCAGTCATCATTTGAGATCTGTTACTATATACTACCAAACTGAACCTCAGTCATCATCTGAGATCTGTTACTATATGGTAAAACTGAACCTCAGTCATCATTTGAGATCTGTTACTATATACTACCAAACTGAACCTCAGTCATCATCTGAGATCTGTTACTATATACTACCAAACTGAACCTCAGTCATCATCTGAGATCTGTTACTATATACTACCAAACTGAACCTCAGTCATCATCTGAGATCTGTTACTATATACTACCAAACTGAACCTCAGTCATCATCTGAGATCTGTTACTATATACTACCAAACTGATGCTCAGTCATCATCTGAGATCTGTTACTATATACTACCAAACTGAACCTCAGTCATCATCTGAGATCTGTTACTATATACTACCAAACTGAACCTCAGTCATCATCTGAGATCTGTTACTATATACTACCAAACTGAACCTCAGTCATCATCTGAGATCTGTTACTATATACTACCAAACTGAACCTCAGTCATCATCTGAGATCTGTTACTATATACTACCAAACTGAACCTCAGTCATCATCTGAGATCTGTTACTATATACTACCAAACTGAACCTCAGTCATCATCTGAGATCTGTTACTATATACTACCAAACTGAATGCTCAGTCATCATCTGAGATCTGTTACTATATACTACCAAACTGAACCTCAGTCATCATCTGAGATCTGTTACTATATACTACCAAACTGAACCTCAGTCATCATCTGAGATCTGTTACTATATACTACCAAACTGAACCTCAGTCATCATCTGAGATCTGTTACTATATACTACCAAACTGAACCTCAGTCATCATCTGAGATCTGTTACTATATACTACCAAACTGAACCTCAGTCATCATCTGAGATCTGTTACTATATACTACCAAACTGAACCTCAGTCATCATCTGAGATCTGTTACTATATACTACCAAACTGAACCTCAGTCATCATCTGAGATCTGTTACTATATACTACCAAACTGAACCTCAGTCATCATCTGAGATCTGTTACTATATACTACCAAACTGAACCTCAGTCATCATCTGAGGTCTGTTACTATATACTACCAAACTGAACCTCAGTCATCATCTGAGATCTGTTACTATATACTACCAAACTGAACCTCAGTCATCATCTGAGATCTGTTACTATATGGTAAAATACTGAACCTTATTGATCATAGTCAAACAGGTTAATGTTTTATCCTAGCATCTCTCTCTTTCATCTCCCTTTCCCTCTCATTCGCCTCGATAAATCTGCACCTTGTCTGTCTGCATCTCTCTCTCTCTCTCTCTCTCTCTCTCTCTCTCTCTCTCTCTCTCTCCTGTGTGTGTATTTATTCAGCTCTATGACTATTCACTGAGCACTAGTTTAATGTATCTCTTGAGGAATATTATCTATAAGAGAGGGTAGCGGAAGGTCAAACTACTGACAATCATTTTAACATTGTTTTTCTATGTATTTTTCCTCTCTGTTGAATTATCCCTCTATTATTCTCTCTTCTGGTCCCCTTGGTCTTTCTCGCTCTTTTGGTCCCCTTGGTCTTTCTCGCTCTTCTGGTCCCCTTGGTCTTTCTCTCTCTTCTGGTCCCCTTGGTCTTTCTCTCTCTTCTGGTCCCCTTGGTCTTTCTCCCTCTTCTGGTCCCCTTGGTCTTTCTCCCTCTTCTGGTCCCCTTGGTCTTTCTCGCTCTTTTGGTCCCCTTGGTCTTTCTCGCTCTTCTGGTCCCCTTGGTCTTTCTCTCTCTTCTGGTCCCTCTTCTGGTCCCCTTGGTCTTTCTCCCTCTTCTGGTCCCCTTGGTCGTTCTCGCTCTTCTGGTCCCCTTGGTCTTTCTCTCTCTTTTGTTACCCTTGGTCTTTCTCTCTCTTCTGGTCCCCTTGGTCTTTCTCGCTCTTCTGGTCCCCTTGGTCTTTCTCTCTCTTCTGGTCCCCTTGGTCTTTCTCTCTCTTCTGGTCCCCTTGGTCTTTCTCTCTCTTCTGGTCCCCTTGGTCTTTCTCGCTCTTCTGGTCCCCTTGGTCTTTCTCGCTCTTCTTTCCCCTTGGTCTTTCTCGCTCTTCTGGTCCCCTTGGTCTTTCTCGCTCTTCTTGTCCCCTTGGTCTTCCTCTCTCTTCTGGTCCCCTTGGTCTTTCTCTCTCTTCTGGTCCCCTTGGTCTTTCTCTCTCTTCTGGTCCCCTTGGTCTTTCTCTCTCTTCTGATCCCCTTGGTCTTTCTCTGTGTGTGTGTGTGTGTTTGTGTCGTCTGGCTGGTAAAATGCTTGGTGTGAGTGTGTCTCTAAAATTAGTATCAGCATTCTCGTAGCAGCATGGTAGCAGCATTATACACTGGGCCAGACGCACACACACACACGCACACGCACACACACACACGCACACACACAGACATGCACACGCACACAGGCACAACACAAACATGCACACACGCACACATGCACACACGCACACATGCACACACGCACACATGCACACACACACACATGCACACACACATGAGATGAAACACCACTCCCATTCATCTGGATATGGGATAACTCTGAATCCTGAATCACTGTACACTATATAATACTAGGGATACTGGTACTGCTGTTTTTCATATGTATAACAGGCCCATATGGAAGTTAGCCAGTGCTTCTGCCATTAGTGCTGTGGTTTAGACATGTGGCTTCACTGTCAAGACTAAGATATGGTGTAGTAAGCCTCTGCAATCTGGCTCAGAGAGTGGATTGTGTTTGCATTTCCTTGGGAGGGCTGCAGAAAAATACCTAAAACTAATGTTTAAACCCTAGTTAACCCTTAACGAAACCGTTTAGAACAAATGTCTAAAAAGAATGTTTAAACCCTATCCAAAAACGGAATCGTTAACTTCAAATGACCTATGTGTCTTTTACAGTATTTATATCGCTCTGTCTCTCTCTCACTGTGTGTGTGTGTACGTGTGCCTATTCGCCATAGAGACAGCATGAGTCAGATACCCTGAAGCTACTCAGTGAGACAGGAGGTGAATCACATTTAATCGATGACCATTTCTGTCTCGCCTGTCAATCAAGTTGATTGACAGCTGACAGGAGGCGGAATGAGGAAAAAGAAGGCTGAGAGACATTTAGAACGGTCTGGTTTCCATATCCATTCAGCCTGGTTTCCTCGGGAATAATAGACCATTCAAAAGCATTCATGACCCACACACAATGGCACACACACACACACACACACACACACACACACACACACACACACACACACACACACACACACACACACACACACACACACACACTTCAATACTGCAAACACACAAATATACACACACGCACTCACACAGAAATGATCGCATGGCTCAAGGCTCAAACATGCACTGACAGATTTCATTACTCTGTACGCCTGTGTACATTACGCATTCTATTGGGTAAATGGGACTACATACTAATAGAGTGTGGTATATACAACACAACCTTCTCTTAGTTACAGCAAACCACAGAAACGTGTCTTCTCATCTGACCTCAACCCCAGACACCAATCACCAATCGTACAGTTGAGACGAGAGCATGTTCGAGGAGCACAGTGCAGCGCTCCCGGATGGAGAGCATGTTGAGGGGTTAAGGGCCTTGCTCACGGTAGGGGAATGTCTTGAGGATGTGAACCCAAAAGCACTGCAGTTGGTAGCTCAATCCCGGAGGTAAGGGTTAGGATATGATTGACAGCTGATAAATGAGAAAGGAATGCCTGTAGAATATAGACTTGGCATGGTGGGTTGGAGAGGTAGGGACGACAGAACAAGCGATGGATATAGAGTCTAGTGGTAGAGAGGAGGACTATAGAACAAGCGATGGATATAGAGTCTAGTGGTAGAGAGATGAGGACTACAGAACAAGCGATGGATATAGAGTCTAGTGGTAGAGAGATGGGTAGCACAGAACAAGCGATGGATATAGAGTCTAGTGGTAGAGAGATGAGGACTACAGAACAAGCAATGGATATAGAGTCTAGTGGTAGAGAGATGGGTAGCACAGAACAAGCGATGGATATAGAGTCTAGTGGTAGAGAGATGAGGACTACAGAACAAGCGATGGATATAGAGTCTAGTGGTAGAGAGATGGGTAGAACAGAACAAGCGATGGATATAGAGTCTAGTGGTAGAGAGATGAGGACTACAGAACAAGCGATGGATATAGAGTCTAGTGGTAGAGAGATGGGTAGAACAGAACAAGCGATGGATATAGAGTCTAGTGGTAGAGAGATGAGGACTACAGAACAAGCGATGGATATAGAGTCTAGTGGTAGAGAGATGAGGACTACAGAACAAGCGATGGATATAAAGTCTAGTGGTAGAGAGATGAGGACTACAGAACAAGCGATGGATATAGAGTCTAGTGGTAGAGAGATGGGTAGAACAGAACAAGCGATGGATATAGAGTCTAGTGGTAGAGAGGAGGACTATAGAACAAGCGATGGATATAGAGTCTAGTGGTAGAGAGATGGGTAGCACAGAACAAGCGATGGATATAGAGTCTAGTGGTAGAGAGATGGGTAGCACAGAACAAGCGATGGATATAGAGTCTAGTGGTAGAGAGGAGGACTATAGAACAAGCGATGGATATAGAGTCTAGTGGTAGAGAGATGGGTAGCACAGAACAAGCGATGGATATAGAGTCTAGTGGTAGAGAGATGGGTAGAACAGAACAAGCAATGGATATAGAGTCTAGTGGTAGAGAGATGAGGACTACAGAACAAGCGATGTATATAGAGTCTGGTGGTAGAGAGATGAGGACTATAGAACAAGCGATGGATATAGAGTCTAGTGGTAGAGAGATGGGTAGCACAGAACAAGTGATGGATATAGAGTCTAGTGGTAGAGAGATGGGTGAAACAGAACAAGCGGTGGATGGCGAGAGTCTGGTGGTAGAGAGATGGGTTGTAAAAGGAGGTAGAGTGTGTCAGAGAGTTGAAAGGAAGAAGAGGGAAACAGAAAAAGTGGAAAAGATACTGATAGAGAAAAGAACAGAGAGAGACATGGACATGGGGACAAGAGCATTACACAGAAATAGAGAAGCAGTGAAGAGAAGAAGAGAGGGAAGAGAAATAGAAGGATGGAGTCAGAGTTGGACAGATAAAGGGAATGAAGCAGAACACAAGGGAGAAGGGAGATGGATGGTTTGACAGAGAAAGTGTGTGTGTGTGTGTGTGTGTGTGTGTGTGTGTGTGTGTGTGTGTGTGTGTGTGTGTGTGTGTGTGTGTGTGTGAAAGAGAGAGAAAGAGAAACTGGTAGAGAGGGAGATGTTGGAGGAAGGGAAGAGAAAGAGTAAAAGAGAGGTAGAGATGTAGAGAGGAAGGGATGGTTGTAGAAAGAGAGAGGTGAAGAGGGAAGCGAGAGAGAAGGGGAAATAACCTGATGACCTTTGAAGTTGAGAGGCAAACTGTTTATGGAGAGTTTGCTCAACAGGGGCAACATCAATGCAAATGTCTTATACCTGCTACAAAAATATGTACCCTCAATTTCTTTAAGGATTCTACACAGAGAAAATATGGTGCGTGCGTGCGTGCGTGCGTGCGTGCGTGTGTGCGTAACAGCTTTCTTCTGTGGACGAAGGATCGGACCAAAGCGCAGCGTGGTTAGAGTTCAACATGTTTGATAAAGACCATAAACGTGAACACGACACAATACCAAAACAACAAATGTGAAAAACCGAACAGTCCTATCTGGTGCCAACCACCCACAAAACCCAACACAAAACAGGCTACCTAAATATGGTTCCCAATCACAGACAATGATTAACACCTGCCACTGATTGAGAACCATATCAGGCCAAGCATAGAAATGGAAAAACTAGACACACAACATAGAATGCCCACTCAGCTCACGTCCTGACCAACACTAAAACAAAGAAAACACAAAAGAACTATGGTCAGAATGTGAAGGCAAGAGCAGGAATTCTCTGCTGAATCAATGAGAGCTTGAAGACATTTGAGTGGGTGCAGCCTACACCAATACAAATCTATAAAGTTTACCTCAATTCAATTAACTTCCGTTTAAAATCAATTACATAACCATTTCAATGAAATTCAATTAATTTCAATTAAATTCATTAATTTCAATTCAATTTAAGGGCTTTATTGGCATGGGAAACATAAGTTAACATATGTCCTTCTCTCTCTCTCGACCCCCCCTCTCTCTTTCTCTCTCTCTCTATCTATCTCTTGCCCCCTCTTTCTCTCTCTCGCTCTCTCTATCTCGCTCTCTCTCGCTTTCTCTCTCTAGCATTCTGTCCGTCTTTGTCCAAAGCTTTCATCAAGTCAAAGGTTGGCTACTTTGAAGAATATCAAAAATAAAATATATTTTGATTTGTTTAACACTTTTTTGGTTACTACATGATTCCACATGTGTTATTTCATAGTTTCGATGTCTTCACTGTTATTAAACAACGTAGAAAATAGTAATAATAAAGAAAAATCCTTGAATGAGTAGGTGTGTCCAAACTTCTGATTGGTACTCTAGCTTAGAACAGAACCCTTCCAGTATTGGTCAGTAAGAAGTTAATGCATTTACTTAATGAATAAGATTTCCTGTGTTTTAGAAGTAAACTCTGAAATATATAAGTGGATGAATAAGTGGAGAGACAGAGGGAGGACTTGGCAGCCAAAAGCAGGAACTTCCTATGACTCCAGGCTTTACCCAGGAGTCAGTGGGAGTCAGGAGTACCCCTGGGGGACGTTCTCATTCGCTGTGAACACAGTGAGGGGCTGGCCCAGAGTGGGCTGGGGTCAACATTCTACTGCATGATTGGCCGAGACCTGCCATCCTGTGATGAGTCAGTGTCGCCCACGGCAATGGCGTGCCTCATATTCTGGGATGGCAGAGTCGGTTGGCTTCGTGTCTGTGTCTGAGAGAGAGAGGGAGAGAGAGAGAGAGAGAGAGAGAGAGAGAACACATCCTGTGTTCTTTGTATGTTCGTCGGATAGGATTGATGCATATTTCTTTATGTGACTGTAGAAGAGAAGATTACTTTACTTACTTCTACTGCTAGAACAAACTTGCTATGTGAATGTGCCAGTATGTATTACCAAAGACTGTTACATTTAGGGACTGAACGTGCAAGCCAGCCAGCGAAAGGAGGGGGAGATGAAGGTGATAGGTGATAGAGAGACGGAGACAAACAGACAGACAGACAGACAGACAGACAGACAGACAGACAGACAGACAGACAGACAGACAGACAGACAGACAGACAGACAGACAGACAGACAGACAGAGACATACATGCAACCAACCAGTCACTTTTGTGTCTGACTCAATAGAAATGTAAAATAAATACTAATGATCCAGCAGCATGACCATCTCTGATTAATATTCAGAACATGTTCCTCCTGTCTTTCCAGGTCAGATGGTGCTCCTCCACACAGAGTATGTGGATTCTGTGTTAGTCTGACTGAGCAATCAGGATCACGCTGAATTAATGCTGTTGCACACATCTCCTCCACTCCTCCGTTCTCGCATCACTCTGAACATCTTAGCTGCAAAACTTTTCCCATCATGAAAACGGATTGAAAATGACAAAAGAAAAAATAACCTATTCAGTAGTGCATCGGTTACAATGGTTTCTGTAAACTACATTTAATTCCCCTCAGAGGTTTATCATCCTGCTCTAATGCGCTCGTGTGTGTGTGTGTGTGTGTGTGTGTGTGTGTGTGTGTGTGTGTGTGTGTGTGTGTGTGTGTGTGTGTGTGTGTGTGTGTGTGTGTGTGTGTGTGTGTGTGTGTGTGTGTGTGTGCGCGTGTGTCTTTGTAAAAGTACTCTGATGCAGTCACATCTGAGCGATTCATGACAAAAGACTGCCCAAAAATAACACACACTCCCAGCCCTTATCTCGTGAGCTTTACCACACACATACACACACTGGCAAGTGTGTATTTGCCAACAAGCTCTCACAGTCTCACGTCAGAAATTAGACGTTCATCCATGTTTCTCTATCACAT
>NC_088224.1:86501964-86504464 GCF_036934945.1 Oncorhynchus masou masou
GGATAACACTGGGCCACACACAAGGCTGACTGTCATCTCCACCACACAGGTAAGGCTGAGCTCTACAGACCAAACCAAGGCTGACTGTCATCTCCACCACACAGGTAAGGCTGAGCTCTACAGACCAAACCAAGGCTGACTGTCATCTCCACCACACAGGTAAGGCTGAGCTCTACAGACCAAACCAAGGCTGACTGTCATCTCCACCACACAGGTAAGGCTGAGCTCTACAGACCAAACCAAGGCTGACTGTCATCTCCACCACACAGGTAAGGCTGAGCTCTACAGACCAAACCAAGGCTGACTGTCATCTCCACCACACAGGTAAGGCTGAGCTCTACAGACCAAACCAAGGCTGACTGTCATCTCCACCACACAGGTAAGGCTGAGCTCTACAGACCAAACCAAGGCTGACTGTCATCTCCACCACACAGGTAAGGCTGAGCTCTACAGACCAAACCAAGGCTGACTGTCATCTCCCCGACATGTATGGCTGAGCTCTACAGACCAAACCAAGGCTGACTGTCATCTCCACCACACAGGTAAGGCTGAGCTCTACAGACCAAACCAAGGCTGACTGTCATCTCCCCGACATGTATGGCTGAGCTCTACAGACCAAACCAAGGCTGACTGTCATCTCCACCACACAGGTAAGGCTGAGCTCTACAGACCAAACCAAGGCTGACTGTCATCTCCACCACACAGGTAAGGCTGAGCTCTACAGACCAAACCAAGGCTGACTGTCATCTCCACCACACAGGTAAGGCTGAGCTCTACAGACCAAACCAAGGCTGACTGTCATCTCCACCACACAGGTAAGGCTGAGCTCTACAGACCAAACCAAGGCTGACTGTCATCTCCACCACACAGGTAAGGCTGAGCTCTACAGACCAAACCAAGGCTGACTGTCATCTCCACCACACAGGTAAGGCTGAGCTCTACAGACCAAACCAAGGCTGACTGTCATCTCCACCACACAGGTAAGGCTGAGCTCTACAGACCAAACCAAGGCTGACTGTCATCTCCACCACACAGGTAAGGCTGAGCTCTACAGACCAAACCAAGGCTGACTGTCATCTCCACCACACAGGTAAGGCTGAGCTCTACAGACCAAACCAAGGCTGACTGTCATCTCCACCACACAGGTAAGGCTGAGCTCTACAGACCAAACCAAGGCTGACTGTCATCTCCCCGACATGTATGGCTGAGCTCTACAGACCATAAGAAACGTGTTCTACAGTAACTCATGTACATTCCTAATGACAATGGTGCTATACGATGTGTTTTTAAACACACAGGACAAGCACATGAACACAAAAATACACACACACGGACACACACAGACACACAGCTACGTTTGAGTGGTTATTTTTGGTAAATAACCTGAAAAACAGGTGAAGGATGTAAGATGATGTGAATGAATCACAAGAGGGAGCTGTACGTAAGATTTTGGATTATTCTATCAAAGCAATTTCCGCTTTCAAACTTTCTCTTTCTGGCTTTGTGTGTAGCAGTCAGTATGTTGGAATTGGAATTGAATTGTTGGAGCTGGTTGATGTGTACATGGTTATAAATGAGGTACAGGGATGTTGATTTGAACTGTTGGAGCTAGTTGAGGTGTACATGGTTATAAATGAGGTACAGGGATGTTGATTTGAACTGTTGGAGCTAGTTGATGTGTACATGGTTATAAATGAGGTACAGGGATGTTGATTTGAACTGTTAGAGATGGTTGAGGTGTACATGGTTATAAATGAGGTACAGGGATGTTGATTTGAACTGTTGGAGCTAGTTGATGTGTACATGGTTATAAATGAGGTACAGGGATGTTGAATTGAACTGTTGGAGCTGGTTGATGTGTACATGGTTATAAATGAGGTACAGGGATGTTGATTTGAACTGTTGGAGCTAGTTGAGGTGTACATGGTTATAAATGAGGTACAGGGATGTTGATTTGAACTGTTGGAGCTAGTTGAGGTGTGCATGGTTATAAATGAGGTACAGGGATGTTGATTTGAACTGTTGGAGCTAGTTGAGGTGTACATGGTTATAAATGAGGTACAGGGATGTTGATTTGAACTGTTGGAGCTAGTTGAGGTGTGCATGGTTATAAATGAGGTACAGGGATGTTGAATTGAACTGTTGGAGCTAGTTGAGGTGTACATGGTTATAAATGAGGTACAGGGATGTTGATTTGAACTGTTGGAGCTAGTTGATGTGTACATGGTTATAAATGAGGTACAGGGATGTTGATTTGAACTGTTGGAGCTAGTTGAGGTGTACATGGTTATATAAATTAGGTACAGGGATGTTGATTTGAACTGTTGGAGCTAGTTGAGGTGTACATGGTTATAAATGAGGTACAGGGATGTTGATTTGAACTGTTGGAGCTAGTTGAGGTGTACATGGTTATAAATGAGGTACAGGGATGTTGATTTGAACTGTTGGAGCTAGTTGATGTGTACATGGTTATAAATGAGGTACAGGGATATTGATTTGA
>NC_088224.1:86509464-86526964 GCF_036934945.1 Oncorhynchus masou masou
ACTGTCTGAGTGACTGTGTGGCTGCAGCTGACTGACTGACTGAGTGACTGTGTGGCTGCAGCTGACTGACTGCCTGGTGACTGTGTGGCTGCAGCTGACTGACTGCCTGAGTGACTGTGTGGCTGTAGCAGCTGACTGACTGACTGAGTGACTGTGTGGCTGTAGCAGCTGACTGACTGCCTGAGTGACTGTGTGGCTGCAGCTGACTGACTGCCTGAGTGACTGTGTGGCTGCAGCAGAAGCATCTGACTGACTGCCTGAGTGACTGTGTGGCTGCATCAGTAGCTGACTGACTGACTGAGTGACTGTGTGGCTGTAGCAGCTGACTGACTGTCTGAGTGACTGTGTGGCTGTAGCAGCTGACTGATTGACTGAGTGACTGTGTGGCTGCATCAGTAGCTGACTGACTGTCTGAGTGACTGTGTGGCTGTAGCAGCTGACTGACTGTCTGAGTGACTGTGTAGCTCATTCAGTAGCTGACTGATTGACTTTCTGACAGGCAAGGACATGAATGATACACCTTTACAGAGAAACATGACAGACAGTTTTACTATCTACCAGCAGCTACCAAATTTTCTATTGTAACCTTCTCTCCTTAACCCCTCTCACACACGTACTATCTCAATCCTCCGTTATCTCTATCTCTCTCTCATATTCCCTCTCTTCTCTGTTATATCCCACCCTGAATCCTGACTCATATTCCCTCTCTTCTCTGTTATATCCCACCCTGAATCCTGACTCATATTCCCTCTCTTCTCTGTTATATCCCACCCTGAATCCTGACTCATATTCCCTCTCTTCTCTGTTATGTCCCACCCTGAATCCTGACTCATATTCCCTCTCTTCTCTGTTATATCCCACCCTGAATCCTGACTCATATTCCCTCTCTTCTCTGTTATATCCCACCCTGAATCCTGACTCATATTCCCTCTCTTCTCTGTTATATCCCACCCTGAATCCTGACTCATATTCCCTCTCTTCTCTGTTATATCCCACCCTGAATCCTGACTCATATTCCCTCTCTTCTCTGTTATATCCCACCCTGAATCCTGACTCATATTCCCTCTCTTGTCTGTTATATCCCACCCTGAATCCTGACTCATATTCCCTCTCTTCTCTGTTATATCCCACCCTGAATCCTGACTCATATTCCCTCTCTTCTCTGTTATATCCCACCCTGAATCCTGACTCATATTCCCTCTCTTGTCTGTTATATCCCACCCTGAATCCTGACTCATATTCCCTCTCTTCTCTGTTATATCCCACCCTGAATCCTGACTCATATTCCCTCTCTTGTCTGTTATATCCCACCCTGAATCCTGACTCATATTCCCTCTCTTGTCTGTTATATCCCACCCTGAATCCTGACTCATATTCCCTCTCTTCTCTGTTATATCCCACCCTGAATCCTGACTCGTATTCCCTCTCTTCTCTGTTATATCCCACCCTGAATCCTGACTCATATTCCCTCTCTTCTCTGTTATATCCCACCCTGAATCCTGACTCATATTCCCCTATCTTCTCTGTTATATCCCACCCTGAATCCTGACTCATATTCCCTCTCTTCTCTGTTATATCCCACCCTGAATCCTGACTCATATTCCCTCTCTTCTCTGTTATATCCCACCCTGAATCCTGACTCATATTCCCTCTCTTCTCTGTTATATCCCACCCTGAATCCTGACTCATATTCCCCTATCTTCTCTGTTATATCCCACCCTGAATCCTGACTCATATTCCCTCTCTTGTCTGTTATATCCCACCCTGAATCCTGACTCATATTCCCTCTCTTCTCTGTTATATCCCACCCTGAATCCTGACTCATATTCCCTCTCTTCTCTGTTATATCCCACCCTGAATCCTGACTCATATTCCCTCTCTTCTCTGTTATATCCCACCCTGAATCCTGACTCATATTCCCCTATCTTCTCTGTTATATCCCACCCTGAATCCTGACTCATATTCCCTCTCTTCTCTGTTATATCCCACCCTGAATCCTGACTCATATTCTCCTATCTTCTCTCTCATTTAGCAATAAGGCCCAAGGGGGTGTGATATATTGTCTGCATACCACGGTTCAGGGTTGTTCTTATACTTGACGCATCACGGAGTGGCTGGATTCAGCCCTTAGCCGTGGTATAACGGCTATATATCACAAACCCAAAGGTGCCTCATTGCTTTGATAAACCGGTTGCCAACAATGTAAGGCAAGGAATGACTCATCTAAATTGAAAATGATGTTTTTTTAATAAATACAATCTGCCATAATAGTAGTCCTGACAAAAGTTGCGTTGCTGAGCTGGTTGCTATGCAATAGAACCACAGGCTAGCTAGCCAGCATACAATACATGTATGTAAAGAAAAACGAGCATTAGCACGACTTCCAGAGTGACTAACACATGCCAATTATGTATTCATGTTGATCTGAATGTTGCCATGTATTGGGTACGAATGAAAAAAATGTCCCATGTTATCGTTTGTTGTTTGCTTGCCCACGTTGTCATTTGTTGGCTCCAAGCTGTTGGAAATATTAGCTGTTCTTTTAGCTGGGGGAGCTGCTGCTGCAATGTCAGATAGAATAGTGCTCCACCACTTCCTCGCTTCCAGTAACTTCCAGAGAGGTTTCGGATCTGTGTCCACTGACAGACATTATTTATCGTGTCTCTAGTCTGGCATCCAGCAGTTTCTGGATCATGGTGTTTCAGAGTCAGTGGTTTGTTTAAATCGTGACGTGCCAGCTATTTTGCAGATCTTTGGCAGCATTGTTGCGAGGGTGTTCTCTCCACTCTTTTGAGTACCTGAAACGTAAAACAAAATAACGTTAGCTAATATTTAGGCCTACATAGCTACCGCTTATATTGCCAGGGTAAATTAGATTGAGCTAGCTGGCTAACAGTTACATAAGCATATGTATCCGTTAACAGATTACCATTTCGGGTGGAGGTACAACGCGGGGCGTCGGAGGGAAGGAGGTGCAGATATTTCTTAGGGGAAGCTACTGGACAGAGGGGATCCCACGGCAGGTCAAACAGAAATCCCAGTCTCTCTGCATGTCGTGTTCATCTATGGCTGCGTAGTGGGCAGCTTTGTCACACGCATCTTTCCTCAATTTTTTAATTCCGACTACAAACACATTGTTGCTCGTTGTGAATTCAGAGTCCTTCTGTATATTCCATGCCAATCTGAGAGTAGGGTAGTTGATATGTCGGTTGAAACCAGTTCTGAGTCCAGCATATCTACTAATCACATATTCGTCGCCATTCATGTTCCTCACTGAACCATAAATGTCCCATAGAATGACATTCAGCTCCATTTTTGTTGTATTCCCAAACTCACAATTTATCAATTTTTCTGTACCCCAGTCAGTGAAGCACGTAAGTGCCCATTTAGTTTATTTCACGCTGTTTCTTTTCATTTATTTTTCTCTCAAGTTCATCTAAACGCTTATTTTCTAAATCGGAATGTCAAACTATTGTTTATGTAGCCATTGTATGAAGGTGAAAAGGCTCAAGGATATCAACGTGGCTGAACGTCATCGTCATGGTATACAGTCACACATACACAAAGATGAAAGCTGTTTTAGCCAATCAGCTTTCAATGCTCAAACTACCTGGTTTATAATCTGCTATAAACCACGCTGAAACCTGGGCCTAGCATACCAGCCTGGCCTCTCTTGTGTAGTGGCGTGACATGTGAGTCAGGAGACTCTGTCCTCCTATCTCCTATCTCACTGTGCCCCATGTTCCTGACCCTGGTATGTAGTCCTCTGACATGTGAGTCAGGAGACTCTGTCCTCCTATCTCCTATCTCACTGTGCCCCATGTTCCTGACCCTGGTATGTAGTCCTCTGACATGTGAGTCAGGAGACTCTGTCCTCCTATCTCCTATCTCACTGTGCCCCATGTTCCTGACCCAGGTATGTAGTCCTCTGACATGTGTCAGGAGACTCTGTCCTCCTATCTCCTATCTCATGTGCCCCATGTTCCTGACCCTGGTATGTAGTCCTCTGACATGTGAGTCAGGAGACTCTGTCCTCCTATCTCCTATCTCACTGTGCCCCATGTTCCTGACCCTGGTATGTAGTCCTCTGACATGTGAGTCAGGAGACTCTGTCCTCCTATCTCCTATCTCACTGTGCCCCATGTTCCTGACCCTGGTATGTAGTCCTCTGACATGTGAGTCAGGAGACTCTGTCCTCCTATCTCCTATCTCACTGTGCCCCATGTTCCTGACCCTGGTATGTAGTCCTCTGACATGTGAGTCAGGAGACTCTGTCCTCCTATCTCCTATCTCACTGTGCCCCATGTTCCTGACCCTGGTATGTAGTCCTCTGACATGTGAGTCAGGAGACTCTGTCCTCCTATCTCCTATCTCACTGTGCCCCATGTTCCTGACCCTGGTATGTAGTCCTCTGACATGTGAGTCAGGAGACTCTGTCCTCCTATCTCCTATCTCACTGTGCCCCCATGTTCCTGACCCTGGTAACTGACTCCTTTCTTATCTCTTGTGAGATGTCCTCCTATCTCCTATCTCACTGTGCCCCATGTTCCTGACCCTGGTATGTAGTCCTCTGACATGTGAGTCAGGAGACTCTGTCCTCCTATCTCCTATCTCACTGTGCCCCATGTTCCTGACCCAGGTATGTAGTCCTCTGACAGCTGGCCGGGGACTAATGAACTCTCCTTTCTTATCTCTTAGGATGTGTCAGGCTGGGTGTGAATGTGTGTGTGTGTGTGTGTGTGTGTGTGTGTGTGTGTGTGTGTGTGTGTGTGTGTGTGTGTGTGTGTGTGTGTGTGTGTGTGTGTGTGTGTGTGTGTGTGTGTGTGTGTGTGTGTGTGTTTGCCAATGGGGGTTTATTTTGGGACATAATCTGGGACACAGAAATTGCCACAGATACTGTAAAGCCTGGGGCTGCCTAACGACCAAAATCACCTGACTCATGCTGCCACAGTACAATTCCCATAGACTCTAAACTAAGCTCTGATACTATGCATGAAAACAATAAGAGAAAATCCCTTCCTTTCACATAGGATAATGGAACGGTGATATCAGTTATAATCCAACATTTCACAAGAATAGTTCAATCCTGAACAGGTCACGAACAAAGGGATGCAGGCCTAGAATACACTATTTACTTTAGATGTCAAAGGTGTAACCATTAAATATTGTTCGAAAAAAGCTAAATAACAAAACAAGAAAATTGATGTTTGTCTTGATCATGGTCATGTCGAGGTGAACGAACAAAGTAGATCATGCGATGTGATGTGGCCCTGGCTCTCGTGTGGGGTTGTATTGCCCGCTGGAGGCTATGCGAGGAAAGGCAAGGAACAGAATATGAGAGGTTCTTTTCCTCTCGCCACGCGGTACCTGCTGCAGCGAGATTGAAATGCGAGAGACTGTCAGGAGTCTATGGCTACATTCCTATCTCTATTCACAGAGAGAGTCAGAGAGAGAGAGAGAGAGAGAGAGAGAGAGAGAGAGAGAGAGGGAGAGAGAGAGAGGGGGAGAGAGGGAGAGAGAGAGGGAGAGGGAGAAGAGAGCAAGAGCGAGAGCGAGAGAAAGAGAGAGAGAGAAAGTCAAGTTTAGTTGTGTCATGTGCTTCCACCCAAAAAGTCACAAGATAAACTGTAGTATGAACTGTGTATGATGTCAACATATTGAAGTTAGTAATTTTCTGTATATAGTAGCCATAGACACGAAAACCCTCCTCCGTGTGTGTGAGTGTGTGTGTGTGTGTGTGTGTTTGTGTGTGTGTGTATACAGAACCACCCTCCCCGGGTGCACACACGAACGCACGCGCCTCTCTCCCTTCCAACAGAGAGAAAAAAGAGAGTTCCCTGACCCGCGCTCCCATTGCGACAGTCAGCGCGCGCTCCTCCTTCTTTCTCTGAGCACCGCCGACACCATCCAGAACCAACGGCAACTTCCCTTCCATCTTTCCCTCGTTATTCCCCCTCTCTCGCCATTCGCTCCCTCTCTCTTCACTTTAAGCTCATTCCCGTGATCTCTAAAGAAGAGCCGAACGAGAAAGAGTCTTTGCTGTGATCCACAGAGGGTTAGCGCATCGGACAGTGCTGGGAAGTTTAAGCCAAAAGGAGAGTGCAATTTTGCCTTGCTACACTGTTGAACGTTCGTCGAGAGAAGCAAGCAAGCAAGCTGAGGACCTGCATCATAAGCAAAGTGGATTGAAAAAAAAGAGAACATTGTATTCCAATCACGTCTTCATTTTCTCTCTCTCCTGCCAGAGCGGGAGGAGAGAGAGAGAGCGAGGGACAGAGAGAGAGAAAGAAAGAGAGAGAGAGAGCTCAACGGGAAAATATCGTAGGAAGAGAGGCAGAGGAGAGAGAAAGAGAGAGAGAGAGAGAGAGATTCAACAATATTTAAACTAGTGGCGTTTTTTTCCGGATGCTGTTAAATTGCAGTGCCAAAGTAAGGTGAGTGGTGCGTGTGTGCATCTACGTGTGTGTTAATGCGTATGTGTGTTGCATATAGCTAAGCCTCGGACGTGGAAGGGGAAGAAGGAAAGCACTCGTTGATAATGAGAACGGAACAGAGGAATCTGGGTATCCTATCTGATCAATGGGAATTTGTTTACCATATTCAACGGTTTCGAGACGATGTCACGACGAAAGCAACTGCAGTACTCTTGGCATGCGTTTCAGCAGCTTCTCTTCGTATCCATATAGGTGCTTTTTCTATACATTTTATATTCCCCAGTTTCTACTATTATTCAGGTTTGCCAATTCTTTAAGATTCAACAGATATATTGTCAATTTCCTTATTTATCATTTCCTTATTTTTTCCTTGTAGACTATCGTTTCCATAACCTATGTCCCTTCATGGATACAGCTACATTGTGCTAACAGCTTGTGGTTTGGTCTATGTGCAGGTTTTGATTGCGTTATGCTATATGAATGTGTGAGACTCATTCCTATGCATATCTTCCTTTGCCTCTCTCCTTCTCTCCGTCTCTCAACAGCCCGTAACGGAAGAAAGGGATATCTCACCTTCCCCGCCACAAGGGCACCTCACACGCAGGAGATGTGAAGTCAGATCCCCTTAAACTGAGTAGGTACCCCGGGATATAACAGCTGATACCCTGGGAATATAACCATTTACCACCAGCTGTGGGACGCAGAAATGCTAAACGATGGGGAAGATTCGGGGAGAATGCGTTCGGACTGACTGGATATCGATTATTCTCTCTTTTGAGTGTTTTGGGAATTGTGTTTTATTTCAGTACCACCCGGTTTAATGGACAGCGCACGCGGGAGTTTTATGTGTTTTCCATGGGATTTCAGAACCACGGAGAGCGCATAAATTTGAAATACAAGCCACATGGTGGAGGCAGGGCACTGGGAACATACAAAGTGCACTATTCATCGCAATCTGTATGTGTGTGTGTGCGTGTGCTTGCGCGTGTGCAGTTTTAACACGAGTGGAGACAACGGTAAAGGGAATCGTTTCATAGGTGAAGTGCCCTAAAAAATGACAACTTTTTTTTATCTTACAATGACCATAAGGACCGGGGGCTAAGGGAATTCACGGGCGGGGAGACGACAGATTCATACAGGCAGGCGTGCTGCGTGGGAGAGGAGAGTAGCGCTTGCCAACAGAACCTCTCAGAGTTACTTTGTATTTCTCTCTCTATCCCTTTAGCAGCGGATCTCATCTAACGTTCATCTAGTTGTTCTGAAATCTGATATTATATTTACATATGGAGGTTAGGCTAAACATATCTGTTTTGGGTAGGCTATGAACAGTCTGCAGTCAATTGGTTCTCAAACCGCAATATGGGATCTGTTGTTACTTTGATGTTTTGATTAGAAAGGGTTCAGTGCCGATCTGACAAATAAGGCATGATGCCCAAACGTCCTCTAGTCCTCTCTGGTCCGTACCTTGAGCCATGGTGACAGCTCAGTCCTTGTCCAGTCCCTCGGTTAACGGAGTATAGCTCACGCTATGGTATGATTAATCTGGCGAAACCTGCACCGTCATTAATTTTCACAACAACACAGCGAACTCCGGTGTCTGATTTACCGGGAGAGGTTGGCTATGTTATGTAATAAATACCGAGAGATCACCTCTCCTCTCCACTCTTCACGGCCACCTGCTGTTGCCTTTATTTATTCATTGAGATAAGCATCTTTGAGTTTGATTTATTTTAACCTTAGGCTAGTGGTAGATCCTCGGTGTTGTGAAATATTGTGACCTTAACAAGGGTCTAATAGGGGAGAATTATTATTATTATTATTATTATTTTTTGGTTGGTGTGTAATGAGCTAAACAGTGAGTTGGCTACATCAATAAGCCAATATCATTGTATTCTTTCATTTCCACGTGCACCTTCCATAATTTAATATCTCTCTATATTTCTCTCCTCTCTTTTTCTCACTCTTCACCCGCTTACCCTTTGTGTGTGATGTGTGTGAATGTGTGTGAATGTGTGTGTGTATTTGTGTGCCCCCTTTCCCATCTCCCCTCTCTCTCTCTCTCTCTCTCTCTCTCTCTCTTCTCTACTGTTGCAGTGCTGTGAAGTGGCTTGCCATAGCCGTGACTTCATCAGGTCTCAGTGAGGATGCTGTGGGTTACCTTGCTGAGCACCATAGCCTTAGGATGGACCACCCCAATCCCACTGCTGGAGGACTCGGAGGAGATCGACGAGCCCTGTTTCGAGCCCTGCTACTGCCAAGTCAAAGAGGGCGTCTTTCACGTCCACTGTGACAGCAAAGGATTTACGAACGTCAGTCAGATCTCCCAGACATGGACACGGCCCTTCAAACTCAACCTGCAGAGGAACTCCATGAGGAAGCTGTACTTCAACAGTTTTCTTCACCTCAACAACGCCGTGTCCATTAATCTGGGGAATAATGCGCTCCAGGACATCCACGCCGGAGCATTTAACGGATTGGGAATTCTGAAACGGCTGTTCCTGCATGAGAACAAACTAGAGGTTTTCCGGAATGACACCTTCCTGGGTCTGGAAAGCTTGGAATACCTGCAGGCGGACTATAATGTCATCAAGAGGATAGAGAGCGGAGCCTTCAGGCACCTCCACAAACTCAGAGTGCTCATTCTAAATGACAATCTGATACCAGTCCTGCCCTGCTACCTATTTAGGTCGGTGTCACTAACACACCTGGACCTGAGGGGAAACCGTTTAAAGACTTTACCATATAAGGGCACGTTGGAATATGTGGGGCGGAGCCTGATGGAGATTCAGCTAGAGGAGAATCCATGGATCTGTGAGTGTGATATAGTTCAGCTTAAAACATGGTTGGAACGCGTTCCCTACACAGCACTGGTAGGAGAGATCACCTGCGAGTACCCCTTCCACTTGCACGGGAAAGATTTACGAGAGATCAAACGCAGTGAGCTCTGTCCGTTACTTTCAGACGTGGAAATCGAGGTCAAACTGGGAATCCCCGGTCTCCATTTAACAACGAGAACACGTGGCCAACGAAACCTTCCTCCATGCTGTCTTCGTTCCACAACACGGCGTCGTCTGTGGAGTACAAAGAGAGACATGTCAAACCCACCAAACGGCCCAGGCCCACCAAAAACTCTCCAACCCCTCGTAGCCTCTATCCCGGCCAGAACCAGCCCCCCATAGCTGGCTACCAGACCCGCCCCCCCATCCCTATCGTCTGCCCCTCTGGGTGTATGTGCAACCTCCATATCAACGACCTGGGGCTAACGGTCAACTGTAAAGAGAAGGGCTTTCATAATATCTCAGAGCTCCTGCCCAGGCCCCTAAATGCCAAGAAACTTTACCTGAGCGGGAATCTAATACAGAAAATCTACCGGTCTGATTTCTGGAACTTTTCCAGTTTGGATTTACTACACTTGGGGAATAACCGGATATCGTACGTCCAGGAAGGGGCGTTTATCAACCTTCCCAACCTGAAGAGTTTGTATCTGAATGGGAACGACATTGAGAGGCTAACTCCCGGTATGTTCCGGGGCTTACAGACGTTGAGTTATCTGTATTTTGAGTATAACGTTATTCGTGAGATCCAGCCGGCGTCATTCTCTCTCATGCCCAGCCTTCAGCTTGTTTTCCTCAACGATAACCTCCTCCGCACCCTCCCGACCGACGCCTTCGCAGGCACCAGCCTGGCGCGACTCAACCTCCGCAATAACTACTTCCTGTCCCTGCCCGTGCGTGGTGTTCTAGAACACCTGCATTCCATCGTCCAGGTGGACCTTCATCAGAACCCCTGGGACTGCTCCTGTGACATCATCCCCCTCAAAAGCTGGATGGAGAAGCTGTCCTCTGTCATCATGGTTAGTGATGTCATCTGTAAGACTCCTGATTTTGCCTTTGGGAAGGATCTGAGGTCGCTGGATGCTGAGATCATCTGTCCAGAGATGAAATACTCATCTGGACCCTCCCCAGCTCTCCTCCCCTCTGATGACATGACCACCGGTAGCTCTGGTCTGGGGGAGGCTGTGGGGAGGGGGCCGGTGCCTCTATCAGTCCTCATCCTCAGTCTTCTCGTTCTGTTCATCTCAGCGGTTTTCGTGGCCGCGGGCCTCTTCGCCTTCGTTCTGCGGAGACGGAAGAAGCTGCCCTTTAGGAAACGCTCTGAGGTGGATCTGACGGGAATCCAGATGCAGTGCAGGATATTCGAGGATCCGCCGAGACAGACCAGCAGTGGAAGCATAGGCTCACCAGAAAAGCCACCCAGCGGACACACACATACACATTCACACACTCATGGTCACGTTGGCCACACACACAGTCACGGTCACGTCTATGATTACATTCCTCACCCTGTGACGCAGATGTGCAACAACCCCATTTACAAGCCCCGGGAGGGGGAGATAGGGGAGCAGTTTGCAGAAACAAAAGAGAACAACAGTAATTACCGAACCCTCTTAGAGAAGGAGAGAGAATGGACCCTAGCCATGTCTAACTCACAGCTCAACACTATCGTCACGGTAAACCACAATAAAGGGGATAAATCAGGATTTCACGAGAACGGCGGACTGTGTCCCACCGTGATTGACAGCCAGAGACCCAAGCCGACTGTTGGCTTCGTAGACTGTCTGTATGGAACGGTCCCAAAACTAAAGGATATGCACGTCGCACACGCACACCCACCCGGTATGCAATACCCGGACTTACAACAGGACGCACGTCTCAAGGAGACGTTGCTGTTCACAGCGGGTAAAGGCTGCTTCCCTGACCCATCCCAAAGCGATTATCTTGAGTTAAGAGCCAAACTCCAAACAAAGCCGGATTACCTCGAAGTATTGGAGAAATCATATCGGTTCTAACACACGGAGAATAGCATAGGCTACATACAAACACACACTCTCACTTTTCCATAACCCAAACGGAACAAAATCACGGACAAAAACGAAACAAAAAAGCAGCATGATATTAAAATTAAAAAGTATATTACTAAACGTTTTCCCACCAAAATTGCTTTGGAGGAAAGGCCATTCTCAGATATTCAATGAAGTGCCTTTTTTCAGAGTAGCCAGCAATGTTATCAACCCTTATTTTTATATGGAACAGATTGGTCTATATACCAAGGAGGGTGAGAGACCAAGAAAGAGAGGCACCGGGAGAATCACAACATCCGAAAATATACCCCATCAAATCGAGCCCTTCATACGATCTCAAAAGGTGGAGTGGAGTAACCCCGTGCGCGAGAGGAGCTAGAGCAGGATTTCTCCGTGTCCGTTGGGCTCATGTTTCTGTCTCTCTGTCTTTTACGTGGATATATCAACGCCCGGGTTCCGTGCACATGAAGTTTGTAGGAAATAAATAAAACATAAAAATGGATGAATTTGCAGTTTGCTGCATGCACTCGCTCCCATTGCAGTGGTGAGGGATTTGCTCAGAACTATCAGTCACGTGTTAATAGCGATACTGTAACACATTATGGGTCAGTGTTCTATTTCATTTTATATATTAGTATCATTATTATTATTATTAAAGAGGACTACTATCTATATCTGGGTGCAATTCTCAAGGACGTACTCACCCAAGGATGAAAATAACATTTGTGAATATATTATATGATGACGCTGAAGGTTTTCTGGAATTTCACGCACTTTCTTAAGAACAATGCTTCGGATTATCTCATCGACACTACCGGCTTTGTAGGAGGCACTTTTAATGTTTTCTCTCTCACAAAGATTTGAAGAAAATATCTGCATATATTTATTCTGTAATTTCAGTGAACATTTTATTGTAAAGGTAATGTTAAATCAATGTATAGTGAATATGCGTATGGTATAGCCTTCTTAATAAAAACTCTTAAATGAAACGAAAAGGGTGCTACCACGGAACGTTTGTGAACAACGTAGAGGTAATGTGTTTGGTATAGCGCTATACTGTGCTGTGTCTGTCTGTGCATTGCAGAATGATACATTGACATTTCCAGTGGCTTGATTACATTTTTAGTTGTGCTGCTGTTGGCAAGGATATGTGAATTCCGCTGCTACTCTGCAATGGTAGCCTACTTCAGGTAGGCTCGAGTCGGGAAGGCGTGCAACTATGAGTGTAGCTGGTGATACAAATGAGAGAAAGAGAGGGATACGTCATTGGGAGATGCAGAATTGAAAATGGCCCAATGAATGAATCAAGTTTTGTCCGAAGGGTAATATAAATGCACCATGTGTTCCCATTTTCTTGCTACAGTTTTCATATGAAAGTTCAACGAATTATCGAGAAAGGCCGCGAGTCTGAACGAGAGACGTACTCTCCAGTGCGCACTTGATGCTCATTCGCTGCAGAATGACATTACAGATATTGTCCACACGAGGGCGACAGAGGGACACTCAGATTGCCAGTTCAATAACTGTACTGCTGGTTTGTTAGAAAACTATTGCCAGACTGTTCTCCTATCATTAGACTGCAATACATTTAATCCACTACCAAATTAAACACTAGGCCGGAACATTATTAAATATGGTCCATTATATTTTTTCAAATTTAAATCCAATAATCATCAGAGAACATTATGTTGTCTTTGTATTATTAATGTGATCAGTAGAATCTGAGGAGTTTACATTAATCCCATGCAGGTAATATAATGGTTATTGTTATATAAAGGATGTTCTATATCGATCATGTATTTTTGAATGGCCTTAAATAGGGAGAACACACATGACAGGGAAATAGGTTTCAAGCAATGTCATTCAACTCAAACCAATTGATAATTTGAAGTTCCATATCATGTAAAGGCCCAGTGCAGTCAAAAACGGATTTCAATGTGTTTTATACATATATTTCCACTCTATGAGGTTGGAATAATTTAAGAGCTGTTGTAAAAGAACGCCTGAAATGTCACCCTTTTCGGGTGGGATGGAGTTTTGGTCTGCCTGGTGACATCATCAGGTGGTAAATAGACGAATAATAAACAGTGTTCCAAACCTCCCTGCCAATAACAGCAATTTTTCTCTGTTCCCCTCCCATCTCAGACCACTCCCAGACAATTCTAGCAAAATTCCTGCTCGAGGACTTTGTTCTTTTTTTTTTTTCTTTTTTTTGTTTCTTAATGACCATGTTACTTGAAAATAATCCCAGTAAGGTACTTAATTGTTACCCAGAAATGATTTGATTTTGAGATAAAAAAAACGGCTGCATTGGACCTTTAAGATGTTACTTGTTGGTTGGGGGCGGAGCCAGAAAAGGAGGTAATTGAGACAGATAAGGAGATGTTGCATTTTGCAGGAAAGTTGAGTGATCTTGAAGACATATTAATGTTGAAAGGAATGTCATGTCCATCTGTAATTTAGTTTATTATTTATTAGTCATCAGGAGCACAAAACTACGTATATATGTTTCTATCATGGTCACTGTCACCCCATTTGACAATCTGTCTCTAACAAACACACACACACACACACACACACACACACACACACACACACACACACACACACACACACACACACACACACACACACACACACACACACACACACACACACACACACACACACACACACACACACACACACACACACACACACACACACCAAATGAGTATACACATTGAGCAGGCCTTCATTATTAGCACTGTAGCATCACATTAGGCGAAGGTCTATAAGATTGAGTTTGTCTGCCCCACCCTCCATCCCCATTCCTCCTCCCCAACCAGACTGATTGAGGTCAGCACTTTTCTGCATGCACTCTGTTTGATTTAAACAAACCTGAATTATTCTATTTTAAACGCTACGTAGGGTTCCATAATGATCCACCTTGATATTTCTGTGATTCAGTAAGGTGACACGGCCCACTATTTTCATTCATGTTATTTGGGGCTTAATTGATTCTCTGTTTGGTTCCGACCACACATGCGCTTGTTGATTACGTTCTAATAAATCCTATTGTTATCCTACTCATATCTCATATCTTTTGTAAAGCCATGCTCTGTATTCATGGAGAAACTACATCTAGGCTTTAGGAGGAAAAGGGTTCATCATGACTTTGTAAAGCCATTCTCTGTATTCATGGAGAAACTACATCTAGGCTTTAGGAGGAAAAGGGTTCATCATGACTTTGTAAAGCCATTCTCTGTATTCATGGAGAAACTACATCTAGGCTTTAGGAGGAAAAGGGTTCATCATGACTTTGTAAAGCCATGCTCTGTATTCATGGAGAAACTACATCTAGGCTTTAGGAGGTAAAAGGTTCATCATGACTTTGTAAAGCCATTCTCTGTATTCATGGAGAAACTACATCTAGGCTTTAGGAGGTAAAAGGTTCATCATGACTTTGTAAAGCCATGCTCTGTATTCATGGAGAAACTACATCTAGGCTTTAGGAGGAAAAGGGTTCATCATGACTTTGTAAAGCCATGCTCTGTATTCATGGAGAAACTACATCTAGGCTTTAGGAGGAAAAGGGTTCATCATGACTTTGTAAAGCCATGCTCTGTATTCATGGAGAAACTACATCTAGGCTTTAGGAGGTAAAGGGTTCATCATGACTTTGTAAAGCCATGCTCTGTATTCATGGAGAAACTACATCTAGGCTTTAGGAGGAAAAGGGTTCATCATGACTTTGTAAAGCCATTCTCTGTATTCATGGAGAAACTACATCTAGGCTTTAGGAGGAAAAGGGTTCATCATGACTTTGTAAAGCCATGCTCTGTATTCATGGAGAAACTACATCTAGGCTTTAGGAGGTAAAAGGTTCATCATGACTTTGTAAAGCCATTCTCTGTATTCATGGAGAAACTACATCTAGGCTTTAGGAGGTAAAAGGTTCATCATGACTTTGTAAAGCCATGCTCTGTATTCATGGAGAAACTACATCTAGGCTTTAGGAGGTAAAGGGTTCATCATGACTTTGTAAAGCCATGCTCTGTATTCATGGAGAAACTACATCTAGGCTTTAGGAGGTAAAGGGTTCATCATGACTTTGTAAAGCCATGCTCTGTATTCATGGAGAAACTACATCTAGGCTTTAGGATGTAAAGGGTTCATCATGACTTTGTAAAGCCATGCTCTGTATTCATGGAGAAACTACATCTAGGCTTTAGGAGGAAAAGGGTTCATCATGACTTTGTAAAGCCATGCTCTGTATTCATGGAGAAACTACATCTAGGCTTTAGGAGGTAAAGGGTTCATCATGACCTTGTAAAGCCATGCTCTGTATTCATGGAGAAACTACATCTAGGCTTTAGGAGGTAAAGGGTTCATCATGACCTTGTAAAGCCATGCTCTGTATTCATGGAGAAACTACATCTAGGCTTTAGGAGGTAAAGGGTTCATCATGACCTTGTAAGGAGTTTGTTTGCTGCTCCCTTGTGCAACAAGCTTTTACCAGACACTCTTATCCAGAGCGAGTGAATACATTTTCATACTGCTCCCCCATGGGAATAGAACCCACCTGCTCTACCAACTGAGCTACGCTGAACTGCTGTGTGTCCTGTTAGAATAACCTTTACTTCAACAGGGTGTCTCTAAAGACCCAAGTCTCTTATCAGAGAGAGACACAGCAAGACAGGAGAAATGTGTTACAGTACAGTTTTACCCACTACCTCACTCTGCATGTTCCTGCTGTAACTCCCAGAATGGTCTTCAAACACAGCATAGCATTATGCAACCTGCACCTGCAACCTGTGTTCTGAGTGGCTGAGCTGCTTTTGAGGGAGTGGCTGTGGTGAAGGGATTTGATTATTCCCTATTGATGACTGTGTCCTCGAATAACCCATGTACTCACCCTATCCCAAATCCATCCCAAGTCTCTATAGTCACCATGTACTCACCCTATCCCAAATCCATCCCAAGTCTCTATAGTCACCATGTACTCACCCTATCCCAAATCCATCCCAAGTCTCTATAGTCACCATGTACTCACCCTATCCCAAATCCATCCCAAGTCTCTATAGTCACCATGTACTCACCCTATACCAAATCCATCGCTAGTCTCTATAGTCACCATGTACTCACCCTATCCCAAATCCATCGCTAGTCTCTATAGTCACCATGTACTCACCCTATCCCAAAACCATCCCTAGTCTCTATAGTCACCATGTACTCACCCTATCCCAAATCCATCCCAAGTATCTATAGTCACCATGTACTCACCCTATCCCAAATCCATCCCTAGTCTCTATAGTCACCATGTACTCACCCTATCCCAAATACATCCCTCGTCTCTATAGTTACCATGTACTCACCCTATCCCAAATCCATCCCTAGTCTCTATAGTCACCATGTACTCACCCTATCCCAAATCCATCCCAAGTCTCTATAGTCACCATGTACTCACCCTATCCCAAATACATCCCTCGTCTCTATAGTTACTATGTACTCACCCTATCCCAAATCCATCCCTAGTCTCTATAGTCACCATGTACTCACCCTATCCCAAATCCATCCCTCGTCTCTATAGTCACCATGTACTCACCCTATCCCAAATCCATCCCTAGTCTCTATAGTCACCATGTACTCACCCTATCCCAAATCCATCCCAAGTCTCTATAGTCACCATGTACTCACCCAATCCCGAATCCATCCCTAGTCTCTATAGTCACCATGTACTCACCCTATCCCAAATCCATCCCAAGTATCTATAGTCACCATGTACTCACCCTATCCCAAATCCATCCCTAGTCTCTATAGTCACCATGTACTCACCCTATCCCAAATACATCCCTCGTCTCTATAGTTACCATGTACTCACCCTATCCCAAATCCATCCCTAGTCTCTATAGTCACCATGTACTCACCCTATCCCAAATCCATCCCAAGTCTCTATAGTCACCATGTACTCACCCTATCCCAAATACATCCCTCGTCTCTATAGTTACTATGTACTCACCCTATCCCAAATCCATCCCTAGTCTCTATAGTCACCATGTACTCACCCTATCCCAAATCCATCCCTCGTCTCTATAGTCACCATGTACTCACCCTATCCCAAATCCATCCCTAGTCTCTATAGTCACCATGTACTCACCCTATCCCAAATCCATCGCTAGTCTCTATAGTCACCATGTACTCACCCTATCCCGAATCCATCCCT
>NC_088224.1:86531964-86556964 GCF_036934945.1 Oncorhynchus masou masou
GTAGAGTTAAGAGGGTAGAGTTAAGAGGGTAGAGTTAAGAGGGTAGAGTTAAGAGGGTAGAGTTAAGAGGGTAGAGTTAGAAGACTCGAGTTAAGAGGGTAGAGTTAAGAGGGTAGAGTTAAGAGGGTAGAGTTAAGAGGGTAGAGTTAAGAGGGTAGAGTTAAGAGGGTAGAGTTAAGAGGGTAGAGTTAAGAGGGTAGAGTTAAGAGGGTAGAGTTAAGAGGGTAGAGTTAAGAGGGTAGAGTTAGAAGACTCGAGTTAAGAGGGTATAGTTAAGAGGGTATAGTTAAGAGGGTATAGTTAAAAGGGTAGAGTTAAGAGGGTAGAGTTAAGAGGGTAGAGTTAATAGGGTAGAGTTAATAGGGTAGAGTTAAGAGGGTAGAGTTAAGAGGGTAGAGTTAAGAGATATACAAGCGGGGAAAATGAAGACTATTTGGATAAACACGATGATTGACATCTATCCATGTTAATTATACCATCCTTTGAATGTTCATTACACTATCCTGTGAATGTTCATTACACCGTCTTGTGAATGTTCATTATACCGTCCATTGAATGTTCATTATGCAGATCTCTACCCACTAAACAACACTGGCTAAAACAGACTTGACACACACACATATACACACACTACAATTAGAGCATCCAATGCTTCTTCCATTCTGTTGTTTTACAGTGTGTTCAATGTGATTTCCATTTAACCAGAGATGATATCAGGTTGATGGATGTGTCTTCTGTAACCTGCATGTGAGTTGTGGTGAAACACCTGTTTTCTTGTATTTTCTCATTATGAAAGTTGCCATGTTGTCATGCATGGTCATAGTTCTGGTCCAAAATGGCTGCCTAGATGGCTGCTACTGTACACTGGTGGTGTGTTTTTCCGTGACACAGTCTAGAGGGCAAGTGGAAGCTGAAGGACTCCATACTATGTTCTCACAGAGTGCTGATTCATGGTTACAGCCAAGATGGTTTGTGTGTGTGAGTATATATATGTGTGTTTTTGTGTGTGTGTCTATGTGTGTGTACGTGTGTGCGTTTTTTAGTGTGTGTGAGTGTCAAGCCAGTGTGTGTGAGGTTTTTGTCAGGCAGTGACCGTAGCACCAGACAGATCTCAGCTGTCTGTCTATGAAAAATGCTAGGGGGCCAGAGGGAGATAGGCAGACAGCCACAGAGAAATAGAAACAATTTAAATGTTTTGTGTGTGTTTGTTTGAGTGTCTTTGTGTGTGTATTTGTTGTGTCCCTGTGTGTGTGTGTGTGTGTGTGTGTGTGTGTGTGTGTGTGTGTGTGTGTGTGTGTGTGTGATAATAGTTATAGTAGCAATAGTGGTTATAGTAGTGACAGTAGTTACAGTAGTGACAGTAGTTACAGTAGTTACAGCAGTTACAGTAGTTACAGTAGTGACAGTAGTTACAGCAGTTACAGTAGTTACAGTAGTTACAGTAGTGACAGTAGTGACAGTAGTTACAGTAGTTACAGCAGTTACAGAAGTTACAGTAGTGACAGTAGTTACAGTAGTTACAGTAGTTATAGTAGTGACAGTAGTGACAGTAGTGACAGTAGTTACAGCAGTTACAGTAGTTACAGTAGTGACAGTAGTTACAGTAGTGACAGTAGTGACAGTAGTTACAGTAGTTACAGCAGTTACAGTAGTTACAGTAGTGACAGTAGTGACAGTAGTGACAGTAGTTACAGTAGTTACAGCAGTTACAGTAGTTACCGTAGTGACAGTAGTGACAGTAGTGACAGTAGTTACAGCAGTTACAGCAGTTACAGTAGTTAAAGTTGTGACAGTAGTGACAGTAGTTACAGTAGTTACAGCAGTTACAGCAGTGACAGTAGTGACAGTAGTGACAGTAGTTACAGTAGTGACAGTAGTGACAGTAGTGACAGTAGTTACAGCAGTTACAGTAGTTACAGTTGTGACAGTAGTGACAGTAGTTACATTAGTTATAGTAGTTATGGTAGTTATAGTTGTTACAGTAGTTATAGTAGTTATAGTTGTTACAGTAGTTATAGTAGTTATGGTAGTTATAGTTGTTACAGTAGTTATAGTAGTTATGGTAGTTATAGTTGTTACAGTAGTTATGGTAGTTACAGTTGTTCTCATTTACAATTGCAACCTGGACAAGTTAAAGCAAAGCAGTTCGACACATACAACAACACAGAGTTACACATGGAGCAAAACAAACATACAGTCAATAATACAGTAGAAACAAGTCTATATACAATGTGAGCAAATGAGGTGAAATAAGGGAGGTAATGGCAAAAAAGGCCATGGTGGCAAAGTAAATACAATATAGCAAGTAAAACACTGGAATGGTAGATTTGCAATGGAAGAATGTGCAAAGTAGAAATAAAAATAATGGGGTGCAAAGGAGCAAAATAAATAAATAAATTAAATACAGTAGGGAAAGAGGTAGTTGTTTGGGCTAAATTATAGTTGGGCTATGTACAGGTGCAGTAATCTGTGAGCTGCTCTGACAGCTAGTGCTTAAAGCTAGCGAGGGAGATAAGTGTTTCCAGTTTCAGAGATTTTGTAGTTCGTTCCAGTCATTGGCAGCAGAGAACTGGAAGGAGAGGCGGCCAAAGGAAGAATTGGTTTTGAGGGTGACCAGAGAGATATACCTGCTGGAGCACGTGCTTCAGGTGGGTGCTGCTATGGTGACCAGCGAGCTGAGATAAGGGGGGACTTTAAGTAGCGGGGCCTTGTAGATGACCTGGAGCCAGTGGGTTTTGCGACGGGTATGAAGCGAGGGCCAGCCAATGAGAGCGTACAGGTCGCAGTGGTGGGTAGTATATGGGGCTTTGGTAACAAAACAGATGGCACTGTGATAGACTGCATCCAATTTATTTAGTAGGGTATTGGAGGCTATTTTGTAAATGACATCGCCGAAGACAAGGATCGGTAGGATGATCAGTTTTACCAGGGTATGTTTGGCAGCATGAGTGAAGGATGCTTTGTTGCAAAATAGGAAGCCAATTCTAGATGTAACTTTGGATTGGAGATGTTTGATGTGAGTTTGGAAGGAGAGTTTACAGTCTAACCAGACACCTAGGTATCTGTAGTTGTCCACATATTCTAAGTCAGAACCGTCCAGAGTAGTGATGCTGGACAGGCGGGCAGGTGCAGGCAGCGATCGGTTGAAGAGCATGCATTTAGTTTTACTTGTATTTAAGAGCAGTTGGAGGCCACGGAAGGAGAGTTGTATGGCATTGAAGCTCGTCTGGAGGGTTGTTAACACAGTGTCCAAAGAAGGGCCAGAAGTATACAGAATGGTGTTGTCTGTCTAAAGGTGGGTCAGAGACTCACCGTCAGCAAGAGCGACATCATTGATATAGAGGGAAGAGAGTCGGCCCAAGAATTGAACCCTGTGGCACCCCATAGAGACTGCCAGAGGCCTGGACAACAGGCCCTCTGATTTGACACACTGAACTCTATCAGAGAAGTAGTTTGTGAACCAGGCGAGGCAATCATTTGAGAAACCAAGGCTATCGAGTCTACTGATGAGGATGTTGAGATTGACAGTCGAAAGCCTTGGCCAGGTCAATGAATACGACTGCACAGTATTGTTTCTTATCAATGTATTTAGAGGGCAAGTTGGTTAGGATGATATCTATGAGGGTGCCCGTGTTTATGGCTTTGGGGTGGTACCTGGTAGGTTCATTGATAATTTGTGTGAGATTGAGGGCATCAAGTTTAGATTGTAGGATGGCTGGGGTGTTAAGCATGTCCCAGTTTAGGTCACCTGGCAGCACGAGCTCTGAAGATAGATGGGGGGGCAATCAGTTCACATATGGTGAGCACAGCTGGGAGCAGAGGGTGGTCTATAGCAGGCGGCAATGGTGAGAGACTTGTTTTTGGAGAGGTGGATATTTAAAAGTAGAAGTTCATATTATTTGGGTACAGACCTGAAGAGTAGGACAGAACTCTGGAGGCTATCTCTGCAGTAGATTGCAACTCCGCCCCCTTTGGCCATTCTGACTTGTCTGAAGATGTTGTAGTTAGGGATGTTTTTGGTGGTCTTCCTAATCCAGGATTCAGACACGGCTAGGACATCCGGGATGGCAGAGTGTGCTAAAGCAGTGAATAAAACAAACTTAGGGAGGAGGCTTCTAATGTTAACATGCACGAGACCAAGGCTATTACGGTAACAGAAGTCGTCAAAAGAGAGCGCCTGGGGAATAGGAGTGGAGCAAGGCACTGCAGGGCCTGGATTCACCTCTACATCGCCAGAGGAACAGAGGAGGAGTAGGATAAGGGTACGGATACAAGCTATGAGAATTGGTTGTCTAGGACGTCGGAAACAGAGAGTAAAAGGTGCAGGTTTATGGGGGCGATAAAATAGCTTTAAGGTATAATGTACCTTAGCGTAATCTTAGTTTATAATCTTAGTTTCCTCGGTAGATGCTTACTGGACAACATTTGTTTGTATTGCTTTTAATCTTTTTAATTAATTTATGTTATTAACGCTTTGTTCTAGCTAGTTATTTGTGTAGGTAGCTATCAAGGAAACAATGATTACAAGCTAAGTATGCTAGGATGTGAATACAGTGGAGATAAACCTAGGCATTGAGTAATGATGAGAGAGATTTTGTCTCTAGAAACATCATTGATACCAGGTGATGTCATCGCATGTGTGGGTGGTGGAACTGAAAGGTTGGATAAGGTATAATGAGCAGGGCAAGAGGCTCTACAGTGAAATAAGCCCATACACACTAACCAGAACAGCAATGGACAAGGCATATTGACATTAAGGAGAGGCATGCTTAGCCGAGTGATCATAAGGGTCCAGTGAGTAGTGAGGTTGGTTGGGGTCACGTCGATTCAGACAGCTAGCCGGGCTCTCCCTTCTCTCCTTCTTTACCTCTCTCCCTCTTCACCTCCTTCCCTCTCTCCTTCATTACCTCTCTCCCTTCTCTCCTTCATTACCTCCCTCCCTTCTCTCCTTCATTACCTCTCTCCCTCTTTACTTCTGAGACAGGGTAATGAAAAGGAGACAGGAGGAGGGGGATATGATTAGGCGTTGATTCTATTTTTAACTGTCTGATGTATGACTATGCTGAACTGCTTTAATTGAGTAATTTTCCGGGAAGCATGAATAATTTTGGATAGACTGTGATGGATGGATTGATTGTTGGGAGAGGAGAGGGGGGGGGGGCGAGTGGAGATAGTCGAGGGTGAAGGAGTGATGGTAGAGAGTGACAGACAGAGAGAGAGACCAGTGAGACGAGATGAATATGGATTTGCGGTCTCATAAGAGGCTCTGTCTCTCTCTTAATTCCCCTAGGAGCGATGAGACGACAGGCAGCACTTTCTGTCTCTCTCCATCTCTAGGCCCTCTCTCTTTCTGTCTCTCTTCATCTCTAGGCCCTCTCTCTTTCTGTCTCTCTCCATCTCTAGGCCCTCTCTCTTTCTGTCTCTCTCAATCTCTAGGCCCTCTCTCTTTCTGTCTCTCTCCATCTCTAGGCCCTCTCTCTTTCTCCCTGACCCTTTTCCCCTCATCAAAAGCTGTGTGTGTCCCTGTGGTCCGTCTTTTTCCCTCTCTCTCCACTTCCTCCCATTCCCCCTACCAGACCTGTCTCTGTCCCCTGTCCTATCACTGCCTCTGGGCTCTGTGTATCTCTCTCTTTTTTCCCAGTCCTGTGGCAGACAGGTTGTCTGGCCAGCATCAGTAGTAGTAGTAAGGGTGATGAATGTATCAGGGCTACAGGGCTGACAGGCAGGGTAATGGAGAGAAGTGCTGCCTACCTCTGTCTTCCTGCATCATCATTTTCCTCTCCTTTCCTCTCCCTCCCTTTTCCCTCTCCATCCCATTCTCCATCTCCCTCTCCCCCTTCTTCATCCCATTTTCCATCTCCCTCTCCCCCTTCTTCATCCCATTCTCCAGCTCCCTCTCCCCCTTCTTCATCCCATTCTCCATCTCCCTCTCCCCCTTCTTCATCCCATTCTCCATCTCCCTCTCCCCCTTCTTCATCCCATTCTCCATCTCCCTCTCCCCCTTCTTCATCCCATTCTCCATCTCCCTCTCCCCCTTCTCCATCCCATTCTCCATCTCCCTCTCCCCCCTCTCCATCCCATTCTCCATCTCCCTCTCCCCCTACTCCATCCCATTCTCCAACTTCCTCTCCCTCCCTTCTCCCTCTCCATCCCATTCTCCATCTCCCTCTCCCCCTTCATCATCCCATTCTCCAACTTCCTCTCCCTCCCTTCTCCCTCTCCATCCCATTCTCCGTCTCCCTCTCCCCCTTCATCATCCCATTATCCAACTTCCTCTCCCTCCCTCCTCCCTCTCCATCCCATTCTCCATCTCCCTCTCCCCCTTCTCCATCCCATTATCCAACTTCCTCTCCCTCCCTCCTCCCTCTCCATCCCATTCTCCATCTCCCTCTCCCCCTTCTCCATCCCATTCTCCATCTTCCTCTCCCTCCCTTCTCCCTCTCCATCCCATTCTCCATCTTCCTCTCCCTCCTTCCCCTCCTCCCTTCTCCCTCTTCATCCCATTCTTGATCTCCCTCTCCCTCTTTATCCAATTCTCCATCTTCCTCTCCCTCCCTTTTCCCTCTCTGCTCCATTCTCCATCTTCCTCTCCCTCCCTTCTCCCTCTCCATCCCATTCTCCATCTTCCTCTCCCTCCCTTCCCCTCCTCCTTTCTCCCTCTTCATCCCATTCTTGATCTTCCTCTCCCTCTTCATCCCATTCTCCATCTTTCTCTCCCTCTCCATCCCATTCTCCAACTTCCTCTCCCTCCCCTCTCCATCCCATTCCCCCTCTCCCTCTCCTTCCCATCATTCTTCTTCTCCCTCTGTCCTGCACTGTGTCTACATATCCATCTCTATACACTTCTTCCTCCTCTTCTCCTTACTCAGCCTCTCCCCTAACTTCTCCTTTTCTATTTCTCCCTCCCTCCCTCCCCCTCCCTCCCTCCCTCCCTCCCTCCCTCCCTCCCTCCCTCCCTCCCTCCCTCCCTCCCTCCCTCCCTCCCTCCCTCCCTCCCTCCCTCCCTCCCTCCCTCCCTCCCTCCCTCCCTCCCTCCCTCCGATCTCTTTATCCTGCCAGTGCCGTTTTTGAAGGGTCCTTATGTTTTTTCCAAGCAGTGTGTGTGTTTGCTCCACTATTTCCAGAGAAGTTGGTGTGTGTGTTTGCTCCACTGTTTCTAGAGAAGTTGGTGTGTGTGTTTGCTCCACCGTTTCCAGAGAAGTTGGTGTGTGTATTTGCTCCACTGTTTGCAGAGAAGTTGGTGTGTGTGTTTGCTCCACTGTTTCCAGAGAAGTTGGTGTGTGTGTTTGCTCCACTGTTTCCAGAGAAGTTGGTGTGTGTGTTTGCTCCATTGTTTCCAGAGACGTTGGTGTGTGTGTTTGCTCCACTGTTTCCAGAGAAGTTGGTGTGTGTGTTTGCTCCATTGTTTCCAGAGACGTTGGTGTGTGTGTTTGCTCCACTGTTTCCAGAGAAGTTGGTGTGTGTGTTTCCCAAGCATTGGGCAGCAATGGGGTCAGAGTGATGCCTACTGATGATATCGTGACTAGCTTTTGTAATGCAGCTCTCCCACAGAAAAACAAACATCTGTGTGTTTCTCTCTCTCTCTCTGAGTTGTGTGTGTGTTTAATCCCTCCTCCAGAGTTGTGTGTGGGAGGATTTAGATGCAGGGAGAGCTAACGAATCTGTATAGAAGTCATGTGTTCATACGTTAAACGGAATACCTGAGTCATCCAATCATCAATGGGTTCGAGAGCAGCTCTGAGAGGGTCAGAGGGGAATTACAGTGTGACGGTAGGGATAGTGATGGAACTCGGCCGGGGTCTCAACATACTATTGAGAGTAAGAATAGTAGAATACAGTGCCTTGAGAAAGTATTCATACCCTTTGACTATTTTCACTTTGTGTTGTGTTACAAAGTGGGATTCAAATACTCTGTAATGTCAAAGTGAAAGAAAAATGTTAACATTTGTCCCAAAAAAAAGACCAATAAAAAGCAATATATACTGATTAGATAAGTATTCAAACACCTGAGTCAATACATGTCAGAATCACCTTTGGTAGCGATTACAGTTGTGAGTCTTTCTGGGTAAGTGTCAGGGTTGTTGCTGCTGGTCTTTGAGTCAAGTGCAGGAGAGCAGAGAGTCAGTGATCAGGCGACTTTATCAGCCAAGAGCAATAAACAGACGGGAGCAAACAGCTACAACTCAAGCCAACTGGCAAAAGTGACAAGCGCAAAATACCGTCAATAATAACAATGAGGTTCACCAATAATTCCCCAAATAGGGTACAGGCAATGCCCAGGGTGAAAAACCAGACTGGCACAATACAACAAACACAAAACAATTCCACACAAAGACATGGGGGGAACAGAGGGAATATATGTATGGAGTGTTATTAGGGAATGTAAACCAGGTGTGTGGGAAACAAGACAAAACAAATGGAACAATGAAAAATGGAGCGGCGTTGGCTAGAAGGCCGGTGACGTCGACTGCCGAACGTCGCCCGAACAAGGAGGGGAGCCGACTTCAGCAGAAGTCGTGACAGTAAGACTCTAAGATCTTTCCACCTCAGCTATCTACACTTTTAGTAATCATGGCTGAATACTGACCGGTCACACTTGATCTCCAGGGGCCCACATTGATTTTGTTAGTCATTCTCACTCAGATGCACATTTTAGTTATTTAGCAGACACTCTTATCCAGAGCAACGTACAGGACCAATTAGGGTTAATTTCTTGCTCAAGGGCATGTCAATATATATTTTCACCTAGTTGGCTCGAGGACTCAAACCAGAATATTTTTGGTTGCTGGGCTTCAAATGCTAGGGTACCTGCCTAACTGCCATGTTAAAATAAAGGCAAAATGTGTAAAATTGTAGAGAATTAGCTTTAAAACTGCTAAAATTTCTCCACAACAAAAGGCAAAATGGGTAACATGTTTGGTAATGAACAATGAAACTGCAAAAAATATACATATTTCTGGTTAAATTATTACAATTGCAATAAATGTGTTATCAAATTGAAAAATATTCTCTCTGCCCCATGGAAAAATTTATAGAATTGCAGGAAATTAACTGTAAAACACACATTTTTCTCTCTGCCATGAAGTGGTGGGCCACTGAAAAATAATGCTGCGAGGTGGGGGGCCGCCCAAAAAAATCTGGCTTCGGGCTCCGAAAGGCTAGAGCAGGCCGCGTGAGTCAACCTGAAGTTTGCAGTCAGTTTAAAATGGGCTCAGGACTGGTCGATAATCTGTGTGTGTATATGTGTGTGTGTGTGTGTGTGTGTGTGTGTGTGTGTGTGTGTGTGTGTGTGTGTGTGTGTGTGTGTGTGTGTGTGTGTCGGGGGTGGGGGGGTTAGAGATTAGGTTTAGGGATTACGTTTAGGGTTACAATTAGAGTTATAATTAATGTCAGGGTTAGGGATAATGGTTAGGTTTAGGGTTAGGGTTAGGAGTTTAGATTAGTTATAGGGTTAGGGTTACGGGTTTGGGGTTAATGTTAGGCACAGGGTTAAGGTTAGAGTTATGGTTAGGTTAAGGTTAGGGTCAGGATTAGATTTAGAGTTAGAGGGTTAGGGAAAATAGGATTTTGGATGGGAATCCATTCTTGAAGTCCACACAGTAATAGCAATACAAAACCATGTGTGTGTGTGTGTGCCTTCATTTAACACAAGGACAGTGATGGAGTCAGGAGCAGAATTTAGATGAAGAAAAGTCAGGAAGAGGGTTTTTCTGTTGGCAGGAAGTACAACAACAACTCATTCAACTATTTCAAACACACACACACACACACACACACACACACACACACACACACACACACACACACACACACACACACACACACACACACACACACACACACACACACACACACACACACACACAATCTTGTTTCAACAAGCTCTCACAGTCTTCTGAAAGTCCCCAGTAAAAGTAGAACAAATAAATGGTAGTACAGTATATATGGAGACTTTTTAAAGATATGCAATAACTACAGTCACCATGAATCAGCATATACTGCAGAAATGGAATGGAGAGGGGTGGGGAGAAGAGAAAGAAAATTGGTCGGATGGAGAGGAGGGAAGAGGAGGGGAGATGAATAGTGACGATCAATACAGGCTGTGCAGACAGCGGAGTGAGTCTGGACACTGTGAAATGAGGGAGGAGAGGAGATATAAAAAGTTGTAGAAATCACTATCATTTTTATCTCTGTTTAATTCCTGTTCATGCTCTTTCTATCTGTCTGTTCCGGTCAGTGAGAGGGAAAAGAAGGAGAACAGCACTTAAGGGGTAATAATGGATGGCAGGGAAGAGAAGGAGAACAGCACTGAAGGGGTAATAATGGATGGCAGGGAAGAGAAGGAGAACAGCACTGAAGGGGTAATAATGGATGGCAGAGGAAGAGAAGGAGAACAGCACTGAAGGGGTAATAATGGATGGCAGGGAAGAGAAGGAGAACAGCACTGAAGGGGTAATAATGGATGGCAGAGGAAGAGAAGGAGAACAGCACTGAAGGGGTAATAATGGATGGCAGAGGAAGAGAAGGAGAACAGCACTGAAGGGGTAATAATGGATGGCAGAGGAAGAGAAGGAGAACAGCACTGAATGGGTAATAATGGATGGCAGAGGAAGAGAAGGAGAACAGCACTGAAGGGGTAATAATGGATGGCAGGGAAGAGGAGAACAGCACTGAAGGGGTAATAATGGATGGCAGGGAAGAGAAGGAGAACAGCACTGAAGGGGTAATAATGGATGGCAGGGAAGAGAAGGAGAACAGCACTGAAGGGGTAATAGCACTGGTAATAATGGATGGCAGGGAAGAGAAGGAGAACAGCACTGAAGGGGTAATAATGGATGGCAGAGGAAGAGAAGGAGAACAGCACTGAAGGGGTAATAATGGATGGCAGAGGAAGAGAAGGAGAACAGCACTGAAGGGGTAATAATGGATGGCAGGGAAGAGAACAGCACTGAAGAGGTAATAATGGATGGCAGAGGAAGAGAAGGAGAACAGCACTGAAGGGGTAATAATGGATGGCAGGGAAGAGAAGGAGAACAGCACTGAAGGGGTAATAATGGATGGCAGAGGAAGAGAAGGAGAACAGCACTGAAGGGGTAATAATGGATGGCAGAGGAAGAGAAGGAGAACAGCACTGAAGGGGTAATAATGGATGGCAGGGAAGAGAAGGAGAACAGCACTGAAGGGGTAATAATGGATG
The DNA here is from genome assembly GCF_036934945.1 of Oncorhynchus masou masou. Lineage (NCBI taxonomy): Eukaryota > Metazoa > Chordata > Actinopteri > Salmoniformes > Salmonidae > Oncorhynchus > Oncorhynchus masou. Next base: position 86,543,162 of record NC_088224.1, read on the forward strand.
GCAGAGGAAGAGAAGGAGAACATCACTGAAGGGGTAGTAATGGATGGCAGAGGAAGAGAAGGAGAACAGCACTGAAGGGGTAATAATGGATGGCAGAGGAGGGGAGGGAGAACAGCACTGAAGGGGTAATAATGGATGGCAGAGGAAGAGAAGGAGAACAGCACTGAAGGGGTAGTAATGGATGGCAGAGGAAGAGAAGGAGAACAGCACTGAAGGGGTAATAATGGATGGCAGGGAAGAGAAGGAGAACAGCACTGAAGGGGTAATAATGGATGGCAGAGGAAGAGAAGGAGAACAGCACTGAAGGGGTAGTAATGGATAGCCGAAGAACAGAGAGAGAATTGTCTGAACAGGTTATGTTGGTGAAGAAGAGAGAGACTATTCGCTGAACAGGTTATGTTGGTGAAGGAGAGAGAGAGACTATTCGCTGAACAGGTTATGTTGGTGAAGGAGAGAGAGACTATTCGCTGAACAGGTTATGTTGGTGAAGGAGAGAGAGAGACTATTCGCTGAACATGTTATATTGGTGAAGGAGAGAGAGAGACTATTCGCTGAACAGGTTATGTTGGTGAAGGAGAGAGAGAGAGACTATTCGCTGAACAGGTTATGTTGGTGAAGGAGAGAGAGAGACTATTCGCTGAACATGTTATGTTGGTGAAGGAGAGAGAGAGACTATTCGCTGAACAGGTTATGTTGGTGAAGGAGAGAGAGAGACTATTCGCTGAACAGGTTATATTGGTGAAGGAGAGAGAGAGACTATTCGCTGAACAGGTTATGTTGGTGAAGGAGAGAGAGAGACTATTTGCTGAACAGGTTATGTTGGTGAAGGAGAGAGAGAGACTATTCGCTGAACAGGTTATGTTGGTGAAGAAGAGAAAGAGAGGGACAGAGCAGAGAGGTCATGAGCAGATGTGCTACTGCATTTTTCAGCGTAATCTTAAAAAACATTTAGATTTAGAGTTAGTTACACTTTGAATTTACAGGATACTACCCTCTGCAGCGTAACCTTCACTCCAAGTCAAAACCCAAAACTTACAACCTGATTTTGGACAGAATTACGGAATCACATGGAAGGCTTACAACTACCAAAGATTATTATTCCAAAGCTACACAGCAAACGCTCTGGAAAACAACAGAAACCTGAAAACACCATCCAACCTAGAACTGAGTGAGTATTGTTTAGTCTGAAGCTATATTTTATTTCCAAATGCCAAGAAGAAAAATACATGACCTTACTTTATAAGGACTGAATGCTAAGTTAAGGCTAATGTGTCAACTGAGAGGTGTCAAAGCCCCTTAGCCCAACAATGGCAGGAGAGTCACTGTCTAATCCAACCAAATAAGAGTCATTAGACGCTGCCTCCCGCTGTTCAGAGGTAATTAAAATGGATTACCCTGTGAATATAAAGAATGATAAGACAAGAAAAGAGCACAAACATGAAGCTCATTATGGAAAATCAAGGGACACTTTTTGCTGAGTATTATAAAAATGGGAACGTCAGCAACCTCATCTTCTACACAGACCATCCCCTGGCACAGTGCTATATTAACCAGACCACCCCCTGCCATGGAGCTATATTAACCAGACCATCCCCTGCCATGGAGCTATATTAACCAGACCACCCCCTGCCATGGAGCTATATTAACCAGACCATCCCCTGCCATGGAGCTATATTAACCAGACCACCCCCTGGCACAGTGCTATATTAACCAGACCACCCCCTGCCATGGAGCTATATTAACCAGACCATCCCCTGCCATGGAGCTATATTAACCAGACCATCCCCTGCCATGGAGCTATATTAACCAGACCACCCCCTGCCATGGAGCTATATTAACCAGACCATCCTCTGCCATGGAGCTATATTAACCAGACCATCCCCTGGCATGGAGCTATATTAACCAGACCATCCCCTGGCATGGAGCTATATTAACCAGACCATCCCCTGGCATGGAGCTATATTAACCAGACCATCCCCTGCCATGGAGCTACATTAACCAGACCATCCCCGGCCATGGAGCTATATTAAACAGACCATCCCCTGGCATGGAGCTATATTAACCAGACCATCCCCTGGCATGGAGCTATATTAACCAGACCATCTCCTGGCATGGAGATATATTAACCAGACCATCTCCTGGCATGGAGCTATATTAACCAGACCATCCCCTGGTATGGAGCTATATTAACCAGACCATCCCCTGGTATGGAGCTATATTAACCAGACCATCCCCTGGCATGGAGCTATATTAACCAGACCATCCCCTGGCATGGAGCTATATTAACCAGACCATCCCCTGGCATGGAGCTATATTAACCAGACCATCCCCTGTCATGGTGCTATATTAACCAGACCATCCCCTGGCATGGAGCTATATTAACCAGACCATCCCTGGCATGGAGCTATATTAACCAGACCATCCCCTGGTATGGAGCTATATTAACCAGACCATCCCCTGGCATGGAGCTATATTAACCAGACCATCCCCTGGCATGGAGCTATATTAACCAGACCATCCTCTGGCATGGAGCTATATTAACCAGACCATCCTCTGGCATGGAGCTATATTAACCAGACCATCCTCTGACATTGAGCTATATTAACCAGACTATCTCCTGGCATGGAGCTATATTAACCAGACCATCCCCTGGCATGGAGCTACATTAACCAGACCATCCCCTGGCATGGAGCTATATTAACCAGACCATCCCCTGGCATGGAGCTATATTAACCAGACCATCTCCTGGCATGGAGCTATATTAACCAGACCATCCCCTGGCATGGAGCTATATTAACCAGACCATCACCTGGCATGGAGCTATATTAACCAGACCATCCCCTGGCATGGAGCTATATTAACCACACCATCTCCTGGCATGGAGATATATTAACCAGACCATCTCCTGGCATGGAGCTATATTAACCAGACCATCCATTGGCATGGTGCTATATTAACCAGACAATCCCCTGGCATGGAGCTATATTAACCAGACCATCCCCTGGTATGGAGCTATATTAACCAGACCACCCCCTGGCATGGAGCTATATTAACCAGACCATCCCCTGGTATGGAGCTATATTAACCAGACCATCCCCTGGTATGGAGCTATATTAACCAGACCATCCCCTGGTATGGAGCTATATTAACCAGACCATCCCCTGGCATGGAGCTATATTAACCAGACCATCCCCTGGCATGGAGCTATATTAACCAGACCATCCCCTGTCATGGTGGTATATTAACCAGACCATCCCCTGGCATGGAGCTATATTAACCAGACCATCCCTGGCATGGAGCTATATTAACCAGACCATCCCCTGGCATGGAGCTATATCAACCAGACCATCCCCTGGCATGGAGCTATATCAACCAGACCATCCCCTGGCATGGAGCTATATCAACCAGACCATCCCCTGGCATGGAGCTATATTAACCAGACCATCCTCTGACATGGAGCTATATTAACCAGACCATCTCCTGGCATGGATCTATATTAACCAGACCATCCCCTGGCATGGAGCTACATTAACCAGACTATCCCCTGGCATGGAGCTATATTAACCAGACCATCCCCTGGCATGGAGCTATATTAACCAGACCATCTCCTGGCATGGAGCTATATTAACCAGACCATCCCCTGGCATGGAGCTATATTAACCAGACCATCCTCTGGCATGGAGCTATATTAACCAGACCATCCCCTGGCATGGAGCTATATTAACCAGACCATCCCCTGGTATGGAGCTATATTAACCAGACCATCCCCTGGCATGGAACTATATTAACCAGACCATCCCCTGGCATGGAGCTATATTAACCAGACCATCCCCTGGCATGGTGCTATATTAACCAGACCATCCCCTGGCATGGAGCTATATTACCCAGACCATCCCCTGGTATGGAGCTATATTAACCAGACCACCCCCTGGTCATGGAGCTATATTAACCAGACCATCCCCTGGTATGGAGCTATATTAACCAGACCATCCCTGGTATGGAGCTATATTAACCAGACCATCCCCTGGTATGGAGCTATATTAACCAGACCATCCCCTGGCATGGAGCTATATTAACCAGACCATCCCCTGGCATGGAGCTATATTAACCAGACCATCCCCTGTCATGGTGCTATATTAACCAGACCATCCCCTGGCATGGAGCTATATTAACCAGACCATCCCTGGCATGGAGCTATATTAACCAGATCATCCCCTGGCATGGAGCTATATCAACCAGACCATCCCCTGGCATGAAGCTATATCAACCAGACCATCCCATGGCATGGAGCTATATCAACCAGACCATCCCCTGGAATGGAGCTACATTAACCAGACCATCCCCTGACATGGAGCTATATTAACCAGACCATCCCCTGGCATGGAGCTATATTAACCAGACCTTCCCCTGGCATCGTGCTATATTAACCAGACCATCCCCTGGCATGGTGCTACATTAACCAGACCATCCCCTGGCACAGTGCTATATTAACCAGACCATCCCCTGGCATGGAGCTATACTAACCAGACCCTCCCCTGGCATGGAGCTATGTTAACCAGACCATCCCCTGGCATGGAACTATATTAACCAGACCATCCCCTGGCATGGAGCTATATTAACCAGACCATCCCCTGGCATGGAGCTATATTAACCAGACCATCCCCTGGCATGGAGCTATATTAACCAGACCATCCTCTGGCATGGAGCTATATTAACCAGACCATCCCCTGGCATGGAGCTATATTAACCAGACCATCCCCTGGCATGGAGCTATATTAACCAGACCATCCCCTGGCATGGAGCTATATTAACCAGACCATCCTCTGGCATGGAGCTATATTAACCAGACCATCCCCTGGCATGGAGCTATATTAACCAGACCATCCCCTGGTATGGAGCTATATTAACCAGACCATCCCCTGGCATGGAGCTATATTAACCAGACCATCCCCTGGCATGGAGCTATATTAACCAGACCATCCTCTGGCATGGAGCTATGCTAACCAGACCCTCCCCTGGCATGGAGCTATATTAACCAGACCATCCCCTGGCATGGAACTATATTAACCAGACCATCCCCTGGCATGGAGCTATATTAACCAGACCATCTCCTGGCATGGAGCTATATTAACCAGACCATCCCCTAGCATGGAGCTATATTAACCAGACCATCCCCTGTCATGGAGCTATATTAACCAGACCATCCTCTGGCATGGAGCTATATTAACCAGACCATCCCCTGCATGGAGCTACATTAACCAGACCATCCCCTGGCATGGAGCTATATTAACCAGACCATCCCCTGGCATGGAGCTATATTAACCAGACCATCTCCTGGCATGGAGCTATATTAACCAGACCATCCCCTGGTTATGGAGCTATATTAACCAGACCATCCCCTGGTATGGAGCTATATTAACCAGACCATCCCCTGGTATGGAGCTATATTAACCAGACCATCCCCTGGTATGGAGCTATATTAACCAGACCATCACCTGGCATGGAGCTATATTAACCAGACCATCCCCTGGCATGGAGCTATATTAACCAGACCATCCCTGGCATGGAGCTATATTAACCAGACCATCCCCTGGCATGGAGCTATATCAACCAGACCATCCCCTGGCATGGAGCTATATCAACCAGACCATCCCCTGGCATGGAGCTATATCAACCAGACCATCCCCTGGCATGGAGCTATATTTACCAGACCATCCTTTGACATGGAGCTATATTAACCAGACCATCTCCTGGCATGGATCTATATTAACCAGACCATCCCCTGGCATGGAGCTATATTAACCAGACCATCCCCTGGCATGGAGCTATATTAACCAGACCATCCCCTGGCATGGAGCTATATTAACCAGACCATCTCCTGGCATGGAGCTATATTAACCAGACCATCCCCTGGCATGGAGCTATATTAACCAGACCATCCCCTGGCATGGAGCTATATTAACCAGACCATCCTCTGGCATGGAGCTATATTAACCAGACCATCCCCTGGCATGGAGCTATATTAACCAGACCATCCCCTGGTATGGAGCTATATTAACCAGACCATCCCCTGGCATGGAGCTATATTAACCAGACCATCCCCTGGCATGGACCTATATTAACCAGACCATCCCCTGGCATGGTGCTATATTAACCAGACCATCCCCTGGCATGGAGCTATATTAACCAGACCATCCCCTGGTATGGAGCTATATTAACCAGACCACCCCCTGGTCATGGAGCTATATTAACCAGACCATCCCCTGGTATGGAGCTATATTAACCAGACCATCCCTGGTATGGAGCTATATTAACCAGACCATCCCCTGGTATTGAGCTATATTAACCAGACCATCCCCTGGCATGGAGCTATATTAACCAGACCATCCCCTGGCATGGAGCTATATTAACCAGACCATCCACTGTCATGGTGCTATATTAACCAGACCATCCCCTGGCATGGAGCTATATTAACCAGACCATCCCTGGCATGGAGCTATATTAACCAGATCATCCCCTGGCATGGAGCTATATCAACCAGACCATCCCCTGGCATGGAGCTATATTAACCAGACCATCCCATGGCATGGAGCTATATCAACCAGACCATCCCCTGGCATGGAGCTTTATTAACCAGACCATCCCCTGGCATGGAGCTACATTAACCAGACCATCCCCTGACATGGAGCTATATTAACCAGACCATCCCCTGGCATGGAGCTATATTAACCAGACCTTCCCCTGGCATCGTGCTATATTAACCAGACCATCCCCTGGCATGGTGCTACATTAACCAGACCATCCCCTGGCACAGTGCTATATTAACCAGACCATCCCCTGGCATGGAGCTATACTAACCAGACCCTCCCCTGGCATGGAGCTATATTAACCAGACCATCCCCTGGCATGGAACTATATTAACCAGACCATCCCCTGGCATGGAGCTATATTAACCAGACCATCTCCTGGCATGGAGCTATATTAACCAGACCATCCCCTGGCATGGAGCTATATTAACCAGACCATCCCCTGGCATGGAGCTATATTAACCAGACCATCCTCTGGCATGGAGCTATATTAACCAGACCATCCCCTGGCATGGAGCTATATTAACCAGACCATCCCCTGGTATGGAGCTATATTAACCAGACCATCCCCTGGCATGGAGCTATATTAACCAGACCATCCCCTGGCATGGAGCTATATTAACCAGACCATCCCCTGGCATGGTGCTATATTAACCAGACCATCCCCTGGCATGGAGCTAAATTAACCAGACCATCCCCTGGTATGGAGCTATATTAACCAGACCACCCCCTGGTCATGGAGCTATATTAACCAGACCATCCCCTGGTATGGAGCTATATTAACCAGACCATCCCTGGTATGGAGCTATATTAACCAGACCATCCCCTGGTATGGAGCTATATTAACCAGACCATCCCCTGGCATGGAGCTATATTAACCAGACCATCCCCTGGCATGGAGCTATATTAACCAGACCATCCACTGTCATGGTGCTATATTAACCAGACCATCCCCTGGTATGGAGCTATATTAACCAGACCATCCCCTGGCATGGAGCTATATTAACCAGACCATCCCCTGGCATGGAGCTATATTAACCAGACCATCCCCTGGCATGGTGCTATATTAACCAGACCATCCCCTGGCATGGAGCTAAATTAACCAGACCATCCCCTGGTATGGAGCTATATTAACCAGACCACCCCCTGGTCATGGAGCTATATTAACCAGACCATCCCCTGGTATGGAGCTATATTAACCAGACCATCCCTGGTATGGAGCTATATTAACCAGACCATCCCCTGGTATGGAGCTATATTAACCAGACCATCCCCTGGCATGGAGCTATATTAACCAGACCATCCCCTGGCATGGAGCTATATTAACCAGACCATCCACTGTCATGGTGCTATATTAACCAGACCATCCCCTGGCATGGAGCTATATTAACCAGACCATCCCTGGCATGGAGCTATATTAACCAGACCATCCCCTGGCATGGAGCTATATCAACCAGACCATCCCCTGGCATGGAGCTATATCAACCAGACCATCCCATGGCATGGAGCTATATCAACCAGACCATCCCCTGGCATGGAGCTATATCAACCAGACCATCCCCTGGCATGGAGCTATATTAACCAGACCATCCCCTGGCATGGAGCTATATTAACCAGACCATCCCCTGGCCTGGAGCTACATTAACCAGACCATCCCCTGGCCTGGAGCTGCATTAACCAGACCATCCCCTGGCATGGAGCTATATTAACCAGACCATCCCCTGGCAAGGAGCTATATTAACCAGACCATCCCCTGGCAAGGAGCTATATTAACCAGACCATCCCCTGGCATGGAGCTATATTAACCAGACCATCCCCTGGCATGGAGCTATATTAACCAGACCATCCCCTGGCAAGGAGCTATATTAACCAGACCATCCCCTGGCATGGAGCTACATTAACCAGACCATCCCCTGGCATGGAGCTATATTAACCAGACCATCCCCTGGCATGGTGCAATATTAACCAGACCATCCCCTGGCATGGAGCTACATTAACCAGACCATCCCCTGGTATGGAGCTACATTAACCAGACCATCCCTTGGCATGGTGCTATATTAACCAGACCATCCCCTGGCATGGAGCTATATTAACCAGACCATCCCCTGGCATGGAGCTATATTAACCAGACCATCCCCTGGCATGGTGCTATATTAACCAGACCATCCCCTGGCATGGAGCTATATTAACCAGACCTTCCCCTGGCATCGTGCTATATTAACCAGACCATCCCCTGGCATGGTGCTACATTAACCAGACCATCCCCTGGCACAGTGCTATATTAACCAGACCATCCCCTGGCATGGAGCTATACTAACCAGACCCTCCCCTGGCATGGAGCTATATTAACCAGACCATCCCCTGGCATGGAGCTATATTAACCAGACCATCCCCTGGCATGGAGCTATATTAACCAGACCATCCCCTGGCATGGCACAGTGCTATATTAGCACACTACCCCTCTGTTAAGAGGGAGGGTGTTACCAATGGGTGGAAACTCAGGATACTAGACAACGAGGACTCTGAGTCAGCGAATATATATCTCTATAAGTCGTGAACAGTATGGGTACAGGGCAACCCCAAACAGTTTCAGCTGGACTTTCACCTAATCAAAGAGCCCAGCAGGAGAAGCTCTCCCTTGAGAAAGATACATCCACCCCGTGCGGGTCAGACCAGACCTCTTCATTATGTAACCCCACAGACGAGCAACCCAAAGCGGAAAGCCAACCTCACAGCACAGAGTACAAGTCCATCGTTGAAATAAAGGATTCATTCATGCAGCTGGAGGTCAGGCAGGTGGATCTAGAACAGCAGGTGATTACACTCGAGTCGGTGCAGTCCCAGACAACAACACCCCCTTAACCAGACCCGGAGAGCTGGAGGTGGAGAGACACATATCTGCACTCTAGACTGTGGTGAGGCAACTTCACCAGGAGAAAAAGCAGGAGAAGAACAGAGGACTAGAACATACTTTGTTTCCCATTTAGCCTTTATTTAACTAGGCATGTCAGGGGAAGGGAATTCTTATTTACAATAACAGCCTAGGAACAGTGGGTTAACTGCCTTGTTCAGGAGCAGAAGGACAGATGTTTACCTTGTCTGCTCAGGGATTCGATCTAGCAACCTTTCGGGTTACTGGACCAACGCTCTAACCACTAGGCTACCTTCCAACCTCCAGACTGCTGGAGGAGAGGGTGAGGGTATTGTTGTGTGACAGAGAACAACCTACTAGAGAGGTGCCCAACCCCGCAGAGAAGCCAGCAGAACAGCCCACCTCAGCGACCCGACAAAAGTCTTGACACCACAGCAGAGCAGTCCACAGCAGACCCTGATCATAGCATTGACATCACAGCAGAGCAGTCCACAGCAGACCCTGATCATAGCATTGACATCACAGCAGAGCAGTCCACAGCAGACCCTGATCATAGCATTGACATCACAGCAGAGCAGTCCACAGCAGACCCTGATCATAGCATTGACATCACAGCAGAGCAGTCCACAGCAGACCCTGATCATAGCATTGACATCACAGCAGAGCAGTCCACAGCAGACCCTGATCATAGCATTGACATCACAGCAGAGCAGTCCACAGCAGACCCTGATCATAGCATTGACATCACAGCAGAGCAGTCCACAGCAGACCCTGATCATAGCATTGACATCACAGCAGAGCAGTCCACAGCAGACCCTGATCATAGCATTGACATCACAGCAGAGCAGTCCACAGCAGACCCTGATCATAGCATTGACATCACAGCAGAGCAGTCCACAGCAGACCCTGATCATAGCATTGACATCACAGCAGAGCAGTCCACAGCAGACCCTGATCATAGCATTGACATCACAGCAGAGCAGTCCACAGCAGACCCTGATCATAGCATTGACATCACAGCAGAGCAGTCCACAGCAGACCCTGATCATAGCATTGACATCACAGCAGAGCAGTCCACAGCAGACCCTGATCATAGCATTGACATCACAGCAGAGCAGTCCACAGCAGACCCTGATCATAGCATTGACATCACAGCAGAGCAGTCCACAGCAGACCCTGATCATAGCATTGACATCACAGCAGAGCAGTCCACAGCAGACCCTGATCATAGCATTGACATCACAGCAGAGCAGTCCACAGCAGACCCTGATCATAGCATTGACATCACGGCGGGACAGACAATTGAAAAATCCAGAGCCCTGTCAGCCGTACCCCTGAACAGCGTTTATGACCAGGTCCACCTCTACCACACAGCAGTGCCCACCACTCCACCCTAGACTAGAACAGCCTTTATGACCAGGTCCACCTCTACAAGGCAGCAGTGTCCACCAGTCCACCCTAGACTAGAACAGCCTTTATGACCAGGTCCACCTCTACAAGGCAGCAGTGCCCACCACTCCACCCTAGACTAGAACAGCCTTTATGACCAGGTCCACCTCTACAAGGCAGCAGTGTCCACCACTCCACCCTAGACTAGAACAGCCTTTATGACCAGGTCCACCTCTACAAGGCAGCAGTGCCCACCACTCCACCCTAGACTAGAACAGCCTCTATGACCAGGTCCACCTCTACAAGGCAGCAGTGTCCACCAGTCCACCCTAGACTAGAACAGCCTTTATGACCAGGTCCACCTCTACAAGGCAGCAGTGTCCACCAGTCCACCCTAGACTAGAACAGCCTTTATGACCAGGTCCACCTCTACAAGGCAGCAGTGTCCACCAGTCCACCCTAGACTAGAACAGCCTTTATGACCAGGTCCACCTCTACAAGGCAGCAGTGCCCACCACTCCACCCTAGACTAGAACAGCCTTTATGACCAGGTCCACCTCTACAAGGCAGCAGTGCCCACCACTCCACCCTAGACTAGAACAGCCTTTATGACCAGGTCCACCTCTACAAGGCAGCAGTGCCCACCACTCCACCCTAGACTAGAACAGCCTTTATGACCAGGTCCACCTCAACAAGGCAGCAGTGTCCACCAGTCCACCCTAGACTAGAACAGCCTTTATGACCAGGTCCACCTCTACAAGGCAGCAGTGTCCACCAGTCCACCCTAGACTAGAACAGCCTTTATGACCAGGTCCACCTCTACAAGGCAGCAGTGTCCACCAGTCCACCCTAGACTAGAACAGCCTTTATGACCAGGTCTACCTCTACAAGGCAGCAGTGTCCACCAGTCCACCCTAGACTAGAACAGCCTCTATGACCAGGTCCACCTCTACCAGGCAGCAGTGTCCACCACTCCACCCTAGACTAGAACAGCCTTTATGACCAGGTTCACCTCTACAAGGCAGCAGTGTCCACCTTCGCCCGGACCCTAAAGGACATCAATCTCAAACGCAGCCCCAACCCTTCACACAGGAGCAACAGATCAATAGACACCCTGCCCAGACCAGCAAGACACTTTCTCAGACCTGCAGACCCTCCCCCCTACTAGTCTGTGGCGACCTAAATGCCAAAACCGGACAAGAACCTGACACCCTCAGCAGACAGAGGAACAAACACCTGCCTGGAGGTGGAGGTGACAGCATTCCCTCCCCTATATGCCCCCCTAGGCACAACTATGACAATGTAACAAACAATAATGGGTCACAGCTCCTGCAGCTCTGTGGAACGCTGGGTATGTACATAGTCAATGGTAGGCTTCGAGGGGACTCCTATGGTAGGTACACCTATAGCTTATTTCTTGGAATTAGTTCTGTGGACTACTTTATCACTGACCTCAACCCAGAGTCTCTCAGAGTGTTCACAGTCAGCCCACTGACAGCCCTATCAGATCACAGCAAAATCACAGTCTACTTGAACAGAACAATACTCAATCATTAGGCATCAAAGAAAAAGGAACTGAGTGATATTAATAAATGCTATGGATGAAAGGAATGTATTGTGGAAACCTACCAAAAAACAATTAGGCAACAACAAATTCCATCCCTTTTAGACAACTTCCTGGAGAAAATGTTCCACTGTAATAGTGAAGGTGTAAACTTGGCAGCAGGAAAACCTAAACAGTATATTTGACGTCTCAGATTCCCTGTCAATCAAAAAATGTCAATCAGAAAACCAAAGAAAATGAACTACAATGATAAATGGTTTGATGAAGAATGCAAAAACCTAAGAAAGAAATTGAGAAACCTGTCCAACCAAAAACATAGAGACCCAGAAAACCTGAGTCTATGCCTTCACTGTGGTGAATCACTAAAACAAAACAGAAATGCACTATGGAAAAAGAAGGAACAGCACATCAGAAATCAGCTCAATGTAATTGAAGAATCAATAGACTCTAAGCACTTCTAAAAAATGATAAAACACTAAAAACAGCAACACAAATAATTATCTATCCAAAATGGAGATGTATGGGTTAACCACTTCGACGTTCTTTTTGGCTCTATAGCAAAGAACAAACAGCCAAACATATAAATGATCAAATACAAATCTTAGAATGAACTATTAAAGACTACCAGAACCCACTGGATTCTCCAAATGCCTTGAATAAACTACAGGCCCCCCAAAAAATCCTCCAACCCAAAAAGGCCTGTGGTGTTGATGGTATCCTCAATGAAATTATAAAATACACAGACAACACATTCCAAGTGGCTATACTAAAACTCTTTAACATCATCCTTAGCTCTGGCCGAAAAACCTTTTTGAAATCTGACATGTTGGCTGGATTCACAACAAGTGTTGCATTAATTTGCTATCTTGCATGTGCAATTTAATGAAAGTTAGATTTTTTATAGTAATTTAGTTGAATTTGGCGCTCTGCATTTTCCCTGGCTTTTGGCCAGGTGGGACACTGGCGTCCCACACATCCCAGAGAGGTTTTAACAGCAGACTTCTACATTTCCTCAGTAAAAACAATGTACTGAGCAAATGTCAAGTAGGCTTTTTACCAAATTATCATACAACAGACCATGTGTTCACCCTGCACACCCTATTCTACAAAAAAACAAAACAAAGGCCAAGACTTCTCATTATTTGTTGGTTTCAAAAAAGCCTTCAACTCCATTTGGCATGTGGGTCTGCAATTCAAACTGATGGAAAGTGGTGTGGGTAAAAAACATACGACATTATAACATCAATGTACACAAACAACAAGTGTGCGGTTGAAATAGGCAAAAAACACACATTTCTTCCCACAGGGCCGTGGGGTGAAACAGGGATGCGGCTTAAGTCCCTCCCTCTTCAAAATATATATCAATGAATTGGCGAGGGCACTGGAACAGT
>NC_088224.1:86561964-86774464 GCF_036934945.1 Oncorhynchus masou masou
TAAAAGAGGAGAGGAGGATGAAAGAGGAGAGGAGAGGAGAGGAGAGGAGAGGAGAGGAGAGGAGAGGAGAGGAGAGGAGAGGAGAGGAGAGGAGAGGAGAGGAGAGGAGACTCAGACGGAGACTCTCATCTTGCCAAATGGAGGGTCCAGACCCCATGATGTCTTAATGGCTTCATACGCGACCCCGGCTAGTGACACTGGCCCTGTTTACCTGATGGCTCACTTTCACTTCTTAAAGCTTCAGGTGGGTCACAGCTCAGAAATAAGTTTGTGTTAATGGTTACTGTGATATTGTGAAGGGCTGTGCTGGTAGGAATGTTACTATGCACTGACAACCTGACCACTCAATAAACTAGCTAGATTTAATTTTCAGTCATTAAACACGCATTTAGTCATACAGTTAACATGCTCTTAAAAAAAATACAAAAATACAAATGTGACACACATCATGTCAGTGTCATCTCAGCTTCAGCCTTTCTCCATTATTGATAAAACGTATTATCCGATGGCCATTTGCAATCTCCTGTTCATCCATGATTGTATTGATCATGATTACTGATCTCTCATATTCAACTGATTACAATACACCACTGTCGTCCCTCCAGTAACTTTACACAATGGGGGTTATCACCGGCACAGCCTGGTTGAAAAACTGAAGTACATAATCAGAGATGATGGTTTAATGAAGTGTTTGTCCCTAGGCTAATGAAGTGTGTGGTGAATGGATGGGATTTGTCACTGGTGGTCATGTGAGGATGAGGATTATAAAAACTGAGTCACAGATTGTATAAACCAAAGTATGAGTATTTCAAGGTAAACCATTACAACACACACACACACACACACGGGCGTGGACACACGCATGCATAGAGCTCCATAAACAGGACCATATTAGGACGATGTACCAGGATGTATTCATTTACTGCAGTGGGCTAAATCAGGGTCACACAGAGTGTTTCTTCTTTAAACAAATCTACCTTGAAACAAAAGTAAGCACCTTCCACTCGTGGTTATTGGCTTAAAGAAAAGAAGACCACTGTATCGGCCTACAACGGGACTACAATGGGCCTACAACAGGACTACAATGGGACTACAACGGGCCTACAACGGGACTACAATGGGCCTACAATGGGACCTACAATGGGCCTACAATGGGACTACAACGGGCCTACAACAGGACTACAACGGGCCTACAACGGGACTACAACGGGCCTACAACAGGCCTACAACGGGCCTACAATGGGACTACAACGGGCCTACAACGGGACTACAACGGGCCTGAAACGGGACTACAACGGGCCTACAACGGGACTACAGCGGGACTACAACGGGCCTACAACGGGACTACAACGGGCCTACAACAGGACTACAACATGACTACAATGGGACTACAACGCGCCTACAACGGGACTACAACAGGACTACAACGGGACTACAACGCGCCTACAACGGGCCTACAATGGGCCTACAACGGGCCTACAACGGGACTACAACGGGACTACAACGGGCCTACAACGGGACTACAACGGGACTACAACGGTCCTACAACGGGACTACAACGGGACTACGGGCAAACACTCAGCATCAATTTATCGTTGTTATTTGTGATGGTTATCACATTTTCTAGTTGTTGAGCGCATACAGTGAAGTTGTAAAACACTCAGACCCTGTCTGCTTATAACAGTATAAAAGGTGTCTGAAGGGTTGTAGAGATGAGACTCTGACCCTGTCTGGGTCAGACAGACCATGGCCACTGTGTTCTGCTGGGTCATGATATATGACTGTGTTCTGCAGGGTCATGATATATGACTGTGTTCTGCAGGGTCATGATATATGATTGTGTTCTGCTGGGTCATGATATAGGACTGTGTTCTGCTGGGTCATGATATATGACTGTGTTCTGCTGGGTCATGATATACATTATTGTGTTCTGCTGGGTCATGATATACATGACTGTGTTCTGCTGGGTCATGATATATGACTGTGTTCTGCTGGGTCATGATATATATATGACTGTGTTCTGCTGGGTCATGATATATATGACTGTGTTCTGCTGGGTCATGATATACATGACTGTGTTGTTTTTTTTGTGGTGTGTTAATGGTGAGACAGGTTCCCAGGCAGGCTGTTTATATGCCCTCACATGCTCTTCGCACCACATTAACCAAGCTGGCCGTGTTCTTCATACACACTCTCACCTTGCCTGTGCCTCCACCAGTACTGGGACTGGGGCCTAATAGGTAGGGAGATATGATGGGTGTGTTTATAATGGCTGGGGCTGTTCTGGCAAGCACCAGGATCACTGATCCACTCAGTATAGAGCCCTCTCTCTTTCTCTCCAACACACCATCTCCACCTTGGTTTCTTCCTATCTCACTGTCTCATGTTCCATTTCCCTCTCTCTTTCTCTCCAACACACCATCTCCACCTTGGTTTCTTCCTATCTCACTGTCTCATGCCAACCTCAGAGACTAAAGTAATCTTCTCTTCTACAGTCACATAAAGACATATGCATCGATCCTATCCGACAAACATACAAAGAACACAAGATGTGAAACCACATCAGAGAAATGTTCTCTCTCTCTCTCTCTCAAATGGTTTTGGTCTGTATATTAGGGATGAGGAAGAACCTGCTTCTACACATCCTCTCTACTGTGTCAACATCATGCCCCAGTCTGCTTCTACACATCCTCTCTACTGTGTCAACATCATGCCCCAGTCTGCTTCTACACATCCTCTCTACTGTGTCAACATCATGCCCCAGTCTGCTTCTACACATCCTCTCTACTGTGTCAACATCATGCCTCAGTCTGCTTCTACACATCCTCTCTACTTTGTCAACATCATGCCCCAGTCTGCTTCTACACATCCTCTCTACTGTGTCAACATCATGCCCCAGTCTGCTTCTACACATCCTCTCTACTGTGTCAACATCATGCCCCAGTCTGCTTCTACACATCCTCTCTACTTTGTCAACATCATGCCCCAGTCTGCTTCTACACATCCTCTCTACTGTGTCAACATCATGCCCCAGTCTGCTTCTACACATCCTCTCTACTGTGTCAACATCATGCCCCAGTCTGCTTCTACACATCCTCTGTACTTTGTCAACATCATGCCCCAGTCTGCTCCTACACATCCTCTCTACTGTGTCAACATCATGCCCCAGTCTGCTTCTACACATCCTCTCTACTTTGTCAACATCATGCCCCAGTCTGCTTCTACAGATCCTGTCTACTTTGTCAACATCATGCCCCAGTCTGCTTCTACACATCCTGTCTACTTTGTCAACATCATGCCCCAGTCTGCTTCTACACATCCTCTCTACTGTGTCAACATCATGCCCCAGTCTGCTTCTACACATCCTCTCTACTGTGTCAACATCATGCCCCAGTCTGCTCCTACACATCCTCTCTACTGTGTCAACATCATGCCCCAGTCTGCTTCTACACATCCTCTCTA
The DNA here is from genome assembly GCF_036934945.1 of Oncorhynchus masou masou. Lineage (NCBI taxonomy): Eukaryota > Metazoa > Chordata > Actinopteri > Salmoniformes > Salmonidae > Oncorhynchus > Oncorhynchus masou. The sequence goes on from NC_088224.1 coordinate 86,565,427, forward strand.
CTGTGTCAACATCATGCCCCAGTCTGCTCCTACACATCCTGTCTACTTTGTCAGCATCATGCCCCAGTCTGCTCCTACACATCCTCTCTACTGTGTCAACATCATGCCCCAGTCTGCTTCTACACATCCTCTCTACTGTGTTAACATCATGCCCCAGTCTGCTCCTACACATCCTCTCTACTGTGTCAACGTCATGCCCCAGTCTGCTCCTACACATCCTCTCTACTGTGTCAACGTCATGCCCCAGTCTGCTCCTACACATCCTCTCTACTGTGTCAACATCATGCCCCAGTCTGCTTCTACACATCCTCTGTACTTTGTCAACATCATGCCTCAGTCTGCTTCTACACATCCTCTCTACTGTGTCAACATCATGCCCCAGTCTGCTCCTACACATCCTCTCTACTGTGTCAACGTCATGCCCCAGTCTGCTCCTACACATCCTCTCTACTGTGTCAACATCATGCCCCAGTCTGCTCCTACACATCCTCTCTACTGTGTCAACGTCATGCCCCAGTCTGCAGATACATTAGTAACATCAGTTGTATAATTATCATTGTAAAGTAAACTCATGAACTGTACGATTCAGAATGTATTTGTCATAGTGCAGATTTTCATGAATTCCAGCTGAAGCCCTTTGGCTGAAGTGGTTATTTGTGATTGGTTGTTGGGTCAGTGTTTGGTCAATAGAAACCTATTTCCTGTATGCTCTGACAGAGACCACAGACACCGTACTTCCTGACTGTCCCAATATTCCACTGGTGGAGAGTCGCCTGTTTCCCTGATGCCGGTGCATTTTCTGTAAGTTTCCATGGAGACCTGGGTCCTCTACTCCAGGAATAAACACATCTCATCATGCCTAGAGGATTCACTTTCCCATCATTACTAAACAGAAAGCAGATATCATGAGTACTGAACGCTCCTCCTCGAGATCTACCCTCCTGCAGGTTTTAAATCAAACCCTGATCTAGCAAGTCTGGTTATACTAAGTAGCTGCCCAGCAGGACCGTGATTAGCTTGATTAGGACTGTTACAACTGGATTGGAGCAAAAACCTGCATATCCAGTAGCTTTCAAGGATGAAGGTTGGCCACTCATAGCATACGTAATAAATGCCACTGATGGTGATGATGATGATTCCCTTTATACCCTAGCTGGGGTGTCAGCAGCGAAGCAGTTGTTGGAGCGCATTGGATGAGGGAAATGCTGCATTTTCCATCTCTCTTATTTTTTGCCTTTCTTTCGTTCCCCCTAAGGCATGATTTAGCTCAAATATAACATTTACAGCACTTTTCTAAACATGATAGACCGAATAACAGTTTTATGTTGTCTTACTGTCTACGCCCTGATCGTAGAGATCCTTTAAATTCTCTATTTGGTAGGTCAGGGTGTGACTAGGCTGGGAAATGTATGTTTATATTTCTTTGTTGGCCGAGTATGGTTCCCTATCAGTCTCTGATTGGGGATCATACTTAAGCAGCCCTTTTTCCCACCCTCTGTTGTGGGATTTTGTCTTTGTGTGTTGCATGTGTTGCACTCCTAGCTTTACGTTCGTTGAGTTGTTTATTGTATTTTGGTGGAACATTTAAAATGAAAGAAAATGTACGCCTACAACGCTGCCCATTGGTCTTCATTTAACAACAAGCTTTACACCTACTCAATATCACTACATTATTCGAAGTCAGCCCTGATGATAAAATAATTGAAAACGTGTTGCCCTGTACTAGAAAATGGTCCTGAATTTGTCGACAAAGATCAAATAAAAAAGTACCTTGCGGGCTTGTCAGCCTGTCTGAAGAGGAAGGTTTCCCCTCTCTGTTTGGTGAAGACATAGAGGAGCTGTATTTCCATGCTGACATGTGCATTGACTCAGATTCATGGTATACACACACACACACACACACACACACACACACACACACACACACACACACACACACACACAGCACACACAGCACACACAGCACACACAGCACGCACTGTGACACTTGCAACCTACAGCAAAACACCAAAAACGTCCTCCTGACCCCTATCCCTGTGTTTTGGCCTAAGATATCCGATGCCCATAAGCAGCGATCTGAGGTTCCCCATGAGTACGCCAAGCCTCCTACCACCCAGACCTCTGCCTCCCTTAACTTCAAGGTAGATCTCACACATAACCCTTTCGGCCTCCGAGTGCGCAGGGCAGCCACCAAGAAAGTATTGTGAATTTCTACGTGTTTCTGTCTGATTGTGTCTTTCTGTCGGTCTGAAAAAAATATCTGTCACATCCCTCAGTCTATCAGTCGGTCTCAAAAATTCTCTGTCACTTTAACGCTCCTCTGATGAAGAAGGAGTGGACCAAAGCGCAGCGTGTAAAATGTTCATGATTTTTGTTAAAAACTGAACACTAGAACAAAATAACAAAGTGGAACAAAACTAAACAGTTCTGCCTGATGCAAACACAAAACAGAAAACAACTACCCACAAAACACAGGTGGGAAAAGGTTACCTAAGTATGGTTCCCAATCAGAGACAACGATAGACAGCTGTCCCTGATTGAGAAACATACCCGGCCAAAACAAATAAATACAAAACATAGACAAATGAACATAGAATGCCCACCCAAATCACACCCTGACCAAACCAAAATAGAGACATAAAACACTCTCTAAGGTCAGGGCGTGACAGTCACATCCCTCATATCTGTCACATCCCTCAGTTTACCTGTCAGTCTCAGAAATTCTCTGTTACATCCCTCAGTCAGTCTGCTACATTCCAACCTTGCTAGTAATGCTCTCAGAGAAATACAAGAGAAAACAACAGCCTATGCATCAGGTTACAGCATCACATGTTAGACTGGATCCTCTTAGTGGTCCTGTAGATCATGCAGTCACTCCATGAATATTCATTATTCTGTCAGAACGCCAAAGACACACAAACACACGTACACACATGAACACACACACGTTTTCCATGTTCCATGTCAGTCTCCCCTGGTGACCGAGTCGGTGTAATTACGCCTGTGTCACAGAGCAGGCTCAGTCGGTCTGTGTGACATCACAGTCATTATGCCAATTAATTACACATCCAACCAGCCAAATTAACCTTTCTACGGTCTCCCTGTAAAACCATTACACCCCCAACCAGCCAAATTAACCTTTCTACAGTCTCTCTGTAAAACCCTGAAAACCATGATTATGGGTCCTCTTAAAACCATCATTATGACTCCTGTTAAAACCATGATATTGACTCCTGTTAAAACCCTGATAATGACTTCTATTAAAACCATGATTATGACTCCTGTTAAAACCCTGATTATGACTCCTATAATGACCATGATTATGGGCCCTCTTAAAACCATCATTATGACTCCTGTTAAAACCGTGATTATGACTCCTATTAAAACCATGATAATGACTCATATTAAAACCATGATTATGATTCATATTAAAACCATGATTATGACTCATATTACAACCATGATTATGTCTCCTATTAAAACCCTGATTAAGACTCCTGTTAAAACCATGATAATGACTCATATTAAAACCATGATTATGATTCATATTAAAACCATGATTATGACTCCTATTAAAACCATGATAATGACTCATATTAAAACCCTGATTATGACTCCTATTAAAACCATGATTATGACTCCTGTTAAAACCCTGATTATGACTCCTATAATGACCATGATTATGGGCCCTCTTAAAACCATCATTCTGACTCCTGTTAAAACCATGATATTGACTCCTATTAATACCCTGATAATGACTCCTATTAAAACCATGATTATGACTCCTATTAAAACCCTGATTATGACTCCTATTAAAACCCTGATTATAAATCCTGTTAAAACCATGATTATGACTCCTGTTAAAACCCTGAGTATGACTCCTATTAAAACCCTGATAATGACTCCTGTTAAAACCCTGATTATGACTCCTATTAAAACCATCATTATGACTCCTGTTAAAACCATGATTATGACTCCTATTAAAAACATGATAATGACTCCTGATAAAACCCTGATAATGACTCCTGTTAAAACCATGATTATGACTCCTATTAAAACCATCATTATGACTCCTGTTAAAACCCTGATAATGACTCCTGTTAAAACCCTGATTATGACTCCTGTTAAAACCCTGATAATGACTCCTGTTAAAACACTGAAAACAATGATAATGACTCCTATTAAAACCCTGATTATGACTCCTGTTAAAACCATGATAATGACTCCTATTAAAACCATGATTATGACTCCTGTTAAAACCCTGATTATGACTCCTGTTAAAACCATGATAATGACTCCTATTAAAACCATGATTATGACTCCTATTAAAACCATGATTATGACTCCTGTTAAAACCCTAATTATGACTCCTAAAGTGGCCATGATTATGGGCCCTCTTAAAACCATCATTATGACTCCTGTTAAAACCATGATATTGACTCCTGTTAAAACCCTGATAATGACTTCTATTAAAACCATGATTATGACTCCTATTAAAACCCTGATTATGACTCCTGTTAAAACCCTGATTATGGGCCCTATTAAAACCATGATAATGACTCCTATTAAAACCATGATTATGACTCCTATTAAAACCATGATAATGACTCATATTAAAACCATGATTATGATTCATATTAAAACCATGATTATGACTCATATTACAACCATGATTATGTCTCCTATTAAAACCATGATTATGACTCCTGTTAAAACCCTGAAAACCCTGATTATGACTCCTGTTAAAACCCAATTATGACTCCTAAAGTGGCCATGATTATGGGCCCTCTTAAAACCATCATTCTGACTCCTGTTATAACCATGATAATGACTCCTGTTAAAACCCTGATTATGACTCCTATAATGACCATGATTATGGGCCCTCTTAAAACCATCATTCTGACTCCTGTTAAAACCATGATATTGACTCCTATTAAAACCCTGATAATGACTCCTATTAATAACCTGATTATGACTCCTGTTAAAACCATGATTATGACTCCTATTAAAATCCTGAAAACCCTGATTATGACTCCTATTAAAACCATGATTATGACTCCTGTTAAAACCCTGAAAACCCTGATTATGACTCCTGTTAAAACCAGCATTATGACTACTGTTAAAACCATGATTATGACTCCTATTAAAAACATGATAATGACTCCTGTTAAAACCCTGAAAACCCTGATTATGACTCCTGTTAAAACCATCAATATGACTCCTGTTAAAACCATGATTATGACTCCTATTAAAAACATGATAATGACTCCTGTTAAAAACATGATAATGACTCCTGTTAAAACCATGATAATGACTCCTGTTAAAACCATGATTATGACGCCTGTTAAAACCCTGATTATGACTCCTGTTAAAACCCCGATAATGACTCCTGTTAAAACCCTGAAAACCATGATAATGACTCCTATTAAAACCATGATAATGACTCATGTTAAAACCATGATTATGACTCCTATTAAAACCATGATTATGACTCCTGTTAAAACCCTGATTATGACTCCTATAATGACCATGATTATGGGCCCTCTTAAAACAATCATTCTGACTCCTGTTAAAACCATGATAATGACTCCTGTTAAAACCCTGATTATGACTCCTATAAAGACCATGATTATGGGCCCTCTTAAAACCATCATTATGACTCCTGTTAAAACCCTGATAATGACTCCTATTAAAACCATGATTATGACTCCTATTAATACCCTGATTATGACTCCTGTTAAAACCATGATTATGACTCCTATTAAAATCCTGAAAACCCTGATTATGACTCCTATTAATACCCTGATTATGACTCCTATTAAAACCATGATTATGACTCCTATTAAAACAATGATTATGACTCCTGTTAAAACAATGATTATGACTCCTGTTAAAACCATGATTATGACTCCTATTAAAAAATGATAATGACTCCTGTTAAAACCACGATAATGACTCCTGTTAAAACTATGATTATGACTCCTGTTAAAACCATGATTATGACTCCTATTAAAACCCTGATTATGACTCCTGTTAAAACCATGATTATGACTCCTATTAAAACCCTGATAATGACTCCTATTAACACCATGATTATGACTCCTATGATAACCATGATTATGACTCCTGTTAAAACCCTGAAAACCCTGATTATGACTCATGTTAAAACCATCATTATGACTCCTGTTAAAACCATGATTATGACTTATATTAAAAAAATGATAATAACTCTTGTTAAAACCATGATAATGACTCCTGTTAAAACCATGATTATGACTCCTGTTAAAACCCTGATAATGACTCCTGTTAAAACCCTGAAAACCATGATAATGACTCCTGTTAAAACCATGATTATGACTCCTGTTAAAACCATGATTATGACTCCTGTTAAAACCATGATTATGACTCCTATTAAAACCATGATAATGACTCCTATTAAAACCGTGATTATGACTCCTATTAAAACCATGATAATGACTCATATTAAAACCATGATTATGATTCATATTAAAACCATGATTATGACTCATATTACAACCATGATTATGTCTCCTATTAAAACCATGATAATGACTCCTATTAAAACCATAATTATGACTCCTATTAAAACCATGATTATGACTCCTGTTAAAACCCTGAAAACCCCTGATTATGACTCCTATTAAAACCCTGATTAAGACTCCTGTTAAAACCATGATAATCACCCCTATTAAAACCCTGATTATGACTCCTATAATGACCATGATTATGGGCCCTCTTAAAACCATCATTCTGACTCCTGTTAAAACCATGATATTGACTCCTATTAATACCCTGATAATGACTCCTATTAAAACCATGATTATGACTCCTATTAAAACCCTGATTATGACTCCTATTAAAACCCTGATTATAAATCCTGTTAAAACCATGATTATGACTCCTGTTAAAACCCTGATTATGACTCCTATTAAAACCCTGATAATGACTCCTGTTAAAACCCTGATTATGACTCCTATTAAAACCATCATTATGACTCCTGTTAAATCCCTGATAATGACTCCTGTTAAAACCCTGATAATGACTCCTGTTAAAACCCTGATTATGACTCCTGTTAAAACCCTGATAATGACTCCTGTTAAAACACTGAAAACAATGATAATGACTCCTATTAAAACCCCGATTATGACTCCTGTTAAAACCATGATAATGACTCCTATTAAAACCATGATTATGACTCCTGTTAAAACCCTGATTATGACTCCTGTTAAAACCATGATAATGACTCCTATTAAAACCATGATTATGACTCCTATTAAAACCATGATTATGACTCCTGTTAAAACCCTAATTATGACTCCTAAAGTGGCCATGATTATGGGCCCTCTTAAAACCATCATTATGACTCCTGTTAAAACCATGATATTGACTCCTGTTAAAACCCTGATAATGACTTCTATTAAAACCATGATTATGACTCCTATTAAAACCCTGATTATGACTCCTGTTAAAACCCTGATTATGGGCCCTATTAAAACCATGATAATGACTCCTATTAAAACCATGATTATGACTCCTATTAAAACCATGATAATGACTCATATTAAAACCATGATTATGATTCATATTAAAACCATGATTATGACTCATATTACAACCATGATTATGTCTCCTATTAAAACCATGATTATGACTCCTGTTAAAACCCTGAAAACCCTGATTATGACTCCTATTAAAACCCTGATTAAGACTCCTGTTAAAACCATGATAATCACCCCTATTAAAACCCTGATTATGACTCCTATTAAAACCATGATAATGACTCCTATTAAAACCATGATTATGACTCCTATTAAAACCATGATTATGACTCCTGTTAAAACCCTAATTATGACTCCTAAAGTGGCCATGATTATGGGCCCTCTTAAAACCATCATTCTGACTCCTGTTATAACCATGATAATGACTCCTGTTAAAACCCTGATTATGACTCCTATAATGACCATGATTATGGGCCCTCTTAAAACCATCATTCTGACTCCTGTTAAAACCATGATATTGACTCCTATTAAAACCCTGATAATGACTCCTATTAATAACCTGATTATGACTCCTGTTAAAACCATGATTATGACTCCTATTAAAATCCTGAAAACCCTGATTATGACTCCTATTAAAACCATGATTATGACTCCTGTTAAAACCCTGAAAACCCTGATTATGACTCCTGTTAAAACCATCATTATGACTACTGTTAAAACCATGATTATGACTCCTATTAAAAACATGATAATGACTCCTGTTAAAACCCTGAAAACCCTGATTATGACTCCTGTTAAAACCATCAATATGACTCCTGTTAAAACCATGATTATGACTCCTTTTAAAAACATGATAATGACTCCTGTTAAAAACATGATAATGACTCCTGTTAAAACCATGATAATGACTCCTGTTAAAACCATTATTATGACGCCTGTTAAAACCCTGATTATGACTCCTGTTAAAACCCCGATAATGACTCCTGTTAAAACCCTGAAAACCATGATAATGACTCCTATTAAAACCATGATAATGACTCATGTTAAAACCATGATTATGACTCCTATTAAAACCATGATTATGACTCCTGTTAAAACCCTGATTATGACTCCTATAATGACCATGATTATGGGCCCTCTTAAAACAATCATTCTGACTCCTGTTAAAACCATGATAATGACTCCTGTTAAAACCATTATTATGACGCCTGTTAAAACCCTGATTATGACTCCTGTTAAAACCCCGATAATGACTCCTGTTAAAACCCTGAAAACCATGATAATGACTCCTATTAAAACCATGATAATGACTCCTATTAAAACCATGATTATGACTCCTATTAAAACCATGATAATGACTCCTATTAAAACCATGATTATGACTCCTATTAATACCCTGATTATGACTCCTGTTAAAACCCTGATTATGACTCCTATTAAAACCATGATTATGACTCCTATTAAAACCATGATTATGACTCCTATTAAAATCCTGAAAACCCTGATTATGACTCCTATTAATACCCTGATTATGACTCCTATTAAAACCATGATTATGACTCCTATTAAAACAATGATTATGACTCCTGTTAAAACAATGATTATGACTCCTGTTAAAACCATGATTATGACTCCTATTAAAAAATGATAATGACTCCTGTTAAAACCACGATAATGACTCCTGTTAAAACTATGATTATGACTCCTGTTAAAACCATGATTATGACTCCTATTAAAACCCTGATTATTACTCCTGTTAAAAACCTGATTATGACTCCTAGTAAAACCATGATTATGACTCCTGTTAAAACCATGATTATGACTCCTATTAAAACCATCATTATGACTCCTGTTAAAATCATGATTATGACTCCTATTAAAACCCTGATAATGACTCCTACTAAAACCCTGATTATGACTCCTGTTAAAACCATGATTATGACTCCTATTAAAACCCTGATAATGACTCCTATTAACACCATGATTATGACTCCTATGATAACCATGATTATGACTCCTGTTAAAACCCTGAAAACCCTGATTATGACTCATGTTAAAACCATCATTATGACTCCTGTTAAAACCATGATTATGACTTATATTAAAAAAATGATAATAACTCTTGTTAAAACCATGATAATGACTCCTGTTAAAACCATGATTATGACTCCTGTTAAAACCCTGATAATGACTCCTGTTAAAACCCTGACAACCATGATAATGACTCCTGTTAAAACCATGATTATGACTCCTGTTAAAACCATGATTATGACTCCTGTTAAAACCATGATTATGACTCCTATTAAAACCATGATAATGACTCCTATTGAAACCATGATTATGACTACTGTTAAAACCCTGAAAACCATGATAATGACTCCTATTAAAACCCTGATTATGACTCCTGTTAAAACCATGATAATGACTATTATTAAAACCATGATTATGACTCCTGTTAAAACCCTGAAAACCATGATAATGACTCCTAATAAAACCCTGATTATGACTCCTGTTAAAACCATGATAATGACTCCTATAAAAAATCCTGAAAACCCTGATTATGACTCCTATTAATACCCTGATTATGACTCCTATGAAACCCATGATTATGACTCCTATTAAAACAATGATTATGACTCCTGTTAAAACAATGATTATGACTCCTGTTAAAACCATGATTACGACTCCTATTAAAAAACGATAATGACTCCTGTTAAAACCACGATAATGACTCATGTTAAAACCCTGATAATGACTCCTATTAAAACCATGATTATGACTCCTATTAAAAACATGATAATGACTCCTGTTAAAACCATGATTATGACTCCTGTTAAAACCATGATTATGACTCCTGTTAAAACCATGATTATGACTCCGATTAAAAAATGATAATGACTCCTGTTAAAACCACGATAATGACTCCTGTTAAAACCCTGATAATGACTCCTATTAAAACCATGATAATGACTCCTGTTAAAACCATGATTATGACTCCTATTAAAACCATGATAATGACTCCTATTGAAACCATGATTATGACTACTGTTAAAACCCTGAAAACCCTGATTATGACTCCTGTTAAAACCATCATTATGACTCCTGTTAAAACCATGATTATGACTCCTATTAAAAACATGATAATGACTCCTGTTAAAACCATGATAATGACTCCTGTTAAAACCATGATTATGACTCCTGTTAAAACCATGATTATGACTCCTGTTAAAACCCTGATAATGACTCCTGTTAAAACCCTGAAAACCATGATAATGACTCCTATTAAAACCCTGATTATGACTCCTGTTAAAACCATGATAATGACTCTTATTAAAACCATGATTATGACTCCTGTTAAAACCCTGATAATGACTCCTGTTAAAACCCTGAAAACCATGATAATGACTCCTATTAAAACCCTGATTATGACTCCTGTTAAAACCATGATAATGACTCTTATTAAAACCATGATTATGACTCCTGTTAAAACCCTGATAATGACTCCTGTTAAAACCCTGAAAACCATGATAATGACTCCTAATAAAACCCTGATTATGACTCCTGTTAAAACCATGATAATGACTCCTATAAAAAATCCTGAAAACCCTGATTATGACTCCTATTAATACCCTGATTATGACTCCTATGAAACCCATGATTATGACTCCTATTAAAACAATGATTATGACTCCTGTTAAAACAATGATTATGACTCCTGTTAAAACCATGATTATGACTCCTATTAAAAAACGATAATGACTCCTGTTAAAACCACGATAATGACTCCTGTTAAAACCCTGATAATGACTCCTATTAAAACCATGATTATGACTCCTATTAAAAACATGATAATGACTCCTGTTAAAACCATGATAATGACTCCTGTTAAAACCATGATTATGACTCCTATTCAAACCCTGATTATGACTCCTGTTAAAACCATGATAATGACTCTTATTAAAACCATGATTATGACTCCTGTTAAAACCCTGATAATGACTCCTGTTAAAACCCTGAAAACCATGATAATGACTCCTAATAAAACCCTGATTATGACTCCTGTTAAAACCATGATAATGACTCCTATTAAAAATCCTGAAAACCCTGATTATGACTCCTATTAATACCCTGATTATGACTCCTATGAAACCCATGATTATGACTCCTATTAATACCCTGATTATGACTCCTGTTAAAACCCTGATTATGACTCCTATTAAAACCATGATTATGACTCCTATTAAAACCATGATTATGACTCCTATTAAAATCCTGAAAACCCTGATTATGACTCCTATTAATACCCTGATTATGACTCCTATTAAAACCATGATTATGACTCCTATTAAAACAATGATTATGACTCCTGTTAAAACAATGATTATGACTCCTGTTAAAACCATGATTATGACTCCTATTAAAAAATGATAATGACTCCTGTTAAAACCACGATAATGACTCCTGTTAAAACTATGATTATGACTCCTGTTAAAACCATGATTATGACTCCTATTAAAACCCTGATTATTACTCCTGTTAAAAACCTGATTATGACTCCTAGTAAAACCATGATTATGACTCCTGTTAAAACCATGATTATGACTCCTATTAAAACCATCATTATGACTCCTGTTAAAATCATGATTATGACTCCTATTAAAACCCTGATAATGACTCCTACTAAAACCCTGATTATGACTCCTGTTAAAACCATGATAATGACTCCTGTTAAAACCATGATTATGACTCCTATTAATACCCTGATTATGACTCCTATGAAACCCATGATTATGACTCCTATTAAAACAATGATTATGACTCCTGTTAAAACAATGATTATGACTCCTGTTAAAACCATGATTATGACTCCTATTAAAAAACGATAATGACTCCTGTTAAAACCACGATAATGACTCCTGTTAAAACCCTGATAATGACTCCTATTAAAACCATGATTATGACTCCTATTAAAAACATGATAATGACTCCTGTTAAAACCCTGATTATGACTCCTGTTAAAACCCTGATAATGACTCCTGTTAAAACCCTGAAAACCATGATAATGACTCCTATTAAAACCCTGATTATGACTCCTGTTAAAACCATGATAATGACTCTTATTAAAACCATGATTATGACTCCTGTTAAAACCCTGATAATGACTCCTGTTAAAACCCTGAAAACCATGATAATGACTCCTAATAAAACCCTGATTATGACTCCTGTTAAAACCATGATAATGACTCCTATAAAAAATCCTGAAAACCCTGATTATGACTCCTATTAATACCCTGATTATGACTCCTATGAAACCCATGATTATGACTCCTATTAAAACAATGATTATGACTCCTGTTAAAACAATGATTATGACTCCTGTTAAAACCATGATTATGACTCCTATTAAAAAACGATAATGACTCCTGTTAAAACCACGATAATGACTCCTGTTAAAACCCTGATAATGACTCCTATTAAAACCATGATTATGACTCCTATTAAAAACATGATAATGACTCCTGTTAAAAACATGATAATGACTCCTGTTAAAACCATGATTATGACTCATGTTAAAACCATGATTATGACTCCTGTTAAAACCCTGATTATGACTCCTGTTAAAACCCTGATAATGACTCCTGTTAAAACCCTGAAAACCATGATAATGACTCCTATTCAAACCCTGATTATGACTCCTGTTAAAACCATGATAATGACTCTTATTAAAACCATGATTATGACTCCTGTTAAAACCCTGATAATGACTCCTGTTAAAACCCTGAAAACCATGATAATGACTCCTAATAAAACCCTGATTATGACTCCTGTTAAAACCATGATAATGACTCCTATTAAAAATCCTGAAAACCCTGATTATGACTCCTATTAATACCCTGATTATGACTCCTATGAAACCCATGATTATGACTCCTATTAAAACAATGATTATGACTCCTGTTAAAACAATGATTATGACTCCTGTTAAAACCATGATTATGACTCCTATTAAAAAAATGATAATGACTCCTGTTAAAACCACGATAATGACTCCTGTTAAAACCCTGATAATGACTCCTATTAAAACCATGATTATGACTCCTGTTAAAACCATGATTATGACTCCTGTTAAAACCCTGATTATGACTCCTATAAAGACCATGATTATGGGCCCTCTTAAAACCATCATTATGACTCCTGTTAAAACCCTGATAATGACTCCTATTAAAACCATGATTATGACTCCTATTAATACCCTGATTATGACTCCTGTTAAAACCCTGATTATGACTCCTATCAAAACCATGATTATGACTCCTATTAAAACCATGATTATGACTCCTATTAAAATCCTGATAATGACTCCTATTAAAACCATGATTATGACTCCTATTAATACCCTGATTATGACTCCTGTTAAAACCCTGATTATGACTCCTATTAAAACCATGATTATGACTCCTATTAAAACCATGATTATGACTCCTATTAAAATCCTGAAAACCCTGATTATGACTCCTATTAATACCCTGATTATGACTCCTATTAAAACCATGATTATGACTCCTATTAAAACAATGATTATGACTCCTGTTAAAACAATGATTATGACTCCTGTTAAAACCATGATTATGACTCCTATTAAAAAAATGATAATGACTCCTGTTAAAACCACGATAATGACTCCTGTTAAAACCCTGATAATGACTCCTATTAAAACCATGATTATGACTCCTGTTAAAACCATGATTATGACTCCTGTTAAAACCCTGATTATGACTCCTATAAAGACCATGATTATGGGCCCTCTTAAAACCATCATTATGACTCCTGTTAAAACCCTGATAATGACTCCTATTAAAACCATGATTATGACTCCTATTAATACCCTGATTATGACTCCTGTTAAAACCCTGATTATGACTCCAATTAAAACCATGATTATGACTCCTATTAAAACCATGATTATGACTCCTATTAAAATCCTGATAATGACTCCTATTAAAACCATGATTATGACTCCTATTAATACCCTGATTATGACTCCTGTTAAAACCCTGATTATGACTCCTATTAAAACCATGATTATGACTCCTATTAAAACCATGATTATGACTCCTATTAAAATCCTGAAAACCCTGATTATGACTCCTATTAATACCCTGATTATGACTCCTATTAAAACCATGATTATGACTCCTATTAAAACAATGATTATGACTCCTGTTAAAACAATGATTATGACTCCTGTTAAAACCATGATTATGACTCCTATTAAAAAATGATAATGACTCCTGTTAAAACCACGATAATGACTCCTGTTAAAACTATGATTATGACTCCTGTTAAAACCATGATTATGACTCCTATTAAAACCCTGATTATTACTCCTGTTAAAAACCTGATTATGACTCCTAGTAAAACCATGATTATGACTCCTGTTAAAACCATGATTATGACTCCTATTAAAACCATCATTATGACTCCTGTTAAAATCATGATTATGACTCCTATTAAAACCCTGATAATGACTCCTACTAAAACCATGATTATGACTCCTGTTAAAACCATGATTATGACTCCTGTTAAAACCCTGATTATGACTCCTGTTAAAACCCTGATAATGACTCCTGTTAAAACCCTGAAAACCATGATAATGACTCCTATTAAAACCCTGATTATGACTCCTGTTAAAACCATGATAATGACTCTTATTAAAACCATGATTATGACTCCTGTTAAAACCCTGATAATGACTCCTGTTAAAACCCTGAAAACCATGATAATGACTCCTAATAAAACCCTGATTATGACTCCTGTTAAAACCATGATAATGACTCCTATTAAAAATCCTGAAAACCCTGATTATGACTCCTATTAATACCCTGATTATGACTCCTATGAAACCCATGATTATGACTCCTATTAAAACAATGATTATGACTCCTGTTAAAACAATGATTATGACTCCTGTTAAAACCATGATTATGACTCCTATTAAAAAAATGATAATGACTCCTGTTAAAACCACGATAATGACTCCTGTTAAAACCCTGATAATGACTCCTATTAAAACCATGATTATGACTCCTGTTAAAACCATGATTATGACTCCTGTTAAAACCATGATTATGACTCCTATTAAAACCCTGATTATGACTCCTATTAAAACCCTGATTATGACTCCTATTAAAACCCTGATTATAAATCCTGTTAAAACCATGATTATGACTCCTGTTAAAACCCTGATTATGACTCCTATTAAAACCCTGATAATGACTCCTGTTAAAACCCTGATTATGACTCCTATTAAAAACATGATAATGACTCCTGTTAAAACCCTGAAAACCCTGATTATGACTCCTGTTAAAACCATCAATATGACTCCTGTTAAAACCATGATTATGACTCCTATTAAAAACATGATAATGACTCCTGTTAAAACCATGATAATGACTCCTGTTAAAACCATGATTATGACTCCTGTTAAAACCATGATTATGACTCCTGTTAAAACCCTGATTATGACTCCTGTTAAAACCCTTATAATGACTCCTGTTAAAACCCTGAAAACCATGATAATGACTCCTATTAAAACCCTGATTATGACTCCTGTTAAAACCATGATAATGACTATTATTAAAACCATGATTATGACTCCTGTTAAAACCCTGATAATGACTCCTGTTAAAACCCTGAAAACCATGATAATGACTCCTAATAAAACCCCGATTATGACTCCTGTTAAAACCATGATAATGACTCCTATAAAAAATCCTGAAAACCCTGATTATGACTCCTATTAATACCCTGATTATGACTCCTATGAAACCCATGATTATGACTCCTATTAAAACAATGATTATGACTCCTGTTAAAACAATGATTATGACTCCTGTTAAAACCATGATTACGACTCCTATTAAAAAACGATAATGGCTCATGTTAAAACCACGATAATGACTCCTGTTAAAACCCTGATAATGACTCCTATTAAAACCATGATTATGACTCCTATAAAAAACATGATAATGACTCCTGTTAAAACCATGATTATGACTCCTGTTAAAACCATGATTATGACTCCTGTTAAAACCATGATTATGACTCCTATTAAAAAATGATAATGACTCCTGTTAAAACCACGATAATGACTCCTGTTAAAACCCTGATAATGACTCCTATTAAAACCATGATTATGACTCCTGTTAAAACCATGATTATGACTCCTATTAAAACCATGATAATGACTCCTATTGAAACCATGATTATGACTACTGTTAAAACCCTGAAAACCCTGATTATGACTCCTGTTAAAACCATCATTATGACTCCTGTTAAAACCATGATTATGACTCCTATTAAAAACATGATAATGACTCCTGTTAAAACCATGATAATGACTCCTGTTAAAACCATGATTATGACTCCTGTTAAAACCATGATTATGACTCCTGTTAAAACCCTGATTATGACTCCTGTTAAAACCATGATAATGACTCTTATTAAAACCATGATTATGACTCCTGTTAAAACCCTGATAATGACTCCTGTTAAAACCCTGAAAACCATGATAATGACTCCTAATAAAACCCTGATTATGACTCCTGTTAAAACCATGATAATGACTCCTATTAAAAATCCTGAAAACCCTGATTATGACTCCTATTAAAAAAATGATAATGACTCCTGTTAAAACCACGATAATGACTCCTGTTAAAACCCTGATAATGACTCCTATTGAAACCATGATTATGACTACTGTTAAAACCCTGAAAACCCTGATTATGACTCCTGTTAAAACCATGATTATGACTCCTATTAAAAAAATGATAATGACTCCTGTTAAAACCACGATAATGACTCCTGTTAAAACCCTGATAATGACTCCTATTAAAACCATGATTATGACTCCTATTAAAAACATGATAATGACTCCTGTTAAAAACATGATAATGACTCCTGTTAAAACCATGATTATGACTCATGTTAAAACCATGATTATGACTCCTGTTAAAACCCTGATTATGACTCCTGTTAAAACCCTGATAATGACTCCTGTTAAAACCCTGAAAACCATGATAATGACTCCTATTCAAACCCTGATTATGACTCCTGTTAAAACCATGATAATGACTCTTATTAAAACCATGATTATGACTCCTGTTAAAACCCTGATAATGACTCCTGTTAAAACCCTGAAAACCATGATAATGACTCCTAATAAAACCCTGATTATGACTCCTGTTAAAACCATGATAATGACTCCTATTAAAAATCCTGAAAACCCTGATTATGACTCCTATTAATACCCTGATTATGACTCCTATGAAACCCATGATTATGACTCCTATTAAAACAATGATTATGACTCCTGTTAAAACAATGATTATGACTCCTGTTAAAACCATGATTATGACTCCTATTAAAAAAATGATAATGACTCCTGTTAAAACCACGATAATGACTCCTGTTAAAACCCTGATAATGACTCCTATTAAAACCATGATTATGACTCCTGTTAAAACCATGATTATGACTCCTGTTAAAACCCTGATTATGACTCCTATAAAGACCATGATTATGGGCCCTCTTAAAACCATCATTATGACTCCTGTTAAAACCCTGATAATGACTCCTATTAAAACCATGATTATGACTCCTATTAATACCCTGATTATGACTCCTGTTAAAACCCTGATTATGACTCCTATCAAAACCATGATTATGACTCCTATTAAAACCATGATTATGACTCCTATTAAAATCCTGATAATGACTCCTATTAAAACCATGATTATGACTCCTATTAATACCCTGATTATGACTCCTGTTAAAACCCTGATTATGACTCCTATTAAAACCATGATTATGACTCCTATTAAAACCATGATTATGACTCCTATTAAAATCCTGAAAACCCTGATTATGACTCCTATTAATACCCTGATTATGACTCCTATTAAAACCATGATTATGACTCCTATTAAAACAATGATTATGACTCCTGTTAAAACAATGATTATGACTCCTGTTAAAACCATGATTATGACTCCTATTAAAAAAATGATAATGACTCCTGTTAAAACCACGATAATGACTCCTGTTAAAACCCTGATAATGACTCCTATTAAAACCATGATTATGACTCCTGTTAAAACCATGATTATGACTCCTGTTAAAACCCTGATTATGACTCCTATAAAGACCATGATTATGGGCCCTCTTAAAACCATCATTATGACTCCTGTTAAAACCCTGATAATGACTCCTATTAAAACCATGATTATGACTCCTATTAATACCCTGATTATGACTCCTGTTAAAACCCTGATTATGACTCCAATTAAAACCATGATTATGACTCCTATTAAAACCATGATTATGACTCCTATTAAAATCCTGATAATGACTCCTATTAAAACCATGATTATGACTCCTATTAATACCCTGATTATGACTCCTGTTAAAACCCTGATTATGACTCCTATTAAAACCATGATTATGACTCCTATTAAAACCATGATTATGACTCCTATTAAAATCCTGAAAACCCTGATTATGACTCCTATTAATACCCTGATTATGACTCCTATTAAAACCATGATTATGACTCCTATTAAAACAATGATTATGACTCCTGTTAAAACAATGATTATGACTCCTGTTAAAACCATGATTATGACTCCTATTAAAAAATGATAATGACTCCTGTTAAAACCACGATAATGACTCCTGTTAAAACTATGATTATGACTCCTGTTAAAACCATGATTATGACTCCTATTAAAACCCTGATTATTACTCCTGTTAAAAACCTGATTATGACTCCTAGTAAAACCATGATTATGACTCCTGTTAAAACCATGATTATGACTCCTATTAAAACCATCATTATGACTCCTGTTAAAATCATGATTATGACTCCTATTAAAACCCTGATAATGACTCCTACTAAAACCATGATTATGACTCCTGTTAAAACCATGATTATGACTCCTGTTAAAACCCTGATTATGACTCCTGTTAAAACCCTGATAATGACTCCTGTTAAAACCCTGAAAACCATGATAATGACTCCTATTAAAACCCTGATTATGACTCCTGTTAAAACCATGATAATGACTCTTATTAAAACCATGATTATGACTCCTGTTAAAACCCTGATAATGACTCCTGTTAAAACCCTGAAAACCATGATAATGACTCCTAATAAAACCCTGATTATGACTCCTGTTAAAACCATGATAATGACTCCTATTAAAAATCCTGAAAACCCTGATTATGACTCCTATTAATACCCTGATTATGACTCCTATGAAACCCATGATTATGACTCCTATTAAAACAATGATTATGACTCCTGTTAAAACAATGATTATGACTCCTGTTAAAACCATGATTATGACTCCTATTAAAAAAATGATAATGACTCCTGTTAAAACCACGATAATGACTCCTGTTAAAACCCTGATAATGACTCCTATTAAAACCATGATTATGACTCCTGTTAAAACCATGATTATGACTCCTGTTAAAACCATGATTATGACTCCTATTAAAACCCTGATTATGACTCCTATTAAAACCCTGATTATGACTCCTATTAAAACCCTGATTATAAATCCTGTTAAAACCATGATTATGACTCCTGTTAAAACCCTGATTATGACTCCTATTAAAACCCTGATAATGACTCCTGTTAAAACCCTGATTATGACTCCTATTAAAAACATGATAATGACTCCTGTTAAAACCCTGAAAACCCTGATTATGACTCCTGTTAAAACCATCAATATGACTCCTGTTAAAACCATGATTATGACTCCTATTAAAAACATGATAATGACTCCTGTTAAAACCATGATAATGACTCCTGTTAAAACCATGATTATGACTCCTGTTAAAACCATGATTATGACTCCTGTTAAAACCCTGATTATGACTCCTGTTAAAACCCTTATAATGACTCCTGTTAAAACCCTGAAAACCATGATAATGACTCCTATTAAAACCCTGATTATGACTCCTGTTAAAACCATGATAATGACTATTATTAAAACCATGATTATGACTCCTGTTAAAACCCTGATAATGACTCCTGTTAAAACCCTGAAAACCATGATAATGACTCCTAATAAAACCCTGATTATGACTCCTGTTAAAACCATGATAATGACTCCTATAAAAAATCCTGAAAACCCTGATTATGACTCCTATTAATACCCTGATTATGACTCCTATGAAACCCATGATTATGACTCCTATTAAAACAATGATTATGACTCCTGTTAAAACAATGATTATGACTCCTGTTAAAACCATGATTACGACTCCTATTAAAAAACGATAATGGCTCATGTTAAAACCACGATAATGACTCCTGTTAAAACCCTGATAATGACTCCTATTAAAACCATGATTATGACTCCTATAAAAAACATGATAATGACTCCTGTTAAAACCATGATTATGACTCCTGTTAAAACCATGATTATGACTCCTGTTAAAACCATGATTATGACTCCTATTAAAAAATGATAATGACTCCTGTTAAAACCACGATAATGACTCCTGTTAAAACCCTGATAATGACTCCTATTAAAACCATGATTATGACTCCTGTTAAAACCATGATTATGACTCCTATTAAAACCATGATAATGACTCCTATTGAAACCATGATTATGACTACTGTTAAAACCCTGAAAACCCTGATTATGACTCCTGTTAAAACCATCATTATGACTCCTGTTAAAACCATGATTATGACTCCTATTAAAAACATGATAATGACTCCTGTTAAAACCATGATAATGACTCCTGTTAAAACCATGATTATGACTCCTGTTAAAACCATGATTATGACTCCTGTTAAAACCCTGATTATGACTCCTGTTAAAACCATGATAATGACTCTTATTAAAACCATGATTATGACTCCTGTTAAAACCCTGATAATGACTCCTGTTAAAACCCTGAAAACCATGATAATGACTCCTAATAAAACCCTGATTATGACTCCTGTTAAAACCATGATAATGACTCCTATTAAAAATCCTGAAAACCCTGATTATGACTCCTATTAAAAAAATGATAATGACTCCTGTTAAAACCACGATAATGACTCCTGTTAAAACCCTGATAATGACTCCTATTGAAACCATGATTATGACTACTGTTAAAACCCTGAAAACCCTGATTATGACTCCTGTTAAAACCATGATTATGACTCCTATTAAAAAAATGATAATGACTCCTGTTAAAACCACGATAATGACTCCTGTTAAAACCCTGATAATGACTCCTATTAAAACCATGATTATGACTCCTGTTAAAACCATGATTATGACTCCTGTTAAAACCCTGATTATGACTCCTGTTAAAACCCTGATAATGACTCCTGTTAAAACCCTGAAAACCATGATAATGACTCCTATTAAAACCCTGATTATGACTCCTGTTAAAACCATGATAATGACTCTTATTAAAACCATGATTATGACTCCTGTTAAAACCCTGATAATGACTCCTGTTAAAACCCTGAAAACCATGATAATGACTCCTAATAAAACCCTGATTATGACTCCTGTTAAAACCATGATAATGACTCCTATTAAAAATCCTGAAAACCCTGATTATGACTCCTATTAATACCCTGATTATGACTCCTATGAAACCCATGATTATGACTCCTATTAAAACAATGATTATGACTCCTGTTAAAACAATGATTATGACTCCTGTTAAAACCATGATTATGACTCCTATTAAAAAAATGATAATGACTCCTGTTAAAACCACGATAATGACTCCTGTTAAAACCCTGATAATGACTCCTATTAAAACCATGATTATGACTCCTGTTAAAACCATGATTATGACTCCTGTTAAAACCATGATTATGACTCCTATTAAAACCCTGATTATGACTCATATTAAAACCCTGATTATGACTCCTATTAAAACCCTGATTATAAATCCTGTTAAAACCATGATTATGACTCCTGTTAAAACCCTGATTATGACTCCTATTAAAACCCTGATAATGACTCCTGTTAAAACCCTGATTATGACTCCTATTAAAAACATGATAATGACTCCTGTTAAAACCCTGAAAACCCTGATTATGACTCCTGTTAAAACCATCAATATGACTCCTGTTAAAACCATGATTATGACTCCTATTAAAAACATGATAATGACTCCTGTTAAAACCATGATAATGACTCCTGTTAAAACCATGATTATGACTCCTGTTAAAACCATGATTATGACTCCTGTTAAAACCCTGATTATGACTCCTGTTAAAACCCTTATAATGACTCCTGTTAAAACCCTGAAAACCATGATAATGACTCCTATTAAAACCCTGATTATGACTCCTGTTAAAACCATGATAATGACTATTATTAAAACCATGATTATGACTCCTGTTAAAACCCTGATAATGACTCCTGTTAAAACCCTGAAAACCATGATAATGACTCCTAATAAAACCCTGATTATGACTCCTGTTAAAACCATGATAATGACTCCTATAAAAAATCCTGAAAACCCTGATTATGACTCCTATTAATACCCTGATTATGACTCCTATGAAACCCATGATTATGACTCCTATTAAAACAATGATTATGACTCCTGTTAAAACAATGATTATGACTCCTGTTAAAACCATGATTACGACTCCTATTAAAAAACGATAATGGCTCATGTTAAAACCACGATAATGACTCCTGTTAAAACCCTGATAATGACTCCTATTAAAACCATGATTATGACTCCTATTAAAAACATGATAATGACTCCTGTTAAAACCATGATTATGACTCCTGTTAAAACCATGATTATGACTCCTGTTAAAACCATGATTATGACTCCTATTAAAAAATGATAATGACTCCTGTTAAAACCACGATAATGACTCCTGTTAAAACCCTGATAATGACTCCTATTAAAACCATGATTATGACTCCTGTTAAAACCATGATTATGACTCCTATTAAAACCATGATAATGACTCCTATTGAAACCATGATTATGACTACTGTTAAAACCCTGAAAACCCTGATTATGACTCCTGTTAAAACCATCATTATGACTCCTGTTAAAACCATGATTATGACTCCTATTAAAAACATGATAATGACTCCTGTTAAAACCATGATAATGACTCCTGTTAAAACCATGATTATGACTCCTGTTAAAACCCTGATTATGACTCCTGTTAAAACCATGATAATGACTCTTATTAAAACCATGATTATGACTCCTGTTAAAACCCTGATCATGACTCCTGTTAAAACCCTGAAAACCATGATAATGACTCCTAATAAAACCCTGATTATGACTCATGTTAAAACCATGATAATGACTCCTGTTAAAACCACGATCATGACTCCTGTTAAAACCCTGATAATGACTCCTATTGAAACCATGATTATGACTACTGTTAAAACCCTGAAAACCCTGATTATGACTCCTGTTAAAACCATCATTATGACTCCTGTTAAAACCATGATTATGACTCCTATTAAAAACATGATAATGACTCCTGTTAAAACCATGATAATGACTCCTGTTAAAACCATGATTATGACTCCTGTTAAAACCATGATTATGACTCCTGTTAAAACCCTGATTATGACTCCTGTTAAAACCCTGATAATGACTCCTGTTAAAACCCTGAAAACCATGATAATGACTCCTATTAAAACCCTGATTATGACTCCTGTTAAAACCATGATAATGACTCCTATAAAAAATCCTGAAAACCCTGATTATGACTCCTATTAATACCCTGATTATGACTCCTATGAAACCCATGATTATGACTCCTATTAAAACAATGATTATGACTCCTGTTAAAACAATGATTATGACTCCTGTTAAAACCATGATTATGACTCCTATTAAAAAACGATAATGACTCCTGTTAAAACCACGATAATGACTCCTGTTAAAACCCTGATAATGACTCCTATTAAAACCATGATTATGACTCCTATTAAAAACATGATAATGACTCCTGTTAAAACCATGATAATGACTCCTGTTAAAACCATGATTATGACTCCTGTTAAAACCATGATTATGACTCCTGTTAAAACCCTGATTATGACTCCTGTTAAAACCCTGATAATGACTCCTGTTAAAACCCTGAAAACCATGATAATGACTCCTATTCAAACCCTGATTATGACTCCTGTTAAAACCATGATAATGACTCTTATTAAAACCATGATTATGACTCCTGTTAAAACCCTGATAATGACTCCTGTTAAAACCCTGAAAACCATGATAATGACTCCTAATAAAACCCTGATTATGACTCCTGTTAAAACCATGATAATGACTCCTATTAAAAATCCTGAAAACCCTGATTATGACTCCTATTAATACCCTGATTATGACTCCTATGAAACCCATGATTATGACTCCTATTAAAACAATGATTATGACTCCTGTTAAAACAATGATTATGACTCCTGTTAAAACCATGATTATGACTCCTGTTAAAACCATGATTATGACTCCTGTTAAAACCCTGATTATGACTCCTGTTAAAACCCTGATAATGACTCATGTTAAAACCCTGAAAACCATGATAATGACTCCTATTAAAACCCTGATTATGACTCCTGTTAAAACCATGATAATGACTCTTATTAAAACCATGATTATGACTCCTGTTAAAACCCTGATAATGACTCCTGTTAAAACCCTGAAAACCATGATAATGACTCCTAATAAAACCCTGATTATGACTCCTGTTAAAACCATGATAATGACTCCTATTAAAAATCCTGAAAACCCTGATTATGACTCCTATTAATACCCTGATTATGACTCCTATGAAACCCATGATTATGACTCCTATTAAAACAATGATTATGACTCCTGTTAAAACAATGATTATGACTCCTGTTAAAACCATGATTATGACTCCTATTAAAAAAATGATAATGACTCCTGTTAAAACCACGATAATGACTCCTGTTAAAACCCTGATAATGACTCCTATTAAAACCATGATTATGACTCCTGTTAAAACCATGATTATGACTCCTGTTAAAACCATGATTATGACTCCTATTAAAACCCTGATTATGACTCCTATTAAAACCCTGATTATGACTCCTATTAAAACCCTGATTATAAATCCTGTTAAAACCATGATTATGACTCCTGTTAAAACCCTGATTATGACTCCTATTAAAACCCTGATAATGACTCCTGTTAAAACCCTGATTATGACTCCTATTAAAAACATGATAATGACTCCTGTTAAAACCCTGAAACCCCTGATTATGACTCCTGTTAAAACCATCAATATGACTCCTGTTAAAACCATGATTATGACTCCTATTAAAAGCATGATAATGACTCCTGTTAAAACCATGATAATGACTCCTGTTAAAACCATGATTATGACTCCTGTTAAAACCATGATTATGACTCCTGTTAAAACCCTGATTATGACTCCTGTTAAAACCCTTATAATGACTCCTGTTAAAACCCTGAAAACCATGATAATGACTCCTATTAAAACCCTGATTATGACTCCTGTTAAAACCATGATAATGACTATTATTAAAACCACGATTATGACTCCTGATAAAACCCTGATAATGACTCCTGTTAAAACCCTGAAAACCATGATAATGACTCCTAATAAAACCCTGATTATGACTCCTGTTAAAACCATGATTACGACTCCTATTAAAAAACGATAATGGCTCATGTTAAAACCACGATAATGACTCCTGTTAAAACCCTGATAATGACTCCTATTAAAACCATGATTATGACTCCTATTAAAAACATGATAATGACTCCTGTTAAAACCATGATTATGACTCCTGTTAAAACCATGATTATGACTCCTGTTAAAACCCTGATTATGACTCCTGTTAAAACCATGATAATGACTCTTATTAAAACCATGATTATGACTCCTGTTAAAACCCTGATAATGACTCCTGTTAAAACCCTGAAAACCATGATAATGACTCCTAATAAAACCCTGATTATGACTCCTGTTAAAACCATGATAATGACTCCTATTAAAAATCCTGAAAACCCTGATTATGACTCCTATTAAAAAAATGATAATGACTCCTGTTAAAACCACGATAATGACTCCTGTTAAAACCCTGATAATGACTCCTATTAAAACCATGATTATGACTCCTGTTAAAACCATGATTATGACTCCTGTTAAAACCATGATTATGACTCCTGTTAAAACCCTGATTATGACTCCTATTAAAACCCTGATAATGACTCCTGTTAAAACCCTGATTATGACTCCTATTAAAAACATGATAATGACTCCTGTTAAAACCCTGAAAACCCTGATTATGACTCCTGTTAAAACCATCAATATGACTCCTGTTAAAACCATGATTATGACTCCTATTAAAAACATGATAATGACTCCTGTTAAAAACATGATAATGACTCCTGTTAAAACCATGATAATGACTCCATGATTATGACGCCTGTTAAAACCCTGATTATGACTCCTGTTAAAACCCCGATAATGACTCATGTTAAAACCCTGAAAACCATGATAATGACTCCTATTAAAACCATGATAATGACTCATGTTAAAACCATGATTATGACTCCTATTAAAACCATGATTATGACTCCTGTTAAAACCCTGATTATGACTCCTATAATGACCATGATTATGGGCCCTCTTAAAACAATCATTCTGACTCCTGTTAAAACCATGATAATGACTCCTGTTAATACCCTGATTATGACTCCTATAAAGACCATGATTATGGGCCCTCTTAAAACCATCATTATGACTCCTGTTAAAACCCTGATAATGACTCCTATTAAAACCCTGATTATGACTCATGTTAAAACCATGATAATGACTCCTATTAAAACCATGATTATGACTCCTGTTAAAACCCTGATTATGACTCATGTCAAAACCCTGATAATGACTCCTATTAAAACCATGATTATGACTCCTATTAATAACCTGATTATGACTCCTGTTAAAACCATGATTATGACTCCTATTAAAATCCTGAAAACCCTGATTATGACTCCTATTAATACCCTGATTATGACTCCTATTAAAACCATGATTATGACTCCTATTAAAACCATGATTATGACTCCTGTTAAAACCATGATTATGACTCCTGTTAAAACCATGATTATGACTCCTGTTAAAACCCTGATTATGACTCCTATTAAAACCCTGATAATGACTCCTATTAAAAAAATGATAATGACTCCTGTTAAAACCACGATAATGACTCCTGTTAAAACCCTGATAATGACTCCTATTAAAACCATGATTATGACTCCTGTTAAAACCATGATTATGACTCCTGTTAAAACCATGATTATGACTCCTGTTAAAACCCTGATTATGACTCCTATTAAAACCCTGATAATGACTCCTGTTAAAACCCTGATTATGACTCCTATTAAAAACATGATAATGACTCCTGTTAAAACCCTGAAAACCCTGATTATGACTCCTGTTAAAACCATCAATATGACTCCTGTTAAAACCATGATTATGACTCCTATTAAAAACATGATAATGACTCCTGTTAAAAACATGATAATGACTCCTGTTAAAACCATGATAATGACTCCATGATTATGACGCCTGTTAAAACCCTGATTATGACTCCTGTTAAAACCCCGATAATGACTCATGTTAAAACCCTGAAAACCATGATAATGACTCCTATTAAAACCATGATAATGACTCATGTTAAAACCATGATTATGACTCCTATTAAAACCATGATTATGACTCCTGTTAAAACCCTGATTATGACTCCTATAATGACCATGATTATGGGCCCTCTTAAAACAATCATTCTGACTCCTGTTAAAACCATGATAATGACTCCTGTTAATACCCTGATTATGACTCCTATAAAGACCATGATTATGGGCCCTCTTAAAACCATCATTATGACTCCTGTTAAAACCCTGATAATGACTCCTATTAAAACCCTGATTATGACTCATGTTAAAACCATGATAATGACTCCTATTAAAACCATGATTATGACTCCTGTTAAAACCCTGATTATGACTCATGTCAAAACCCTGATAATGACTCCTATTAAAACCATGATTATGACTCCTATTAATAACCTGATTATGACTCCTGTTAAAACCATGATTATGACTCCTATTAAAATCCTGAAAACCCTGATTATGACTCCTATTAATACCCTGATTATGACTCCTATTAAAACCATGATTATGACTCCTGTTAAAACCCTGAAAACCCTGATTATGACTCCTGTTAAAACCATGATTATGACTCCTGTTAAAACCCTGATTATGACTCCTGTTAAAACCCTGATAATGACTCCTGTTAAAACCCTGAAAACCATGATAATGACTCCTATTAAAACCCTGATTATGACTCCTGTTAAAACCATGATTATGACTCCTGTTAAAACCCTGATTATGACTCCTGTTAAAACCCTGATAATGACTCCTGTTAAAACCCTGAAAACCATGATAATGACTCCTATTAAAACCACGATAATGACTCCTGTTAAAACCCTGATAATGACTCCTATTAAAACCATGATTATGACTCCTATTAAAAACATGATAATGACTCCTATTAAAACCATAATTATGACTCCTATTAAAACCCTGATTATAAATCCTGTTAAAACCATGATTATGACTCCTGTTAAAACCCTGATTATGACTCCTATTAAAACCCTGATAATGACTCCTGTTAAAACCCTGATTATGACTCCTATTAAAACCATCATTATGACTCCTGTTAAAACCATGATTATGACTCCTATTAAAACCATCATTATGACTGCTGTCAAAACCATGATAATGACTCCTGTTAAAACCCTGATAATGACTCCTGTTAAAACCCTGATTATGACTCCTGTTAAAACCCTGATAATGACTCCTGTTAAAACACTGAAAACCATGATAATGACTCCTATTAAAACCCTGATTATGACTCCTGTTAAAACCATGATAATGACTCCTATTAAAACCATGATTATGACTCCTGTTAAAACCCTGATTATGACTCCTGTTAAAACCATGATAATGACTCCTATTAAAACCATGATTATGACTCCTATTAAAACCATGATTATGACTCCTGTTAAAACCCTAATTATGACTCCTAAAGTGGCCATGATTATGGGCCCTCTTAAAACCATCATTATGACTCCTGTTAAAACCATGATATTGACTCCTGTTAAAACCCTGATAATGACTTCTATTAAAACCATGATTATGACTCCTATTAAAACCCTGATTATGACTCCTGTTAAAACCCTGATTATGGGCCCTATTAAAACCATGATAATGACTCATATTAAAACCATGATTATGATTCATATTAAAACCATGATTATGACTCATATTACAACCATGATTATGTCTCCTATCAAAACCATGATAATGACTCCTATTAAAACCATAATTATGACTCCTATTAAAACCATGATTATGACTCCTGTTAAAACCCTGATAATGACTCCTGTTAAAACATTGAAAACCATGATAATGACTCCTATTAAAACCCTGATTATGACTCATGTTAAAACCATGATAATGACTCCTATTAAAACCATGATTATGACTCCTGTTAAAACCCTGATTATGACTCATGTTAAAACCCTGATAATGACTCCTATTAATAACCTGATTATGACTCCTGTTAAAACCATGATTATGACTCCTATTAAAATCCTGAAAACCCTGATTATGACTCCTATTAATACCCTGATTATGACTCCTATTAAAACCATGATTATGACTCCTGTTAAAACCCTGAAAACCCTGATTATGACTCCTGTTAAAACCATCATTATGACTCCTGTTAAAACCATGATTATGACTCCTGTTAAAACCATGATTATGGCGCCTGTTAAAACCCTAATTATGACTCCTAAAGTGGCCATGATTATGGGCCCTCTTAAAACCATCATTATGACTCCTGTTAAAACCCTGATTATGACTCCTATTAAAACCATGATTATGACTCCTATTAATACCCTGATTATGACTCCTGTTAAAACCATGATTATGACTCCTATTAAAATCCTGAAAACCCTGATTATGACTCCTATTAATACCCTGATTATGACTCCTATTAAAACCATGATTATGACTCCTATTAAAACAATGATTATGACTCCTGTTAAAACAATGATTATGACTCCTGTTAAAACCATGATTATGACTCCTATTAAAAAATGATAATGACTCCTGTTAAAACCACGATAATGACTCCTGTTAAAACTATGATTATGACTCCTGTTAAAACCATGATTATGACTCCTATTAAAACCCTGATTATTACTCCTGTTAAAACCCTGATTATGACTCCTAGTAAAACCATGATTATGACTCCTATTAAAACCCTGATAATGACTCCTATTAAAACCACGATTATGACTCCTATGAAAACCATGATTATGACTCCTGTTAAAACCCTGAAAACCCTGATTATGACTCATGTTAAAACTATCATTATGACTCCTGTTAAAACCATGATTATGACTTATATTAAAAAAATGATAATAACTCTTGTTAAAACAATGATAATGACTCCTGTTAAAACCATGATTAAGACTCCTGTTAAAACCATGATTATGACTCCTGTTAAAACCCTGATAATGACTCCTGTTAAAACCCTGAAAACCATGATAATGACTCCTGTTAAAACCATGATTATGACTCCTGTTAAAACCATGATTATGACTCATGTTAAAACCATGATTATGACTCCTGTTAAAACCCTGATTATGACTCCTATTAAAACCCTGATAATGACTCCTGTTAAAACCATCATTATGACTCCTGTTAAAACCATGATTATGACTCCTATTAAAAACATGATAATGACTACTGATAAAACCCAGATAATGACTCCTGTTAAAACCATGATTATGACTCCTATGAAAAGCATCATTATGACTGCTGTTAAAACCATGATAATGACTCCTGTTAAAACCCTGATAATGACTCCTGTTAAAACCCTGATTATGACTCCTGTTAAAACCCTGATAATGACTCCTGTTAAAACACTGAAAACCATGATAATGACTCCTATTAAAACCATGATTATGACTCCTATTAAAACCATGATTATGACTCCTGTTAAAACCCTAATTATGACTCCTAAAGTGGCCATGATTATGGGCCCTCTTAAAACCATCATTATACTCCTGTTAAAACCATGATATTGACTCCTGTTAAAACCCTGATAATGACTTCTATTAAAACCATGATTATGACTCCTATTAAAACCCTGATTATGACTCCTGTTAAAACCATGATAATGACTCCTATTAAAACCATGATTATGACTCCTGTTAAAACCCTGATTATGACTCATGTTAAAACCCTGATAATGACTCCTATTAAAACCATGATTATGACTCCTATTAATAACCTGATTATGACTCCTGTTAAAACCATGATTATGACTCCTATTAAAATCCTGAAAACCCTGATTATGACTCCTATTAATACCCTGATTATGACTCCTATTAAAACCATGATTATGACTCCTGTTAAAACCATCATTATGACTCCTGTTAAAACCATGATTATGACTCCTATTAAAAACATGATAATGACTCCTGTTAAAAACATGATAATGACTCCTGTTAAAACCATGATAATGACTCCTGTTAAAACCATGATTATGACGCCTGTTAAAACCCTGATTATGACTCCTGTTAAAACCCTGATAATGACTCCTGTTAAAACCCTGAAAACCATGATAATGACTCCTATTAAAAACATGATAATGACTCCTGTTAAAAACATGATTATGACTCCTATTAAAACCATGATTATGACTCCTGTTAAAACCCTGATTATGACTCCTATTAAAACCATGATTATGACTCCTATTAATACCCTGATTATGACTCCTGTTAAAACCATGATTATGACTCCTATTAAAATCCTGAAAACCCTGATTATGACTCCTATTAATACCCTGATTATGACTCCTATTAAAACCATGATTATGACTCCTATTAAAACAATGATTATGACTCCTGTTAAAACAATGATTATGACTCCTGTTAAAACTATGATTATGACTCCTATTAAAAAATGATAATGACTCCTGTTAAAACCACGATAATGACTCCTGTTAAAACTATGATTATGACTCCTGTTAAAACCATGATTATGACTCCTATTAAAACCCTGATTATTACTCCTGATAAAACCCTGATTATGACTCCTAGTAAAACCATGATTATGACTCCTATTAAAACCCTGATAATGACTCCTATTAAAACCATGATTATGACTCCTATGAAAACCATGATTATGACTCCTGTTAAAACCCTGAAAACCCTGATTATGACTCATGTTAAAACTATCATTATGACTCCTGTTAAAACCATGATTATGACTTATATTAAAAAAATGATAATAACTCTTGTTAAAACCATGATAATGACTCCTGTTAAAACCATGATTAAGACTCCTGTTAAAACCATGATTATGACTCCTGTTAAAACCCTGATAATGACTCCTGTTAAAACCCTGAAAACCATGATAATGACTCCTGTTAAAACCATGATTATGACTCCTGTTAAAACCATGATTATGACTCCTATTAAAACCATGATAATGACTCCTATTGAAACCATGATTATGACTACTGTTAAAACCCTGAAAACCCTGATTATGACTCCTGTTAAAACCATCATTATGACTCCTGTTAAAACCATGATTATGACTCCTATTAAAAACATGATAATGACTCCTGTTAAAACCATGATAATGACTCCTGTTAAAACCATGATTATGACTCCTGTTAAAACCATGATTATGACTCCTGTAAAAACCCTGATTATGACTCCTGTTAAAACCCTGATAATGACTCCTGTTAAAACCCTGAAAACCATGATAATGACTCCTATTAAAACCCTGATTATGACTCCTGTTAAAACCATGATAATGACTATTATTAAAACCATGATTATGACTCCTGTTAAAACCCTGATAATGACTCCTGTTAAAACCCTGAAAACCATGATAATGACTCCTAATAAAACCCTGATTATGACTCCTGTTAAAACCATGATAATGACTCCTATTAAAATCCTGAAAACCCTGATTATGACTCCTATTAATACCCTGATTATGACTCCTATTAAACCCATGATTATGACTCCTATTAAAACAATGATTATGACTCCTGTTAAAACAATGATTATGACTCCTGTTAAAACCATGATTATGACTCCTATTAAAAAATGATAATGACTCCTGTTAAAACCACGATAATGACTCCTGTTAAAACTATGATTATGACTCCTGTTAAAACCATGATTATGACTCCTATTAAAACCCTGATTATTAATCCTGTTAAAACCCTGATTATGACTCCTATTAAAACCATCATTATGACTCCTGTTAAAATCATGATTATGACTCCTATTAAAACCCTGATAATGACTCCTATTAAAACCCTGATTATAACTCCTGTTAAAACCATGATTATGACTCCTATTAAAACTCTGATAATTACTCCTATTAAAACCATGATTATGACTCCTATGAAAACCATGATTATGACTCCTGTTAAAACCCTGAAAACCCTGATTATGACTCATGTTAAAACCATCATTATTACTCCTTTTAAAACCATGATTATGACTTATATTAAAAAATGATAATAACTCTTGTTAAAACCATGATAATGACTCCTGTTAAAACCATGATTAAGACTCCTGTTAAAACCATGATTATGACTCCTGTTAAAACCATCATTATGACTCCTGTTAAAACCCTGATAATGACTCCTGTTAAAACCCTGAAAACCATGATAATGACTCCGGTTAAAACCATGATAATGACTCCGGTTAAAACCATGATTATGACTCCTGTTAAAACCATGATTATGACTCCTGTTAAAACCATGATTATGAATCCTGTTAAAACCCTGAAAAACCTGATTATGACTCCTATTAAAACCCTGATTATGACTACTTTTAAAACCCTGAAAACCATGATAATGACTTCTCTTAAACCCTGACTATGTCTCCTGTTAAAACCGTGATTATGACTCCTGTTAAAACCATGACAATGACTTCTATTAAAACCATGATTATGACTCCTATTAAAACCATGATTATGACTCCTATTAAAACCTTGATTATGACTCCTGTTAAAACCATGATTATGACTCCTATTAAAATCATGATTATGACTCCTGTTAAAACCATGATTATGACTCCTGTTAAAACCATGATTATGACTCCTATTACAATTATGACTCCTGTTAAAACCATGATAATGACTCATATTAAAACCATGATTATGACTCATATTAAAACCATGATAATGACTCCTATTAAAACCATGATTATGACTCCTGTTAAAACCATGATATTGACTCATATTAAAACCATGATAATGACTCATATTAAAACCATGATTATGACTCCTATTACAACCCTGATTATTACTCCTATTAAAACCATGATTATGACTCCTGTTAAAACCCTGAAAACCCTGATTATGACTCATGTTAAAACCATCATTATTACTCCTGTTAAAACCATGATAATGACTCCTGTTAAAACCATGATTAAGACTCCTGTTAAAACCATGATTATGACTCCTGTTAAAACCATCATTATGACTCCTGTTAAAACCCTGATAATGACTCCTGTTAAAACCCTGAAAACCATGATAATGACTCCGGTTAAAACCATGATTATGACTCCTGTTAAAACCATGATTATGACTCCTGTTAAAACCATGATTATGACTCCTATTAAAACCATGATAATGACTCCTATTGAAACCATGATTATGACTACTGTTAAAACCCTGAAAACCCTGATTATGACTCCTGTTAAAACCATCATTATGACTCCTGTTAAAACCATGATTATGACTCCTATTAAAAACATGATAATGACTCATGTTAAAACCATGATAATGACTCCTGTTAAAACCATGATTATGACTCCTGTTAAAACCATGATTATGACTCCTGTTAAAACCCTGATTATGACTCCTGTTAAAACCCTGATAATGACTCCTGTTAAAACCCTGAAAACAATGATAATGACTCCTATTAAAACCCTGATTATGACTCCTGTTAAAACCCTGATAATGACTCCTGTTAAAACCCTGAAAACCATGATAATGACTCCTAATAAAACCCTGATTATGACTCCTGTTAAAACCATGATAATGACTCCTATTAAAACCATGATTATGACTCCTATTAATAACCTGATTATGACTCCTGTTAAAACCCTGATTATGACTCCTGTTAAAACCATCATTATGACTCCTGTTAA
This sequence comes from Oncorhynchus masou masou, assembly GCF_036934945.1. Classification (NCBI taxonomy): domain Eukaryota; kingdom Metazoa; phylum Chordata; class Actinopteri; order Salmoniformes; family Salmonidae; genus Oncorhynchus; species Oncorhynchus masou. Next base: position 86,601,287 of record NC_088224.1, read on the forward strand.
AACCATGATTATGACTCCTATTAAAAAACATGATAATGACTCCTGTTAAAACCATGATAATGACTCCTGTTAAAACCATGATTATGACTCCTGTTAAAACCATGATTATGACTCCTGTTAAAAACATGATTATGACTCCTGTTAAAACCCTGATAATGACTCCTATTGAAACCATGATTATGACTACTGTTAAAACCCTGAAAACCCTGATTATGACTCCTGTTAAAACCATCATTATGACTCCTGTTAAAACCATGATTATGACTCCTATTAAAAACATGATAATGACTCCTGTTAAAACCCTGATTATGACTCCTGTTAAAACCATGATAATGACTCCTATTAAAACCATGATTATGACTCCTGTTAAAACCCTGATAATTACTCCTGTTAAAACCCTGAAAACCATGATAATGACTCCTAATAAAACCCTGATTATGACTCCTGTTAAAACCATGCTATTGACTCCTAGTAAAACCATGATTATGACTCCTGTTAAAACCCTGATAACCCTGATTATGACTCCTGTTAAAAGCCTGATTATGACTCATATTAAAACCATGATAATGACTTATATTAAAACCATGATTATGACTCATATTAAAACCATGATTATGACTCCTATTAATTCCATGATTATGACTCCTGTTAAAACCCCGAAAAGCATGATAATGACTCCTATTAAAAAATGATAATGACTCCTGTTAAAACCATGATTAAGACTCCTGTTAAAACCATGATTATGACTCCTGTTAAAACCATCATTATGACTCCTGTTAAAACCCTGATAATGACTCCTGTTAAAACCCTGAAAACCATGATAATGACTCCGGTTAAAACCATGATTATGACTCCTGTTAAAACCATGATTATGACTCCTGTTAAAACCATGATTATGACTCCTATTAAAACCATGATAATGACTCCTATTGAAACCATGATTATGACTACTGTTAAAACCCTGAAAACCCTGATTATGACTCCTGTTAAAACCATCATTATGACTCCTGTTAAAACCATGATTATGACTCCTATTAAAAACATGATAATGACTCATGTTAAAACCATGATAATGACTCCTGTTAAAACCATGATTATGACTCCTGTTAAAACCATGATTATGACTCCTGTTAAAACCCTGATTATGACTCCTGTTAAAACCCTGATAATGACTCCTGTTAAAACCCTGAAAACAATGATAATGACTCCTATTAAAACCCTGATTATGACTCATGTTAAAACCCTGATAATGACTCCTGTTAAAACCCTGAAAACCATGATAATGACTCCTAATAAAACCCTGATTATGACTCCTGTTAAAACCATGATAATGACTCCTATTAAAACCATGATTATGACTCCTATTAATAACCTGATTATGACTCCTGTTAAAACCCTGATTATGACTCCTGTTAAAACCATCATTATGACTCCTGTTAAAACCATGATTATGACTCCTATTAAAAACATGATAATGACTCCTGTTAAAACCATGATAATGACTCCTGTTAAAACCATGATTATGACTCCTGTTAAAACCATGATTATGACTCCTGTTAAAACCATGATTATGACTCCTGTTAAAACCCTGATAATGACTCCTATTGAAACCATGATTATGACTACTGTTAAAACCCTGAAAACCCTGATTATGACTCCTGTTAAAACCATCATTATGACTCCTGTTAAAACCATGATTATGACTCCTATTAAAAACATGATAATGACTCCTGTTAAAACCCTGATTATGACTCCTGTTAAAACCATGATAATGACTCCTATTAAAACCATGATTATGACTCCTGTTAAAACCCTGATAATTACTCCTGTTAAAACCCTGAAAACCATGATAATGACTCCTAATAAAACCCTGATTATGACTCCTGTTAAAACCATGATATTGACTCCTAGTAAAACCATGATTATGACTCCTGTTAAAACAATGATTATGACTCCTATTAAAACCATCATTATGACTCCTGTTAAAACCATGATTAAGACTCCTATTAAAACCCGGAAAATGACTCCTATTGAAACCATGATTATGACTCCTGTTAAAACCCTGATAACCCTGATTATGACTCCTGTTAAAAGCCTGATTATGACTCATATTAAAACCATGATAATGACTTATATTAAAACCATGATTATGACTCATATTAAAACCATGATTATGATTCCTATTAATTCCATGATTATGACTCCTGTTAAAACCCTGAAAAGCATGATAATGACTCCTATTAAAAAATGATAATGACTCATGTTAAAACCCTGATTATGACTCCTGTTTAAACCATGATTATGACTCATATTAAAACCATGATAATGACTCCTATTAAAACCATGATTATGACTCCGGTTAAAATCCTGATTATGACTCCTGTTAAAACCATGATTATGACTCCTGTTAAAACCATGATTATGACTCCTATTACAATTATGACTCCTGTTAAAACCATGATATTGACTCATATTAAAACCATGATAATGACTCCTATTAAAACCATGATTATGACTCCTGTTAAAACCATGATATTGACTCATATTAAAACCATGATTATGACTCCTATTAAAACCCTGATTATGACTCCTATTAAAACCATGATTATAACTCCTGTTAAAACCCTGATTATGACTCCTATTAAAACCATGATAATGACTCCTATTGAAACCATGATTATGACTACTGTTAAAACCCTGAAAACCCTGATTATGACTCCTGTTAAAACCATCATTATGACTCCTGTTAAAACCATGATTATGACTCCTATTAAAAACATGATAATGACTCATGTTAAAACCATGATAATGACTCCTGTTAAAACCATGATTATGACTCCTGTTAAAACCATGATTATGACTCCTGTTAAAACCCTGATTATGACTCCTGTTAAAACCCTGATAATGACTCCTGTTAAAACCCTGAAAACAATGATAATGACTCCTATTAAAACCCTGATTATGACTCCTGTTAAAACCCTGATAATGACTCCTGTTAAAACCCTGAAAACCATGATAATGACTCCTAATAAAACCCTGATTATGACTCCTGTTAAAACCATGATAATGACTCCTATTAAAACCATGATTATGACTCCTATTAATAACCTGATTATGACTCCTGTTAAAACCCTGATTATGACTCCTGTTAAAACCATCATTATGACTCCTGTTAAAACCATGATTATGACTCCTATTAAAAACATGATAATGACTCCTGTTAAAACCATGATAATGACTCCTGTTAAAACCATGATTATGACTCCTGTTAAAACCATGATTATGACTCCTGTTAAAACCATGATTATGACTCCTGTTAAAACCCTGATAATGACTCCTATTGAAACCATGATTATGACTACTGTTAAAACCCTGAAAACCCTGATTCTGACTCCTGTTAAAACCATCATTATGACTCCTGTTAAAACCATGATTATGACTCCTATTAAAAACATGATAATGACTCCTGTTAAAACCCTGATTATGACTCCTGTTAAAACCATGATAATGACTCCTATTAAAACCATGATTATGACTCCTGTTAAAACCCTGATAATTACTCCTGTTAAAACCCTGAAAACCATGATAATGACTCCTAATAAAACCCTGATTATGACTCCTGTTAAAACCATGATATTGACTCCTAGTAAAACCATGATTATGACTCCTGTTAAAACAATGATTATGACTCCTATTAAAACCATCATTATGACTCCTGTTAAAACCATGATTAAGACTCCTATTAAAACCCGGATAATGACTCCTATTGAAACCATGATTATGACTCCTGTTAAAACCCTGATAACCCTGATTATGACTCCTGTTAAAAGCCTGATTATGACTCATATTAAAACCATGATAATGACTTATATTAAAACCATGATTATGACTCATATTAAAACCATGAAAAGCATGATAATGACTCCTATTAAAAATGATAATGACTCATGTTAAAACCCTGATTATGACTCCTGTTTAAACCATGATTATGACTCATATTAAAACCATGATAATGACTCCTATTAAAACCATGATTATGACTCCGGTTAAAATCCTGATTATGACTCCTGTTAAAACCATGATTATGACTCCTGTTAAAACCATGATTATGACTCCTATTACAATTATGACTCCTGTTAAAACCATGATATTGACTCATATTAAAACCATGATAATGACTCCTATTAAAACCATGATTATGACTCCTGTTAAAACCATGATATTGACTCATATTAAAACCATGATTATGACTCCTATTAAAACCCTGATTATGACTCCTATTAAAACCATGATTATAACTCCTGTTAAAACCCTGATTATGACTCCTATTAAAACCATGATAATGACTTCTATTAAAACCATGATTATGACTCACATTAAAACCATGATAATGACTCATATTAAAACTATGATTATGACTCCTGTTAAAACCCTGAAAACCATGATAATGACTCATATTAAAACTTTGATTATGACTCCTGTTAAAACCATGATTATGACTTCTATTAAAACCATGATTATGACTCATATTAAAACCATGATTATGACTCCTGTTAAAACCCTGAAAACCCTGATAATGACTCCTATTACAACCCTGATTATGACTCCTATTAAAACCATGATTATGACTCCTATTAAAACCCTGATTATGACTCATATTAAAACCATGATAATGACTCATATTAAAACCATGATAATGACTCCCATTAGAACCATGATTATGACTCATATTAAAACCATGATAATGACTTATATTAAAACCATGATTATGACTCATGTTATAACCCTGATTATGACTCATATTAAAACCATGATAATGACTCCTATTAAAATCATGATTATGACTCCTATTAAAACCATGATTATGACTCCTATTAAAACCATGATTATGACTCCTGTTAAAACCCTGAAATCCCTGATAATGACTCCTATTACAACCATGATTATGACTGCTGTTAAAACCATGATTATGACTCCTATTAAAACCCTGATAACTCCTGTTAAATCACCGAAAACCCTGATAATGACTCATATTAAAACACTGATTATGACTCCTATTAAAACCATGATTATGACTCCTATTAAAACCATGATTATGACTCCTGTTAAAACCCTGAAATCCCTGATAATGACTCATATTACAACCATGATTATGACTCATATTAAAACCATGATAATGACTCATATTAAAACCATGATAATGACTCCCATTAAAACCATGATTATGACTCATATTAAAACCATGATAATGACTTATATTAAAACCATGATTATGACTCATGTTATAACCCTGATTATGACTCATATTAAAACCATGATAATGACTCCTATTAAAATCATGATTATGACTCCTATTAAAACCATGATTATGACTCCTATTAAAACCATGATTATGACTCCTGTTAAAACCCTGAAATCCCTGATAATGACTCCTATTACAACCATGATTATGACTGCTGTTAAAACCATGATTATGACTCCTATTAAAACCCTGATAATAACTCCATAACTCCTGTTAAATCACCGAAAACCCTGATAATGACTCATATTAAAACACTGATTATGACTCCTGTTATAACCCTGATTATGACTCATATTAAAACCATGATAATGACTCCCATTAAAACAATGATTATGACTCCTGTTAAAACCCTGAAATCCCTGATAATGACTCCTATTACAGCCATGATTATGACTGCTGTTAAAACCATGATTATGACTCCTGTTAAAACCCTGATAATAACTCCTGTTAAATCACCGAAAACCCTGATAATGACTCATATTAAAACACTGATTATGACTCCTGTTAAAACCATGATTATGACTCCTGTTAAAACCATGATTATGAATCCTGTTAAAACCCTGAAAAACCTGATTATGACTCCTATTAAAACCCTGATTATGACTACTTTTAAAACCCTGAAAACCATGATAATGACTCCTCTTAAACCCTGACTATGTCTCCTGTTAAAACCGTGATTATGACTCCTGTTAAAACCATGACAATGACTTCTATTAAAACCATGATTATGACTCCTATTAAAACCATGATTATGACTCCTATTAAAACCTTGATTATGACTCCTGTTAAAACCATGATTATGACTTCTATTAAAACCATGATTATGACTCATAATAAAACCATGATTATGACTCCTGTTAAAACCCTGAAAACCCTGATAATGACTCCTATTACAACCCTGATTATGACTCCTATTAAAACCATGATTATGACTCCTATTAAAATCATGATTATGACTCCTGTTAAAACCATGATTATGACTCCTGTTAAAACCATGATTATGACTCCTATTACAATTATGACTCCTGTTAAAACCATGATAATGACTCATATTAAAACCATGATTATGACTCATATTAAAACCATGATAATGACTCCTATTAAAACCATGATTATGACTCCTGTTAAAACCATGATATTGACTCATATTAAAACCATGATAATGACTCATATTAAAACCATGATTATGACTCCTATTACAACCCTGATTATTACTCCTATTAAAACCATGATTATGACTCCTGTTAAAACCCTGAAAACCCTGATTATGACTCATGTTAAAACCATGATTATGACTCCTGTTAAAACCATCATTATGACTCCTGTTAAAACCCTGATAATGACTCCTGTTAAAACCCTGAAAACCATGATAATGACTCCGGTTAAAACCATGATTATGACTCCTGTTAAAACCATGATTATGACTCCTGTTAAAACCATGATTATGACTCCTATTAAAACCATGATAATGACTCCTATTGAAACCATGATTATGACTACTGTTAAAACCCTGAAAACCCTGATTATGACTCCTGTTAAAACCATCATTATGACTCCTGTTAAAACCATGATTATGACTCCTATTAAAAACATGATAATGACTCATGTTAAAACCATGATAATGACTCCTGTTAAAACCATGATTATGACTCCTGTTAAAACCATGATTATGACTCCTGTTAAAACCCTGATTATGACTCCTGTTAAAACCCTGATAATGACTCCTGTTAAAACCCTGAAAACAATGATAATGACTCCTATTAAAACCCTGATTATGACTCCTGTTAAAACCCTGATAATGACTCCTGTTAAAACCCTGAAAACCATGATAATGACTCCTAATAAAACCTTGATTATGACTCCTGTTAAAACCATGATAATGACTCCTATTAAAACCATGATTATGACTCCTATTAATAACCTGATTATGACTCCTGTTAAAACCCTGATTATGACTCCTGTTAAAACCATCATTATGACTCCTGTTAAAACCATGATTATGACTCCTATTAAAAACATGATAATGACTCCTGTTAAAACCATGATAATGACTCCTGTTAAAACCATGATTATGACTCCTGTTAAAACCATGATTATGACTCCTGTTAAAACCATGATTATGACTCCTGTTAAAACCCTGATAATGACTCCTATTGAAACCATGATTATGACTACTGTTAAAACCCTGAAAACCCTGATTATGACTCCTGTTAAAACCATCATTATGACTCCTGTTAAAACCATGATTATGACTCCTATTAAAAACATGATAATGACTCCTGTTAAAACCCTGATTATGACTCCTGTTAAAACCATGATAATGACTCCTATTAAAACCATGATTATGACTCCTGTTAAAACCCTGATAATTACTCCTGTTAAAACCCTGAAAACCATGATAATGACTCCTAATAAAACCCTGATTATGACTCCTGTTAAAACCATGATATTGACTCCTAGTAAAACCATGATTATGACTCCTGTTAAAACAATGATTATGACTCCTATTAAAACCATCATTATGACTCCTGTTAAAACCATGATTAAGACTCCTATTAAAACCCGGATAATGACTCCTATTGAAACCATGATTATGACTCCTGTTAAAACCCTGATAACCCTGATTATGACTCCTGTTAAAAGCCTGATTATGACTCCTATTAAAACCATGATAATGACTTATATTAAAACCATGATTATGACTCATATTAAAACCATGATTATGACTCCTATTAAAACCATGATTATGACTCCTGTTAAAACCCTGAAAAGCATGATAATGACTCCTATTAAAAAATGATAATGACTCATGTTAAAACCCTGATTATGACTCCTGTTTAAACCATGATTATGACTCATATTAAAACCATGATAATGACTCCTATTAAAACCATGATTATGACTCCGGTTAAAATCCTGATTATGACTCCTGTTAAAACCATGATTATGACTCCTGTTAAAACCATGATTATGACTCCTATTACAATTATGACTCCTGTTAAAACCATGATATTGACTCATATTAAAACCACTATAATGACTCCTATTAAAACCATGATTATGACTCCTGTTAAAACCATGATATTGACTCATATTAAAACCATGATTATGACTCCTATTAAAACCCTGATTATGACTCCTATTAAAACCATGATTATAACTCCTGTTAAAACCCTGATTATGACTCCTATTAAAACCATGATAATGACTTCTATTAAAACCATGATTATGACTCACATTAAAACCATGATAATGACTCATATTAAAACCATGATTATGACTCCTATTAAAACTATGATTATGACTCCTGTTAAAATCCTGAAAACAATGATAATGACTCATATTAAAACTTTGATTATGACTCCTGTTAAAACCATGATTATGACTTCTATTAAAACCATGATTATGACTCATATTAAAACCATGATTATGACTCCTGTTAAAACCCTGAAAACCCTGATAATGACTCCTATTACAACCCTGATTATGACTCCTATTAAAACCATGATTATGACTCCTATTAAAACCCTGATTATGACTCATATTAAAACCATGATAATGACTCATATTAAAACCATGATAATGACTCCCATTAGAACCATGATTATGACTCATATTAAAACCATGATAATGACTTATATTAAAACCATGATTATGACTCATGTTATAACCCTGATTATGACTCATATTAAAACCATGATAATGACTCCTATTAAAATCATGATTATGACTCCTATTAAAACCATGATTATGACTCCTATTAAAACCATGATTATGACTCCTGTTAAAACCCTGAAATCCCTGATAATGACTCCTATTACAACCATGATTATGACTGCTGTTAAAACCATGATTATGACTCCTATTAAAACCCTGATAACTCCTGTTAAATCACCGAAAACCCTGATAATGACTCATATTAAAACACTGATTATGACTCCTATTAAAAACATGATTATGACTCCTATTAAAACCATGATTATGACTCCTGTTAAAACCCTGAAATCCCTGATAATGACTCCTATTACAACCATGATTATGACTCCTGTTAAAACCATGATTATGAATCCTGTTAAAACCCTGAAAAACCTGATTATGACTCCTATTAAAACCCTGATTATGACTACTTTTAAAACCCTGAAAACCATGATAATGACTCCTCTTAAACCCTGATTATGTCTCCTGTTAAAACCGTGATTATGACTCCTGTTAAAACCATGACAATGACTTCTATTAAAACCATGATTATGACTAATATTAAAACCCTGATAATGACTCCTATTACAACCCTGATTATGACTCCTGTTAAAACCATGATAATGACTTCTATTAAAACCATGATTATGACTCCAATTAAAACCATGATTATGACTCCTATTAAAACCTTGATTATGACTCCTGTTAAAACCATGATTATGACTTCTATTAAAACCATGATTATGACTCATATTAAAACCATGATTATGACTCCTGTTAAAACCCTGAAAACCCTGATAATGACTCATATTACAACCCTGATTATGACTCCTATTAAAACCATGATTATGACTCCTATTAAAATCATGATTATGACTCCTGTTAAAACCATGATTATGACTCCTATTACAATTATGACTCCTGTTAAAACCATGATATTGACTCATATTAAAACCATGATAATGACTCATATTAAAACCATGATTATGACTCATATTAAAACCATGATAATGACTCCTATTAAAACCATGATTATGACTCCTGTTAAAACCATGATATTGACTCATATTAAAACCATGATAATGACTCATATTAAAACCATGATTATGACTCCTATTACAACCCTGATTATGACTCCTATTAAAACCATGATTATGACTCCTATTACAACCCTGATTATGACTCCTGTTAAAACCATGATAATGACTTCTATTAAAACCATGATTATGACTCCTATTAAAACCATGATTATGACTCCTATTAAAACCCTGATTATGACTCCTGTTAAAACCATGATAATGACACCTATTAAAACCATGATTATGACTCCTATTAAAACCATGATTATGACTCCTGTTAAAACCATGATTATGACTGCTGTTAAATCCATGATTATGACTCCTGTTAAAACCCTGATAATGACTCCTGTTAAAACCCTGAAAACCCTGATAATGACTCATATTAAAACCCTGATTATGACTCCTGTTAAAACCATGATTATGACTCCTGTTAAAACCATGATTATGAATCCTGTTAAAACCCTGAAAACCCTGATTATGACTCCTATTATAACCATGATTATGACTCCTGTTAAAACCCTGAAAACCCTGATAATGACTCATATTACAACCCTGATTATGACTCCTGTTAAAACCATGATTATGACTCCCGTTAAAACCATGATAATGACTTCTATTAAAACCATGATTATGACTAATATTAAAACCCTGATAATGACTCCTATTACAACCCTGATTATGACTCCTGTTAAAACCATGATAATGACTTCTATTAAAACCATGATTATGACTCCTATTAAAACCATGATTATGACTCCTATTAAAACCATAATTATGACTCCTGTTAAAACCCTGAAAACCATGATAATGACTTCTATTAAAACCATGATTATGACTCCTGTTAAAACCATGATAATGACACCTATTAAAACCATGATTATGACTCCTATTAAAACCATGATTATGACTCCTGTTAAAACCCTGATTATGACTCCTGTTAAAACCCTGATTATGACTCCTATAATGACCATGATTATGGGCCCTCTTAAAACCATCATTCTGAATCCTGTTAAAACCATGATAATGACTCCTGTTAAAACCCTGAAAATCCTGATAATGACTCCTATTACAACCATGATTATGACTCCTGTTAAAACCCTGATTATGACTCCTATAATGACCATGGTTATGGGCCCTCTTAAAACCATCATTCTGAATCCTGTTAAAACCATGATAATGACTCCTGTTAAAACCCTGAAAATCCTGATAATGACTCCTATTAAAACCATGATTATGACTCCTGTTAAAACCCTGATTATGACTCCTATAATGACCATGATTATGGGCCCTCTTAAAACCATCATTCTGAATCCTGTTAAAACCATGATAATGACTCCTGTTAAAACCCTGAAAATCCATCCTGATAATGACTCCTATTACAACCATGATTATGACTCCTGTTAAAACCATGATAATGACTCCTGTTAAAACCATGATAATGACTCCTGTTAAAACCCTGAAAATCCTGATAATGACTCCTATTACAACCATGATTATGACTCCTGTTAAAACCCTGATTATGACTCCTGTTAAAACCATGATTATGACTCCTGTTAAAACCATGATTATGACTCATATTAAAACCATGATAATGACTCCTATTAAAACCATGATTATGACTCCTGTTAAAACCCTGATTATGACTCATATTAAAACCATGATTATGACTCCTATTAAAATCATGATTATGACACTAATGAGCATTCTACTGTACAGACACTAATGTTATCTATAGCATGTTACTGTACAGACATTAATGTTATCTATAGCATGTTATAGCATGTTACTGTACAGACATTAATGCTAAGTACTACGGGGCGGTAGTCGTTTAGCTCAGTTACCTTAGCTTTCTTGGGAACAGGAACGATGGTGGCCCTCTTGAAGCATGTGGGAACAGCAGACTGGTATAGGGATTGATTGAATATGTCCGTAAACACACCAGCCAGCTGGTCTGCGCATGCTCTGAGGGCGCGGCTGGGGATGCCGTCTGGGCCTGCAGCCTTGCGAGGGTTAACACGTTTAAATGTTTTACTCACCTCGGCTGCAGTGAAGGAGAGACCGCATTTTTCCGTTGCAGGCAGTGTCAGTGGCACTGTATTGTCCTCAAAGCGGGCAAAAAAGTTATTTAGTCTGCCTGGGAGCAAGACATCCTGGTCCGTGACTGGGCTGGGTTTCTTCCTGTAGTCCGTGATTGACTGTAGACCCTGCCACATGCCTCTTGTGTCTGAGCCGTTGAATTGGGATTCTACTTTGTCTCTGTACTGACGCTTAGATTGTTTGATAGCCTTATGGAGGGAATAGCTGCATTGTTTGTATTCAGTCATGTTACCAGACACCTTGCCCTGATTGAAAGCAGTGGTTCGCGCTTTCAGTTTCACACGAATGCTGCCATCAATCCAAGGTTTCTGGTTAGGGAATGTTTTAATCGTTGCTATGGGAACGACATCTTCAACGCACGTTCTAATGAACTCGCACACCGAATCAGCGTATTCGTCAATGTTGTTATTTGACGCAATACGAAACATGTCCCAGTCCACGTGATGGAAGCAGTCTTGGAGTGTGGAGTCAGCTTGGTCGGACCAGCGTTGGACAGACCTCAGCGTGGGAGCTTCTTTTTTTAGCTTTTGTCTGTAGGCAGGTATCAGCAAAATGGAGTTGTGGTCAGCTTTTCCGAAAGGGGGCGGGGCAGGGCCTTATATGCATCGCGGAAGTTAGAGTAACAGTGATCCAAGGTTTTCCGCCCCTGGTTGCGCAATCGATATGCTGATAAAATTTAGGGAGTCTTGTTTTCAGATTAGCCTTGTTAAAATCCCCAACAACGATGAATGCAGCCTCCGGATAAATGGTTTCCAGTTTGCAAAGAGTTAAATAAAGTTCGTTCAGAGCCATCGATGTGTCTGCTTGGGGGGGATATATACGGCTGTGATTATAATCGAAGAGAATTCTCTTGGTAGGTAATGCGGTCTACATTTAATTGTGAGGAATTCTAAATCAGGTGAACAGAAGGATTTGAGTTCCTGTATGTTTCTTTCATCGCACCATGCCTCGTTAGCCATAAGGCATACACCCCCACCCCTCTTCTTACCAGAAAGGTGTTTGTTTCTGTCGGCGCGATGCGTGGAGAAACCCGTTGGCTGCACCGCATCGGATAGCGTCTCTCCAGTGAGCCATGTTTCCGTGAAGCACAGAACGTTACAGTCTCTGATGTCCCTCTGGAATGCTACCCTTGCTCGGATTTCATCAACCTTGTTGTCAAGAGACTGGACATTGGCAAGAAGAATGCTAGGAAGTGGGGCACGATGTGCCCGTCTCCGTAGTCTGACCAGAAGACCGCTACGTTTCCCTCTTTTTCTGAGTCGTTTTTTGGGGTCGCTGCATGCGATCCATTCCGTTGTCCTGTTTGTAAGGCAGAACACAGGATCCGCGTCGCGAAAAACATATTCTTGGTCGTACTGATGGTGAGTTGACGCTGATCTTATATACAGTAGTTCTTCTCGGCTGTATGTAATGAAACCTAAGATGACCTGAGGTACTAATGTAAGAAATAACACGTAAAAAAAACAAAAAACTGCTTAGTTTCCTAGGAACGCGAAGCGAGGTGGCCATCTCTGTCGGCGCCGGAAGCATGCGCAGACCAGCTGGCTGGTGTGTTTACGGACATATTCAATCAATCCCTATACCAGTCTGCTGTTCCCACATGCTTCAAGAGGGCCACCATCGTTCCTGTTCCCAAGAAAGCTAAGGTAACTGAGCTAAACGACTACCGCCCCGTAGCACTCACTTCCGTCATCATGAAGTGCTTTGAGAGACTAGTCAAGGACCATATCACCTCCACCCTACCTGACTCCCTAGACCCACTCCAATTTGCTTACCGCTCAAATAGGTCCACAGACGATGTAATCTCAACCACACTGCACACTGCCCTAACCCATCTGGACAAGAGGAATACCTATGTGAGAATGCTGTTCATCGACTACAGCTCGGCATTCAACACCATAATACCCTCCAAGCTCGTCATCAAGCTCGAGACCCTGGGTCTCGACCCCGCCCTGTGCAACTGGGTACTGGACTTCCTGACGGGCCGCCCCCAGGTGGTGAGGGTAGGTAACAACATCTCCTCCCCGCTGATCCTCAACACTGGGGCCCCACAAGGGTGCGTTCTGAGCCCTCTCCTGTACTCCCTGTTCACCCACGACTGCGTGGCCACGCACGCCTCCAACTCAATCATCAAGTTTGCGGACGACACAACAGTGGTAGGCTTGATTACCAACAACGACGAGACGGCCTACAGGGAGGAGGTGAGGGCCCTCGGAGTGTGGTGTCAGGAAAATAACCTCTCACTCAACGTCAACAAAACTAAGGACATGATTGTGGACTTCAGGAACACCCCCCTATCCACATCGATGGAACAGTAGTGGAGAGAGTAGCAAGTTTTAAGTTCCTCGGCATACACATCACAGACAAACTGAATTGGTCCACTCACACAGACAGCATCGTGAAGAAGGCGCAGCAGCGCCTCTTCAACCTCAGGAGGCTGAAGAAATTCGGCTTGTCACCAAAAGCACTCACAAACTTCTACAGAGGCACAATCGAGAGCATCCTGGCGGGCTGTATCACCGCCTGGTACGGCAACTGCTCCGCCCTCAACCGTAAGGCTCTCCAGAGGGTAGTGAGGTCTGCACAATGCATCATCGGGGGCAAACTACCTGCCCTCCAGGACACCTACACCACCCGATGTTACAGGAAGGCCATAAAGATCATCAAGGACATCTACCACCCGAGCCACTGCCTGTTCACCCCGCTATCATCCAGAAGGCGAGGTCAGTACAGGTGCATCAAAGCTGGGACCGAGAGACTGAAAAACAGCTTCTATCTCAAGGCCAACAGACTGTTAAACAGCCACCACTAACATTGAGTGGCTGCTGCCTACACACTGACACTGACTCAACTCCAGCCACTTTAATAATGGGAATTGATGGGAAATGTGGTAAATATATCACTAGCCACTTTAAACAATGCTACCTTATATAATGTTACTTACCCTACATTATTCATCTCATATGCATACGTATAGACTGTACTCTATATCATCGACTGCATCCTTATGTAATACATGTATCACTAGCCACTTTAACTATGCCACTTTGTTTACATACTCATCTCACATGTATATACTGTACTCGATACCATCTACTGTATCTTGCCTATGCTGCTCTGTATCATCACTCATTCATATATCCTTATGTACATATTCTTTATCCCCTTACACTGTGTATAAGACAGTAGATTAGGAATTGTTAGTTAGATTACTTGTTGGTTATTACTGCATTGTCGGAACTAGAAGCACAAGCATTTCGCTACACTCGCATTAACATCTGCTAACCATGTGTATGTGACAAATAAAATTTGATTTGATTTGATTTGATTTGTTATCTATAGCATGTTACTGTACAGACACTAATGTTATCTATAGCATGTTACTGTACAGACACTAATGTTATCTATAGCATGCTACTGTACAGACACTAATGTTATCTATAGCATGTTACTGTACAGACACTAATGTTATCTATAGCATGCTACTGTACAGACACTAATGTTATCTATAGCATGTTACTGTACAGACACTAATGTTATCTATAGCATGTTACTGTACAGACACTAATGTTATCTATAGCATTCTACTGTACAGACACTAATGTTATCTATAGCATGTTACTGTACAGACACTAATGTTATCTATAGCCTTCTACTGTACAGACACTAATGTTATCTATGGCATTCTACTGTACAGACACTAATGTTATCTATAGCATGTTACTGTACAGACACTAATGTTATCTATAGCATGTTACTGTACAGACACTAATGTTATCTATAGCATGCTACTGTACAGACACTAATGTTATCTATAGCATGTTACTGTACAGACACTAATGTTATCTATAGCCTTGTACTGTACAGACACTAATGTTATCTATAGCATTCTACTGTACAGACACTAATGTTATCTATAGCATGTTACTGTACAGACACTAATGTTATCTATAGCATTCTACTGTACAGACACTAATGTTATCTATAGCATTCTACTGTACAGACACTAATGTTATCTATAGCATGTTACTGTACAGACACTAATGTTATCTATAGCATGTTACTGTACAGACACTAATGTTATCTATAGCATGTTACTGTACAGACACTAATGTTATCTATAGCATGTTACTGTACAGACACTAATGTTATCTATAGCATTCTACTGTACAGACACTAATGTTATCTATAGCATTCTACTGTACAGACACTAATGTTATCTATAGCATGTTACTGTACAGACACTAATGTTCCAATTTAGGTACTTATTAGTGCCTATATCTGTCAGTTTCATCCCATATACAGGTAGTAGTGTAAAGATCTACAACCATTAAACCATTAGTGTTATTGGAAAGGGAAAGGGAAGGGGGATACCTAGTCAGTTGTCCAACTGAATGCATTCAACAGAAATGTATCTTCCGCATTTAGCCCAACCCCTCAGAGAGGTGCGGGGTCTGTCTTAATCGACGTCCACATATTCGGGTGCCCGGGGAACAGCGGGTTAACTGCCTTGCTCAGGGGCTGAAAGACAGAATGTTACCTTGTCAGCTCGGGGGGCTGGTAAATAGGACTGAGTGACATGTAAATGTACTTTTCACTCCATGTAGAAGCCCTACAAATATGTTTTATAAAAGCATTCAAATATTATATGCTGCTGAAAATAGAACTTAATGAGAAGTGAATGTGTTAACTTCCACCGTGCACATTCCTGTCTGCTTTTGGAGTATCTGTCAACTATAGACTATAATATTTACTGCATTACTGGGTAGTATTTACTGCATTACTGGGTAAGAATTACTGCATTACTGATTAATATTTTCTGCATTACTGGGTAATATTTGCTACATTACAGGGTAATACTTTCTGCATTGCTAGGTAATATTACTGCATTACTGGGTAATATTTACTGCATTACTCAGTAATATTTTCTGCATTACTGGGTAATATTTACTACATTACTGGGCAATGCATACTACATTACTGGGTAATATTTACTACATTACTGGGTAATATTTACTATAATACTGGTGAGAGAGAGAGAGAGAGAGAGAGAGAGAGAGAGAGAGAGAGATGGAAGGAAGGAAGGAAGGAAGGAAGGAAGGAAGGAAGGAAGGAAGGAAGGAAGGAAGGAAGGAAGGAAGGAAGGAAAGAGAAAATCATTGACAGTTCAATTCCTATGATAGTATCAGCTTGCTCTCTGACCAAATGTGTCATTCTCCACAGTGATAAAGGCTTTAATAACTAGCCATATTAAAATCAATTTAACACTTAGTAAATCCAATCATACAGATTAACTCTCCACTTTTCAACCATTAGATTCAGCGGTGCAGTGTTTGGGTAAGCTGTGGTAGGGTTGTGTTCTTGTTCCTGTCATCCATTAGTCCAATTACCAGGAGTCTAGTCTCTCTAGGTGGACTTCCTCAATGGAGATGGAGGGAGTATAGAGGTCATTATATCACACTATGATTGATTCCTCATCCTACAGTACTTAGTAGGATGAGACCTCTATCTCTGTCAGGGGAGTTCCTGTACATTGATTTATTTTAGACTGTAGATCGCCTAATGGTCTTCCTTGCTTTGTGTCTCGCCAGAGTCAGGATGTTGGCTGATGTTTTTCTCACTGTAATAAAAACATAAAGGTTGTTAAAAGCAAGCCCTGCACAGTGCTTAGTGTGCACAATACATTATACTGCTCTTGATATCCCCCATCTCTCTCTCTCTCTCTCTATCTTACTCTCTCTCCCATCTACTATTGAGCAAGGAAGCAGAAGAAGGGAAGATGTCTCAATGTATGTCTTGTTAGTAATGCCAGTGGGATGCAACTACACAGGCCTCGTTATAGTGTGTTCTGTTCTCCCAGAGGGCATTTCCTCCACAACAATGGCCTGTCAACATACAGAACTATAAAGTTCATTACACACCCTGTGTGTGGTAACCACTCTCTCCTCTTTTCAACACCACAAACACCTCGTCCCAACAAACCCACCACTCCACTCCACTCCCCCCCCCCCCCCCCACACACACACACACAAATACACATGCTTGACACCGCAGTGTATTCGCTGGTGTTTACTGATCAGTACTCGCAGTTGTCTGCCAGAGTACAATCCCTTAATATATATGGGCTAGGAGAACACAAAATGCATTCCCTAATGGGGTGAGTACTGAGTAGGATATACACACACATACTGTAACACAAACCCGGGCACACACACACATACTGTAAAACACACATGCACACACACACACACACACACACACACACACACACACACACACACACACACACACACACACACACACACACACTGTAACACATACCCATGCACACACACACATACACACTTCTGACATTGATCATCCTCCATCCTCACACAAGCAGCATGTATTCTATAAGGAGCACAGCTCAGGGTCTGTCAGCTGCTGTGAACATTGTGTGTGTGTGTGTGTACATTCCTTCACAAAGGGCGGGTAATTGAGTGTCTTGTAAGCTGATTAGTTTGTGCCCGCCACCCACGTCAGCTCCGATCCATCTCTCTCTCTCTCTCTCTCATCCCTTTCTTTTCTTCATCCGCCAGGGGACTCATAGCCTCTATAGTCAACATCCCTACTCCCTCTGTCTGGAAGATTAGAGCGTCCCTCGTAGTCTTCCTCATGAACAGCAACTCTATGGGTTAAAAACACAAACACACACACACACGAGTCTCCCGAGTGGCGCAGCGGACTAAGGCACTGCATCGCAATGCTAGAGGCTTCACTACAGTCCCCGGGTTTGATCCCGGGCGAATCGCGCTCTAGCGAATGCTTGTGGCGGGCCGGGTGCCTGCAGGTTGACCTCGGTCGTCAGGTGAACAATGTTTCCTCTGACACATTGGTGCGGCTGGCAGGTGTTAAGAAGAGCAGTTTTGTGGGTCATGTTTCGGGAAGACTCGACCTTCGCCTTCCAAGCCTGTTGGGGAGTTGCAGCGATAAGACAAGATCAAAATAAAATCTATTAAATAAAACACACACACAGTCATACACACAGAGTCTACAGAAACACATGAATAGTGTTGTTTCGACCTGGTCCAGATGTGTATCAGATCCAGAGATCAGAATAAACAGCGCCTTCCGAAAGTATTCATACCCATTGACCTTTTCCACATTTTGTTATGTTACAGCCTTATTCTAAAATGTAATAAATATTGTTGTTTTGTCCTCATCAATTTACACCCACACTCCACGATGACAAAGGGAACACTGTTTTATTTGTTATATTTGTAAATTTATTAAAACCAAATAACATAAATACCTTATTTACAAAAGTATTCAGACCAGTTGCTGTGAGACTCGAAATTGAGCTCAGGTGCATCCTGTTTCCCTTGATCATCCTTGAGATGTTTCTACAACTTGATTGGAGTGCATCTGGGGTAAATTCAATTGATTGGACATAATTTGGAAAGGCAGATACCTGTCTATATAAAGTCCCACAGTTGACAGTGCATGTCAGAACAAAAATCAAGCCATGAGGTTGAAGGAATTGTCCGTAGAGCTCCAAGAGAGGATTGTGTTGAGGCACAGATCTGGGAGTGTACCAAAGTGTACCAAAAAATGTCTGCAAGATTGAAGTTCAGGGAGGTGACCAAGAACCCGATGGTCACTCTGACAGAGTTCTAGAGTTCCTTTGTGGAGATGGGAGAACCTTCCAGAATGACAACCATCTCTGCAGCACTCCATCAATCAGGCCTTTATGTTTGAGTGGTCAGTCCGAAACCACTCCTCAGTGAAAGGCACCTAATGACTCTTAAATCATGATAAACAATATTCTCTGGTCTGATGTAACCAAAATTGAACTCTTTGGCCTGAATGCCAAGCATCACATCTGGAGGAAAACTGGCACCATCCCTACGGTGAAGAATGGTGGTGGAAACTTCCTTCTGTGGGAATGTTTTTCAGAGGCAGGGACTGGGAGACTAGTCAGGATCGAGGCAAAGATGAACGAAGCAAAGTACAGAGAGATCCTTGATGAAAACCTGCTCCATAGTGCTTAGGACCTCAGACTGGTTCACCTTCCAAAAGGACAACAACCCTAAGCACACAGCCAAGACAACACAGGAATTACTGAATATCCTTAAGTGGCCCAGCCAAAGCCCGGTCTTGAACCTGATCGAACATCTCATGAAAATAGCATCCTACCTGACAGAGCTTGAGAGATCTGCAGAGAACTCACCAAGTGCAGTTGTGCCAAACTTATAGCGTCATATTGAGAAAACTAGATGCTGTAATCACTGCTGAAGGTGCTTCAACAAAATACTGAAAAAAAATGATATTTCAGTTATTTTTTTAAAACTGTTTTTGCTTTGTCATTATGGGGTATTGTGTGTAGATTGATGAGAAAAAAAATGAAAAATCATACATTTTACAATAAGGCCGTAACTTAACAAAATGTGGAAAAAGTCAAGACGTCTGAACTTTCTGAAGGCATTGTATCTCATCCCATTGTGGTTTTTCAACCATGTCCAGAGGTGACGTTTCAGCTGGCTCCTGAGGTGACCTGCGGAACCAATGGAGGAGTTCTGGACTTCCTGCAACATCCTGCTGGGAGACGCACCTGAACAGGTGGACCAGGAGTTCCTGGAGGTGAGTCAGAGAGCGCAGTTGACTTTCCCACTGAAGCTGATCATTTGGAAGTTTTGGGTACACATTGATGCTCTGTGATGCAGTGAAACAGTGATAGATTGGGAATCAGTGTGTGTGTGTGTGTGTGTGTGTGTCCAGCTGATTGGCAGGCCAGTGATTCCTCCATGTTGAGCTCTAGGCTTCCAGTTGTCTCTTTGGGACTACAGCGGTCTGGATGAAGTCAAGACAACAGTGGAGAGGAACTGGGCCGCCAGCCTTACAGTAGTCCTATTGGTTGTATAGAGACATCGATCCCATTAGATCACCAGCCATTTAGGAACTAACTCATTATGTTAGAGCTAGAAACCATCTAGGAGCTAGAGAACTATTGAAAACCATGAGGTACCAGCACATCAGAAAGGGGAAAATGTCCTTGTTACGGATACAGGTATTCTGTGTGTGTATCCTGTGTGTGTGTATTTCGTTTGTCTCCTTCTCCCCTCCTCACAGGTTGCAATCATCATTCCCCAATCAGTCAACATGCAGTCATCAATCAGAAGACACACCTCCTCATTTTCCCTTACCCAATCATCATTCCCCAATCAGTCAACATGCAGTCATCAATCAGAAGACACACCTCCTCATTTTCCCTTACCCAATCATCATTCCCCAATCAGTCAACATGCAGTCATCAATCAGAAGACACACCTCCTCATTTTCCCTTACCCAATCATCATTCCCCAATCAGTCAACATGCAGTCATCAATCAGAAGACACACCTCCTCATTTTCCCTTACCCAATCATCATTCCCCAATCAGTCAACATGCAGTCATCAATCAGAAGACACACCTCCTCATTTTCCCTTACCCAATCATCATTCCCCAATCAGTCAACATGCAGTCATCAATCAGAAGACACACCTCCTCATTTTCCCTTACCCAATCATCATTCCCCAATCAGTCAACATGCAGTCCTCAATCAGAAGACACACCTCCTCATTTTCCCTTACCCAATCATCATTCACCAGTCAGTCAACATGCAGTCATCAATCAGAAGACACACCTCCTCATTTTCCCTTACCCAATCATCATTCCCCAATCAGTTAACGTGCAGTCATCAATCAGAAGACACACCTCATTTTCCCTTACCCTATCACATTTCCTTGGTTTAAAAACCCATTCACTTGTTTCCTCTGGAGCTCCATCTCTCTGTCAATCTCTCGGTAGTTGTCTGGTTTTGTTTTCGCTACGACATGTCACTTTGTCCCCACCTGTGAGCATTGTTTGTGTTATGTTGTTTGATGGTGGGAAAATGGGAAACCAAGACAAGTTGTCCATGGGCATACACTACCCGTAGGACTACTTTGTCTAAGAACACTAGGTAGAACTGGGCGGACCACCCACTGTATTTTTGGTTAGGTAGTTAGCTGTATAGTAGTAGGCTAGTCTAACTTAGGGGTGTTTTTGGATATTTGTTTCTTTCCTTTGGTCCAACTCAGCCCCTTTTCCTGCCCCCAACCCCCTCTTATCGTGTGTTTGCAAATAAACCCTGAGTGTTTGACGGTAGATATTAGTTGTCTGTGGTTATTTCGTTGTCACCGGTACTTTGTCACTATTACAATTTGCATGAGTTATGTTACGGGTCTCGATACCATCCCCCCCTAGACTGCCGGGCCAAAGGGATTCGTAACAGTCCTGCATGTCCACCAATAACAAAACAGGAGCAATGGATTAGTAAATAATACCCACCAATCACAAGTATGGGAAATACTGCTTGGACCCTAGGAATCATTAGAAATCAGTTCCACACTGAAAGCTATAAGCAAAGGGCCGTAATCCACCTTTCACCAGATAGGATTCAGCTGTAGATGAGAGATATGAAGTTCTCTATCAGAGCTGGACAGGCAGCATGTGTGAGGGGGCTGACCTTTCACTATCTGGGAGAATCCTGTTCCCTGTCAAATGGGCACAGTCTGACAGTCTGGTCAACAGTCCTTCAGGAGTCTCTTGTCCTGCATGCGGGATAAATATTTACCATGTGAAAACTCATCAGCTCCTAACAAGGATTAAACTAACATCCAAGACAATCAAGACATCTAACTTTGACACAAACAATCACAAAAAAGTCAGACAAAACAAGCTTACTCTTTTTGTTTTAATAGCCGCGTCCATAATGTCCCCTTTCGACATTAAGACACAGCTGGTTGACAGCGGATATATTGAGGGACATATTTGATCGCGATCAGATAGACCAAAGAGGGCATTATCACATTATCCTAATACATCTGGAACTGATTACCATTAGGAGGTAACTGGCAGGAGCTGGGAACCATCTGTTAGAGTGATATGGAGAGGGACTGCCAAGCCACAAAATCAAGGCCCAGACCAAAAACAGAATGTGCTAACACTCTAGAATCCTCCAAAGATTCCGCTACACATTAGCCAAGTCACTAGCACTCACATCAAGGTCTGAGTCTTGCAGGCATGCCAGTGGGTATGCTAAAGCAGATGCGCTTAACTTATGCTAAGATGCAAATATGTGTGAGGGGAATGCATTAAAGTAATGTGAAATATGCTAATTTATGAGCGGATGCGTTTAAGTTATGCTAAGTTGCAAACATTTGAGTGGATGCATATAGTATCGGAGATATTCATATGCATTACATTAATACTAAAATGCAAATGCATTTAAGGGAATACATTTCCGTCATGCAAAGATGTTAATATTTGATTTAAAGGCATGATAAGATGCAGTTTATTTTGAGTGGATGCGTTGCACTGCAGTAAATACATACCAAGGGGCGGTGTATTTAAGCCATGCTGTCAAATATTTGAGTGACTTGAACTGAATGTATGGTAAACATGCAATTATGCTGACAAACTGAGTGGCTGTAAAGACAAATACTGTGTGATTATGACAATAACGTTAAAATCCTATAGCCTCAATGACTGCATTATATCAGATTATTATATGATTTATGATGTGTGCGTTACTTGATCTTTTACCTGCACTTCTTCTATCCCAGGACGTCCTGTATACTGACATCGACTGTATGGAAGAGAAGAGGGACTTCATTTATGATGCAGTCAAAGTCAGATGCCTGCCTCAGTTCGCTGATTATCTGCACATGGAGGGACAGAAGTACAATCTCATATTGGTAAGAAACAGGTTTGACTAGTTTTGTTTTGTTGGATCTACAGTAGGCTATTTCACTACAAGTTCCAGCTTTGCGTGTTGAATTAAAAAATATCATATGGTACAACACCTGTAGTTTTCAGTTCTCCCCTCCCCACTCAAACCGCTCCCAGACAGTCCTAACAAAGTTGTTGTTGGAGAAATAGGTTTTTGCTATAAAAAAATAAGCATTTTAGTCAATTTCTATGGAAATCCATTACAATAATATACCTGATTGTTACCGATAAATTATTTTATATTGATATAAAACAGCTGTATTAGACCTTTAAGTCAGTTGCCTTAAACTTGTTGGCTTGATAGTTAAGTTAAATGCAAAGTGAACATATTTGTTTTAGTTGGTCTCAGTCATATAAAGGGAAAGTAAAGGGAAATATGCAGTCAATGATTAATCCTGTGCCTCGGTCTATTGCATATCATCTCCCTTCCTGTGTCTAGGTCTATTGCAAATCATCTGCCTTCCTGTGTCTAGGTCTATTGCAAATCATCTGCCTTCCTGTGCCTAGGTCTATTGCAAATCATCTGCCTTCCTGTGTGTCTAGGTCTATTGCAAATCATCTGCCTTCCTGTGCCTCGGTCTATTGCAAATCATCTGCCTTCCTGTGCCTAGGTCTATTGCAAATCATCTCCCTTCCTGTGTCTAGGTCTATTGCAAATCATCTGCCTTCCTGTGTCTAGGTCTATTGCATATCATCTGCCTTCCTGTGTCTAGGTCTATTGCAAATCATCTGCCTTCCTGTGTCTAGGTCTATTGCAAATCATCTGCCTTCCTGTGTCTAGGTCTATTGCAAATCATCTGCCTTCCTGTGCCTCGGTCTATTGCATATCATCTGCCTTCCTGTGCCTCGGTCTATTGCAAATCATCTGCCTTCCTGTGCCTAAGTCTATTGCAAATCATCTGCCTTCCTGTGCCTAGGTCTATTGCAAATCATCTGCCTTCCTGTGCCTCGGTCTATTGCAAATCATCTGCCTTCCTGTGCCTAGGTCCTTTTGCAAATCATCTGCCTTCCTGTGTCTAGGTCTATTGCAAATCATCTGCCTTCCTGTGCCTAGGTCTAATGCAAATCATCTGCCTTCCTTTGTCTAGGTCTATTGCAAATCATCTGCCTTCCTGTGCCTCGGTCTATTGCAAATCATCTGCCTTCCTGTGCCTCGGTCTATTGCAAATCATCTGCCTTCCTGTGCCTCGGTCTATTGCAAATCATCTGCCTTCCTGTGTCTAGGTCTATTGCAAATCATCTGCCTTCCTGTGCCTCGGTCTATTGCAAATCATCTGCCTTCCTGTGCCTCGGTCTATTGCAAATCATCTGCCTTCCTGTGCCTCGGTCTATTGCAAATCATCTGCCTTCCTGTGTCTAGGTCTATTGCAAATCATCTGCCTTCCTTTGTCTAGGTCTATTGCAAATCATCTGCCTTCCTGTGCCTAGGTCTATTGCAAATCATCTGCCTTCCTGTGCCTAAGTCTATTGCAAATCATCTGCCTTCCTGTGCCTCGGTCTATTGCAAATCATCTGCCTTCCTGTGTCTAGGTCTATTGCAAATCATCTGCCTTCCTGTGTCTAGGTCTATTGCAAATCATCTGCCTTCCTGTGCCTCGGTCTATTGCAAATCATCTGCCTTCCTGTGCCTCGGTCTATTGCAAATCATCTGCCTTCCTGTGCCTCGGTCTATTGCAAATCATCTGCCTTCCTGTGTCTAGGTCTATTGCAAATCATCTGCCTTCCTGTGCCTAGGCCTGTAACCCAGTAGCCTACCTTATGACAAAATGTGATGCACACGCTATCCAATCGTTTCTCACACGTCAAAGATCATTCCCTCTATAATAGCCATTTCTGTTGTTGAGATTAGTGCAGTTTTGCAAAAGAAAATGCTGTCCCTGATTGGAAAGTGACTGTGTAAAGAACATCATGTTAAAGGCTGGCTCTTTGCCCCCCTAGACCCGGCTGTAGCCACCAGTCAGATGATCAACGGGCCATATGAGCAGTATGACCCAGGAACACACAGAAGGATGGGTCACTGAGGCTGGTGGAGAGACTCCTCTACTGGGAGAGGAACTGGAGGTTGGAGGGAAAGGGAGATACCTAGTCAGTTGCACAACTGAATACATTCAACCAAAATGTTTCTTTCACATTTAATGCAACCCCTCTGAATCAGAGAGGTGTGAAGGGCTGGCTTCATCAACGTCCACGTCATCGGTACCCGGGGAGCATTTGGTGTTGGGGGTTAAGTGCGTCCCTACTGGATGGAAATTACAAATGTAATGGCTGTGCTCAATGCAATGGCACTTATAAATGTAGATCCTTCAAACACCCAGAAACAGGGAAATCGATCCCAATAAAACGTGTTATTACGTGCTCCACTAAGGCAGTTATTCATCTTATAACTTGTCCTTGTGGTAAAAATTATGCAGGTAAAACAAAGCGCAAATTAAAAGTACGTATCTCAGAGCATCGTAGCACCATTAGGTGTAAAAACTTTACTTATCCAGTTGCGGCCCACTTCTTGGAGGCAGGCCACTCGATTTCGTCTCTCTGCTATTATTCTGACTTTTCACATTTTAAAAATAAAGTGGTGATCCTATCTGACCTAAGACAGGGAATTTTTTACAAGGATTAAATGTGAGGAATTGTGAAAAACTGAGTTTAAATGTATTTGGTGTATGTATATAATTTCAACTGTATATCCCTCCAATAGAATCCTCATACTTTAACCATGACAACTTTCCATCCCAGAGGAGGAGATCAACGATTTCCAGGCTCAGGGACATGTACTAGTATGTGGCAAACTAAATGCCAGAACTGGACAAGAACCGAACACCCTGAAAACACAGTGGGAATAACACCTACCTCCCCCATATTCCCACCATAGACACAAATACAACAACATAACCAACAAAAATTGGTCACAACTGCTGCATCTCTGTTGGACGCTGGGTATGTACATAGTCAATGGTAGGCTTTGAGGGGACTCATATGGTAGGTACACCTATAGCTCATCTCTTGGCAGAAGTACTGTAGACTACTTTATCACTGACCTCAACCCAGTCTCTTAGAGCATTCACAGTCAGTCCACTGACACCCCTATCAGATCACAGCAAAATCACACTCTACCTGAACAGAGCTTTGCTCAATCATGAGGCAACAAAGCCAAAGGTACTGATTAATATTAAAATCATTGTCAGCTCTGGCATCTTCCCCAATATTTGGAACTAAGGACTGATCACCCCAATACACAAAAGTGGAGACAAATTTGACCCCACTAACTACCGGGGGATATGTGTCAACAGCAAACTTAGGAAAAAGCTCTGCATTATCATTAACAGCAGACTCATACATTTCCTCAGCTAAAACAATGTACTGAGAAAATGTCAAATTGGCTTGTTAATAAATTACCATACGGCAGACCACATATTCACCCTGCACACCCCTAGTTGACAAACAAACAAACCAAAACAAAGGCAAAATCTTCTCATTCTTTGTTGATTTAAAAAAAGGCTTTCGACCCAATTTGGCATGAGGGCCTGCTATACAAATGGATGGAAAGTGGGGTTGGGGGAAAAACACATGACATTATAACATCCATGTACACAAACAACGAACTCTCTCAGGTGTGAGGAGTTTGACCTAAGAGCTGAGGCCAGTGAAGCACAGCCTTCCTCAATGTCGTTACAGCGTGATAGCCTGGAAACAGTCAAATGAAGATGTGTGGATGTTATCATGTGTGTGTATGTGTGATACAATGCATCTCGGTGAGAGGTGTAGGAGTCAGGCGCAGGAGAGCAGGGATGTCTGAGAAGTTTAATAATATAGTCCACCAATACAAAAATGGCACAGACAAAAATCCCCCCAAAAACTAAGCTCTCAATATACTCTGAAACTCGTGCAAACCCACGGAGGAACAAACACAGTTCCGACACTTTACATACACGTGCGTAATAGTGAAAACAACAAACATCAAATACAATCGAGCGCAATACACACAAGTCTAATCCTGCACGAATTAAGGCAGGTAACAGGTGCCCTATATACACACAGAAATAAACGCAATTGAAATGAGGTGTGAAAAGGAACACAGACCAAACAACTAGAAAAGGAGAAAGGGATTGGTAGCGGCGAGTAAGCCGGTGACGCCGAGCACCGACAGTATATGTGTGTGTGTGTGTATGTGTGTATGTGTGTATATGTGTGTGTGTGTGTGTGTCTGTATGTGTGTATGTGTGTATGCACAGCTTGAACCATGAATTAATCACGAATACTGAGGATTAGTTGATAACTACGAAATAAACATTCTGGATAATATAGAGAATCTGGAAGTATTATTGATGAGCGTTTTGATCCAAAAAGAATCATCGGAGTGAACAAGAGAAGATGTTTCCTCCAGTTCTGCGAGCGAAAAGGGAGGAAAGACGTCGTCTAAAACTCTAAACTTAACATTGGAGGCAAATGTTTTTATAACTAAGTCTGCAGAAGATAGAGCATTGCTGACAAGAATGAGCGAGAAGTTTAAAAAAAACTGGATCTATTGCCTGGGCTACTGGGGGAGGTTGAGGCCTTAAAAACAGAAATGGATTACAGTAATAAAATGATGGAAGAAATACGAGCAGAAAGTAATATATTGAAAACGACCGTGGACTCCCTAAAAACACGACAGAGAGGCTACGGTATGATGATAAAACAATGAAAGACATATTACTTGATCTTAAGTGCAGAAGAATGAAAAATAATATTGTTATAATGGGAATAAAGGAGGATGAAAACGAAAACTATCAGTCAACGGAGGAAAAATGTCAAGGTGTTCATGAAACGTAATCTCAAGATGACGGACGAACAGGTGGAAACAATTGATTTTCAAAGAGCTCACTGTTTCAGTGGCAGATCAGGGGGAAGGCCCTGTCCGGTCGTAGCTATGCCCACCAAATTGTTTTTGCCTTGTTACAACAGTGTAGGGAATTGAAGAACACCCCATTCTCTATTAAGAGACAACGTGCCCTGTGCCCCACTTTCAAACGTTTATGAGCAGAGAAGCAGAATGTTCGTCTAGTGGTCGATCAATTATATGTAAATAATCAAATGTTCAAGGACTCTAAGATTACAACATGGCTGTGAATGATCGCTACCTACTGTGAAGCATGATGGTGGCAGCATCATGCTGTGGGAATGTTTTTCATCGGCAGGGACTTGGAAACTGGTCAGAATTGAAGGAATGGTGGATTGCGCAAAATACAAGGAATTTCTTGAGGGAAACCTGTTTAAGGCTTCCTGAGATTTTAGACTGGGACAGAGGTTCACCTTGCAGCAGGACAATGACCCTAAGCATACTGCTAAAGCTACACTCGAGTGGTTTAAGGGGAAACATTAAAATGTCTTGGAATGGCCTCGTCAAAGCCCAGACCTCAATCCAATTGAGAATATGTGGTATGGCTTAAAGATTGCTGTACACCAGTGGAACCCATTCAACTTGAAGGAGCTGGAGCAGTTTTGCCTTGAAGAATGGAGGAAAATCCCAGTGGCTAGATGTGCAAAGCTAATAGAGACAGACCCCAAGAGACTTGCAGCTTTAATTGCTGCAACAGGTGTTACCAATAAACGTGGTAAACAAACGTTACCAATAAACTTATCCAATCAAGTCAAACAACATTTATAATCAAACCTAAGGTACACTAATACGTAAATAAACGATAATATTTAAGATGGAGAATCGTTATTGTCTTTACCAGAGATAAACAACAACGAACGCACTCTCATCCACGCGCATGAAAACACTACGGCCAAAATGGGAGCCACTTAGAAAAACTACAAATTCTAGCTCATTTTTCCAAAAACAAGCCTGAAACTCTTTTAAAGACTGTTTACATCTAGTGGAAGCCCTAGGAACTGCACTCTGCGAGGATTTCGCCTCATAATTAACATGACAGCCATTGGAAACAGTGGTAGGCTGATTTTCTTTTTTTTTGGTATGGGTTGTCCTCGAGGTGTTGCCTACCATATCAGTTCTGTTATACTCACATACATGATCTTAACAGTTTTAGAAACTTTAGAGTGTTTTCTATCCAAATCTACCAATTATATGCATATCCTAGCTTCTGGGCCTGAGTAACAGGTAGTTCACTTTGGGCACGCCTTTCATCCGGATGTCAAAATATTGCCCCCTAGCAAAAGGTTAATGAGAAGGTCTCTCTTCGCCTTGTTGCGAGGAATGCAGGGGGAAGCTCAGGCTTGTTCTTTCTATCTCTGCCAACCATGTTGATCCTCCTCTTCAGGAGCTGCTGGCTGAGTTCAATCAGTAGAACACAAAATCTAAATTTCTTATTGTGTGTGTGTGTGTCTTTGGGGTTTGTAAATTATTTTATAACTGCCGGGTCAAAAATGCACCGAAGTCAATCCTTGTACCCTGGTGGTGTACAGCTTTCATGGAAATATGAACAAAAGTGATGTTTCACTTTGTTGGGGTCAATCTAATTTCAAATTTCAAGTTGAGAGAATATTATTTAGGGTGTTTTCTCTGCTGTTAAACAGCGGGTCATGTTTTACCTTTAAGACAACAGGCCTTTTTTATGGTTTTATATCAGGTCAAACATTTGCATTGATTCTACATTAGTGTTTAATTTCAAACGGTTCTGCATCGCAGACTGTTTGCTCTGAGTGTTAGCACAGTCTGTGCTTACTTACACCAAGTGTGTGTTTGAGTTTGTGTCAAGGTTTTCCTGTGGTGAAGTAGAGGAGGACCAAAACGCAGCGTGGTTATATTGTTTCATGTTTAATTAAAACAGATAAACATGAACACTACAAAACAATAAACGTGGAAAACCAAAACCAGCCCTATTACATTTACATTTAAGTCATTTAGCAGACGCTCTTATCCAGAGCGATCTGGTGCAAAACACAGAGACAGGAACAATCACCCACAAAACCCAACACAAAACAGGCTACCTAAATATGGTTCCCAATCAGAGACAATGACTAACACCTGCCTCTGATTGAGAACCATATCAGGCCTAACTTAGAAATGGACAAACCAGACACACAACATAGAATGCCCACCCAGCTCACGTCCTGACCATCACTAAAACAAGGAAAACACACACGAACGATGGTCAGAACGTGACAGTTTGTGTGTGTGGTGTGTGTGTGTGTTTTCTGTCTCACTGTGCTTATAAGAACAATAGAGACAGGCGATGAGTAATGGTCCAGAAAATGGCATGTTGTCCATAGTGGAGCATGCAAGGATATGCAGGGCTTTATTATGGCATTAAGGGTTAAGGGCTGGTGTGGATAAGGACAACAGTCTACTCTGGATGCATCACTGTAGGATGGTGTTGGCTGGAGAGGGTTACTAAGATCCCTCATCTACAAACACCTGTTATAGGTTTTTTAAATATTTAATGGTTATCGATAAACTTGAAAGTGGAAAAAAAGTGATTAAAGAGTGTGTTTGGGAAGTTAGAGGAGGTGGGTGGAGAATATAATAAAATTAGTTCAGGGGAGAATTTAAGAGATTGAACAGAGGGGAAAGGTAATGGCCAGAGAGATTGGAGAGAGGAAGATGGAGGGAGAGAGAAAGATGGATGGAGCGTGAAAGATGGAGAGAGGGAGAAATATGGATAGGGTGTGTGTGTGTGTGTGTGTGTGTGTGTGTGTGTGTGTGTGTGTGTGTGTGTGTGTGTGTGTGTGTGTGTGTGTGTGTGTGTGTGTGTGTGTGTGTGTGTGTGTGTGTGTGTGTGTGTGTGTGTGTGTGTGTGTGTGTGTGTGTGTGTGTGTTTATGTGAATGTGTGTGAGAATTATTACTTCTCTATTTCTACTAGTGTTTGTAAAGCTGTTAGCGGTGGGATAAAAGATAGCCAGTGTTTTACTGAGAGGAGTGGAAAACCTTGAGATTTAATCTTTATAACCCTGTCACACAAGATCAGCCCAGACCTCAACCTAACCTACACACACAGAGCATATGCACACACACACACACACACACACACACACACACACACACACACACACACACACACACACACACACACACACACACACACACACACACACACACACACACACACACACATATGCAATTGAAAAATGCCCCCACCCCATCTTTCTCTGAGGATTAATCATTGCTCTCTGTGCATGTCATTAGCAATGGCTTCAAACACACAGTCACTCTGGAGATTTATATTGCATTATTGATTCCTCCTCCCCTCTCTCCTCTCTCCTTCTCTCCTCTCTCCTTCTCTCCCCTCTAATAATTTTCCTCCTCTCATTTCACCATCCTATCTCCTTCTCCCCTCATCCCCTCTCTCCCCTCTCCTTCTCTCCCCTCTAAAAATGTCCCTCCTCTCATTCCTACCATCCAATCTCCCTCTCCCTGCTCTCCTCTTTCCTTCTCTCCTCTCTCCTTCTCTCCCCTCTAAACATTTCCCTCCTCTCATTCCTACCATCCTTTCTCCTTCTCCCCTCTCTCTTTCTCTACATGTAATTTGCTTCTCCCCCTTTCTCTAGGCCTCCATCTACTTAGCATTTCTCTCCAATCCTCCCTTTGAGGAAGTCTGGCCAGGTGAGTTAGTGTTTCTCTCCTCTCTTCTCTTTCTGTAAATCTGGCCAGATGAGTTGGTGTTTCTCTTCTCTTTCTGTAAATCTGGTCAGGTGAGGTAGTATTTCTCTTCTCATTCTGTAAATCTGGCCAGATGAGTTAGTGTTTCTCTCCACTCTTCTCTTTCTGTAAATCTGGCCAGGTGATGTAGTATTTCTCTTCTCTCTTCTCATTCTGTAAATCTGGCCAGATGAGTTAGTGTTTCTCTCCACTCTTCTCTTTCTGTAAATCTGGCCAGATTAGTCTGTTCTACTATTGTTCCATTGTACTATATTTATTTTCCTCATCAGTTAATGTAGTCCTTCAAAACCCAAGTCCGACTTATACATCCACACATCATCCGTTAACGTAGTCCTTCAAAACCCAAGTCCGACTTACACATCCACACATCATCCAAAGCTAGCTTTTTCAAGCAGAAATTTGCTTCCTGCAACACAAACTCAAAAAAAGTTCTGGGACACTGTAAAGTCCATGGAGAAATAAAAAAATAACACCTCCTCCCAGCTGCCCACAGCACTGAGGATAGGAAACTCTGTCACCACCGATAAATCCACTATAATTGAGAATTTCAAAAAGCATTTTTCTACGACTGGCCATGCTTTCCACCTGGCTACCCCTACCCCGGTCAACAGCACTGCACCCCCACACAGCAACTCGCCGAAGCCTTCCACATTTCTCCTTCTCCCAAATCCAATCAGCTGATGTTCTGAAAGAGCTACAAAATCTGCACCCCCTACCAATCAGCCGGGATAGACAATCTGGACCCTTTCTTTCTGAAATTATCTGTCGAAATTGTTGCCAACCCTATTACTAGCCTGTTCAACCTCTCTTTCATGTCGTCTGAGATTCCCAAAGAGCTGCGGTCATCCCCCTCTTCAAAGGGGGGGGACACTCTTGACCCAAACTGCTACAGACCTATCTATCCTACCCTGCCTTTCTAAAGTCTTTGAAAGCCAAGTCAACAAACAGATTACCGACCATTTCGAATCCCACCATACCTTCTCCGCTATGCAATCTGGTTTCAGAGCTGGTCTGGGTGCACCTCAGCCACGCTCAAGGTCCTAAACGATATCTTAACCGCCATCGATAAGAAACAATACTGTGCAGCCGTAGTCATTGATCTGGCCAAGGCTTCCGACTCTGTCAATCATCACATCATCGTCGGCACACTCTACAGCCTTGGATTCTCAAATGATTGCCTCGCCTGTTTCACCAACTACTTCTCTGATAACAGTTCAGTGTGTCAAATCGGAGGGTCTGTTGTCCGGGCCTCTGGCAGTCTCCACGGGGTTGCCACAGGGTTAAATTCTTGACCGACCCTCTTCTCTGTTTACATCAATGATGTCGCTCTTGCTGCTGGTGAGTCTCTGATCCACCTCTACGCAGACGACACCATTCTGTATACTTCTGGCCCTTCTTTGGACACTGTGTTAACAACCCTCCAGGCGAACTTCAATGCCATACAACTCTCCTTCCGTGGCCTCCAATTGCTCTGAAATACAAGTAAAACTAAATGCATGCTCTTCAACCGATCACTGCCTGCACCTGCCCACCTGTCCATCATCGCTACTCTGGACGGCTCTGACTTAGAACATGTGCACTCACAGATAATATCTTTGCAGTTTTGGAAACGTCAGACGGTTTTCTTTCCAAAGCTGTCAATTATATGCATAGTCGAGCATCTTTTCGTGACAAAATATCTTGTTTAAAACGGGAACGTTTTTTTTATCCAAAAATGAAATACTGCCCCTAGAGTTCCAAGAGGTTAAAACCCAAGTCTGACTTACACATCCACACATCCCAACTCTGTCTTCTATCTGACAGGATTTGAATGAGTTCGCCAACTTCAAGAAAGGCTCTAAATACCCTCCCTTCACTCCTAGTAAGACTGTTTACTAAACCCTCAACTACCCTCCCTTCACTTCTAGTAAGACTGTTTACTAACCCTCAACTACCCTCCCTTCACTCCATCACTCCTAGTAAGACTGTTTACTAAACCCTCAACTACCCTCCCTTTACTCCTAGTAAGACTGTTTACTAACCCTCAACTACCCTCCCTTCACTCCTAGTAAGACTGTTTACTAACCCTCAACTACCCTCCCTTCACTCCGTCACTCTTAGTTAGACTGTTTACTAACCCTCAACTACCCCCCCTTTACTCCTAGTAAGACTGTTTACTAACCCTCAACTACACTCCCTTCACTCCTTCACTCCTAGTAAGACTGTTTACTAACCCTCAACTACCCTCCATTCACTCCGTCACTCCTCGTAAGAATGTTTATTAAGCGTAATCTAGTATCCCATTGTGAAAGGAACCACATACTATCTTTAGATATGAATAAGAAACACAAGCTTTTTCTCATGTCTCTTTTTGATTACCTTTGTTGATTTACGCAAAATGTTTTTAATTACATGTTTAGGACTTGAGAACAGATCAAAAACTGCATACAATAATATTTTCTCTGCTCCACCCTTCTCTCTCATCCATCCCTCCTGCCCTCCTTCTCATAAGGTGTTCTGGATGGGGTTGGTGTACAGTAAGACCCTAAACAGACCTGTGGACTCCACTGCAGCCACTCAGCAGTAGTTTATGTGTCGGGGGCTAGGGTTAGTTTGTTATATCTGGAGTACTTCTCCTGTCCTATTTGGTGTCCTGTGTGAATTTAAGTGTGCTCTCTCTAATTCTCTCTTTCTCTCTTTCTTTCTCTCTCTCGGAGGACCTGAGCCCTAGGACCATGCCTCAGGACTACCTGACATGATGACTCCTTGCTGTCCCCAGTCCACCTGGCCGTGCTGCTGCTCCAGTTTCAGCTGTTCTGCCTTATTATTATTGGACCATGCTGGTCATTTATGAACATTTGAACATCTTGGCCATGTTCTGTTATAATCTCCACCCGGCACAGCCAGAAGAGTACTGGCCACCCCACATAGCCTGGTTCCTCTCTAGGTTTTTTCCTATGTTTTGGCCTTTCAAGGGAGTTTTTCCTAGCCTCCGTGCTTCTACAACTGCATTGCTTGCTGTTTGGGGTTTTAGTCTGGGTTTCTGTACAGCACTTAGAGATATCAGCTGATGTACGAAGGGCTATATAAATACATTTGATTTGATTTGAGTATGGATCTTAATGAGGTGTCTTGAACTAGTGCTGGAGCTCTGCCATATAATAGACTATTTAGTCAGTCTACTTGAGTTCCACCAGCATATCCTTATTGATATCACTGTAAAATGATGTATTTTTAGAACTTTAGGCCTTGAGGCCTTGCTATATGCTGAGTGAGGCTGAATTATCCTTAGGTTTCATAGGTGTTGTGATGATTTGTCTAAATAAATAGAGTGCCATTAAAACAAGAGCCTGGGGTGCTGTCATTGAGTAGGATAGTTAAAAAGAGGACTGTTGTGTCTCTGAGGAAAATCCTGATGCATGCCCGCCCGACCACCCGCACGCCTGCACGCTCGCACACACGCACACACACACACACACACACACACACACACACACACACACACACACACACACACACACACACAGTTTTGTCTCAGAGGTAAACCATGACACAGCGCTGTGAATCACACGTCTTCTGAAAGGCCTCCTCTATCGCTGACTCATCCTGTTTGCATACCTCTCGCTAGCTCCACTCCTCTGTCACTTCATCCTGTTAGCATACCGCTCGCTAGCTCCACTCCTCTGTCACTTCATCCTGTTAGCATACCTCTCGCTAGCTCCACTCCTCTGTCACTTCATCCTGTTAGCATACCGCTCGCTAGCTCCAGTCCTCTGTCACTTCATTCTGTTAGCATACCTCTCGCTAGCTCCACTCCTCTGTCACTTCATTCTGTTAGCATACCGCTCGCTAGCTCCAGTCCTCTGTCACTTCATTCTGTTAGCATACCTCTCGCTAGCTCCACTCCTCTGTCACTTCATTCTGTTAGCATACCGCTCGCTAGCTCCAGTCCTCTGTCACTTCATCCTGTTAGCATACCGCTCGCTAGCTCCAGTCCTCTGTCACTTCATCCTGTTAGCATACCGTTCGCTAGTTCCAGTCCTCTGTCACTTCATTCTGTTAGCATACCGCTCGCTAGCTCCAGTCCTCTGTCACTTCATTCTGTTAGCATACCGCTCTCTAGCTCCAGTCCTCTGTCACTTCATCCTGTTAGCATACCGTTCGCTAGTTCCAGTCCTCTGTCACTTCATCCTGTTAGCATACCTCTCGCTAGCTCCACTCCTCTGTCACTTCATCCTGTTAGCATACCGCTCGCTAGCTCCACTCCTCTGTCACTTCATCCTGTTAGCATACCTCTCGCTAGCTCCACTCCTCTGTCTCTTCATCCTGTTAGCATACCGCTCGCTAGCTCCACTCCTCTGTCACTTCATGCTGTTAGCATACCTCTCGCTAGCTCCACTCCTCTGTCACTTCATCCTGTTAGCATACCGCTCGCTAGCTCCACTCCTCTGTCACTTCATCCTGTTAGCATACGTCTCGCTAGCTCCACTCCTGTGTCACCTCATTCTGTTAGCATACTGCTCGCTAGCTCCACTCGTCTGTTACCTCATCCTGTTAGCATACCGCTTGCTTCCTGTGTCGCAGTCCTCTTTTGTCCTTACATTTCTTTCTCTTTCTTCTGTCAATTTCTCTCTCTGCTAATTAAAAGGCTTTATTGGCAGAGACATTTTGTAAACATCATCAGAGACCAGTATTTTTATGAAAATCAATAGACGTTCGATTTAGCTAGCCTATTAGAGCAGCAAAGCAACAATGATCATACTCTATCTGTCTGTCTGTGTCTCTGTCTGTCTGTGTCTGCGTCTCTGTCTGCGTCTCTGTCTGCGTCTCTGTGTGTCTGTCTGTCTGTCTGTCTGTCTGGCTGGCTCTCTCTCTCTACACACCCCTCCCTCTCCCTCTGCTCTCCCTGTAGTGCTCTGAATAGCGAAGTACTCCGGCCACTGGCTGGTTGACAACGCTGCTAACTGGAACCACATCAAATTGGCCATACCTGGCCAGTTCAGAGTCCCCTATGTGAGTACCTCAAGTGATGTCTGATGGTTTGATACTGTAATCTATTGATTAACAGGTTGGTTTATTTATCAGTTGGAAGACTGAAAATAGTCTTGACTGGAAGCTTGTATTTCATTACCACAGCTGAGACAGAGGCAGGTTAGTGAGAAACACTTAACGAATCCCACCATATCCCACCTTCTCGAAGCTGTTTGGCTCTGACAGACAAATAACAGAGTGCATATGTTGGTTAGGAACCAACAGAGAGTCATAAACATGTGCACATGCTCACACACGTGCAAGCTCACACACACTCCTCCAGCTGTGTCAGAGAGTGTTAGATTTGCCAACCCAAGTCCTGAAGGGACTCTGTCCGAGAGGTTTTCCAATTCTTGTTTGGCACACACACCCATTCAAACTCAGTCACTCTTTCACACACACACACACACACACACACACACACACACACACACACACACACACACACACACACACACACACACACACACACACACACACACACACACACACACACACACACACACACGCACACGCACACACCCCCCAACTGGGATTTGAATCGATGCCATCCCATTGGGCATGATGTAAAGTGCCCTGCTATCAAACAATAGCAACACTCAAACACACAGCTCCAAAGGATGGACCATTGATTGGGTATTCTCTTTTGTGCTTACCATATGCAATTAACTAAACAGAGACTGTATGCATGTATTCTGCTAACTTAGCCTTATTGAATGGCTTTAAAGCAATACCAGGCAAGATAAACAATACCATCCCAGACCCTGCTGTATAGTTTCCGCTGGTATATTCTATATGTGTGTTTTAGTGATTGTGTCAGTGTTTGTACCGCTCTGTCCTGCATTGTGTGTTGTCAGATTGGTGCTGATATTTGTGGTTACTTTGACGACATGTCAGTAGAGTTATGTCATTGTTGGATGCTGGTGGGCGTGTTCTATCCCTTCAGCAGGAACCACAACGCCCAGTACTAACAGATACCTGTTCCCTTGTTCTTTTTGATACCCATTACGTAGTCAAAATAATAATAAAAAAAAAGATCAATCCGTGTATGGATATATCAATATTACAACATAGAATGATTTCTGATGAATGTTCATGTTGTCAACTTTTCGACTGAAGGAACTTTGTCAAAACAAGGCTCAGTCTCCCTCTACATAGTGAGTAGTGACTGGTCAAGACTTCTCAGGACATTTGACTTCAGTCCATCTGAAGTCTACACATCCCAATGCCCCAGGCCAGTGAAGGGGACATTGCCCTGCGTAGGGTGCCGTCTTTCTGATGGTACGTTGAAACGGGTGTCCTGACTCTGTGTTCGTTTAAGATTTGTAAGAGTAAGGGTATTAACCACATTGTCTTGGCTAAATTCCCCATCTTGTCCTCAATACCATCATTGCCACCTAATCATTCCCAGCTTCCCCCTTTAACTATTCCCCCAGTCATTGTTATGAAAGATAATATATTCTCAGTCATCTTACCTGATAAAATAAGAGTCAATAAATAAATACAGAATTTCTGTTAGACTTGACATGTCTGGTCTTGAAGTAAGGCCTTACTGAAATGTCGAATTTGACTTTGTAATTCAATGAGAAAAATATTTTAATCATGGGGAGAGAGAAAGAGAGACAGAGAGACAGAGCGACAGAGAGAGAGAGAGAGAGAGATGCTGTCTGGCAGCAGACAGGATATGTTGATGAATCTGAAGAGAGATTCACACTAAATGAGATGGATCATGTCTGACCTTTGCTTTGCCCTAATCACTTCTCTAATCAGAAGGCCACACAGGACAAAGTCCTCGATGCACACACACACACACACACACACACACACACACACACACACACACACACACACACACACACACACACACACACACTTAGGACATAAAGGATTAGCCATTCAGCAGCTAATCATCCACTCAGACTCCACAATTAAGGGATTTTGCTTTTTCCTTTCTCTGTCGTGTCTCTGTCTCTGACTCTATGGTGTCTTTGTCGCTGTGGTGTCTCTGTCTCTATGGTGTCTCTGACTCTGTCGTTGTCTCTGTCTCTGCCGTGTTTCTATCTCTATGGTGTCTCTGACTCTGTCCCTGTTGTGTCTCTGTCTCTGTGGTGTCTCTGTATTTGTCTCTATGGTGTCTCTGACTCTGTTGCTGTGGTGTCTCTGTCTCTATGGTGTCTCTGACTCTGTCGTTGTCTCTGTCTCTGCCGTGTTTCTATCTCTATGGTGTCTCTGACTCTGTCCCTGTGGTGTCTCGGTCTCTGTGGTGTCTCTGACTCTGTCTCTGTGGTGTCGCTGTCTCTGTGGTGTCTCTGTATCTGTCCCAGTGGTGTCTCTGTCTCTGTGGTGTCTCTGACTCTGTCCCTGTGGTGTCTCTGTATCTGTCCCTGTGGTGTCTCTGTCTCTGTGGTGTCTCTGACTCTGCCCCTGTGGTGTCTCTGTCTCTGCGGTGTCTCTGTCCCTGTGGTGTCTCTGTATCTGTCTCTGTGGTGTCTCTGTCTCTGTGGTGTCTCTGTCTCTGTGGTGTCTCTGTGTCTGTGGTGTCTGACTCTTTATGTGTTATTTCCCTCTCTGCTCTTCCTGTTAATGTGTTGTTGTTGATTGCTAAGTGTCATCATGGTGGTTATACAGCGCATTCGGAAAGTATTCAGACCCCTTGACCTTTTACACATTTTGTTAGGTCACAGCCTTGTTCTAAAATTGATTTTTTTTCTCAAAAAATACTCATCAAACCAAACACCATACCCCATAATTACAAAGCAAAAACAGTTTTTTTGAAATGTTTGCAAGTTCTACATAAGTATTCAGACCCTTTGCTATGAGACTAAAAATTGAGCTCAGGTGCATCAAGTTTCCCTTAACCAACCTTGAGATGTTTATACATCTTGATTGGACACCACCTGTGGTAAATTCAATTGATTGTACATGATTTGGAAAGGCACACACCTGTCTATATAAGATCCCA
This sequence comes from Oncorhynchus masou masou, assembly GCF_036934945.1. Lineage (NCBI taxonomy): Eukaryota > Metazoa > Chordata > Actinopteri > Salmoniformes > Salmonidae > Oncorhynchus > Oncorhynchus masou. The sequence goes on from NC_088224.1 coordinate 86,641,823, forward strand.
CAGTTGACAGTGCATGTCAGAGCAAAAACCAAGCCATGAGGTCAAAGGAATTGTCCGTAGAGCTCCGAGACAGGATTGTGTCGAGGCACAGATCTGGGGAAGGGTACCAAAACATTTCTGAAGCATTGAAGGTCCCCAATTACACAGTGGCCTCCATCATTCTTAAATGGATGAAGTTTAGAACCACAAAAACTCTTCCTAGATTTGGCCGCCCGACCAAACTGAGAAATCGGTGGAGAAGGGCCTAGGTTAGGGAGGTGACCAAGGGCCTAGGTTAGGGAGGTGACCAAGAACCTGATGGTCACTCTGACAGAGCTGTAGAGTTCCTCTGTGGAGATGGGAGAACCTTCCAGAAGGACAACCATGTCTGCAGCAATCCACCAATCAGGCCTTTATGGTGTAGTGGCCAGATGTAAGCCACTCCTCAGTAAAAGGCAAATGACAGACCGTTTGGAGTTTGCCAAAAGGCACCCTAAAGACTCTCAGACCATGAGAAACAAGATTCTTGGGTCTGATGAAATGCTTTGGCCTGAATAACAAGCGTCACATCTGGAGGAAACCTGGCAAAATGCCTACGGTGAAGCATGGTGGTGTCAGAATCATGCTGTGGGGATGTTTTTCAGAGGCAGGGACTGGGAGACAAGTCAGGATCAAGGGAAAGATGAACAGAGCAATGTACATAGCGATCCATAATCAAAACCTGCTCCAGAGCTCTCAGGACCTCAGACTAGGGTGAAGGTGCACTTTCCAACAGGACACCGAACCTAAGAACACAGCCAGGACAACACAGGAGTGGCTTTTGTACAAGTCTCTGAATATCTTTGAATGGCCCAGTCAGAGCCCGGACTTAAACCTGATAGAACATCACTGGAGAGACCTGAAAATAGCTGTGCAGCAACGCTCCCCATCCAACCTATTTATTTGACCTTTATCGAGGCAAGTCAGTTAAGAACAAATTCTTATTTACAATGGCGGCCTACCAAAAGGCAAAGGGCCTCCTGCTGGGACGGGGGCCTGGGATTAAAGAAAATAAATAAATACAATATAAATACAGGACAAAACACACATCACAACAACACATCACAACAAGACAGACAACACAACACTAAAGAGAGACCTAAGACAACAACATAGCAAGGCTGCAACACATGACAACAAAGCATGGTAGCAACACAACATAACAACAACATGGTAGCAACACAAAACATGGTACAAACATTATTGGGCACAGACAACAGCGCAAAGGGCAAGAAGGTAGAGACAACAATACATCACACAAAGCAGCCACCACTGTCAGTAAGAGTGTCCATGTTTGAGTCTTTGAATTAAGAGATTGAGATAAAACTGTCCAGTTTGAGTGTTTGTTGCAGCTCGTTCCAGTCGCTAGCTGCAGCAAACTGAAAAGAGGAGCGACCAGGGATGTGTCTGCTTTGGAGACCTTTAACAGAATGTGACTGGCGGAATGGGTGTTGTATGTTTAGGATGAGGGCTGCAGTAGATATATCAGATAGGGGGGAGTGAGGCCTAAGAGGGTTTTATAAATAACCATCAACCAGTGTGTCTTGCGATGGTATACAGAGATGACCAGTTTACAGAGGAGTATAGAGTGCAGTGATGTGTCCTGTAAGGAGCATTGGTGGTAAATCTGATGGCCGAATGGTAGAGAACATCTAGCCGCTCGAGAGCACACTTACCTGCCGATCTATAAATTACATCGCCGTAATCTAGCATGGGTAGAATGGTCATCTAAATCAGGGTTAGTTTGGCAGATGGGGTGAAAGAGGAGTGATTACAATTGATTTAACTTTAGCCTGCAGCTTTGATATGTGCTGAGAGAAGGACAGTGCACCATCTATCCATACTCCCAAGTACTTGTATGAGGTGACTACCTCAAGCTCTAAACCCTTATAGGTAGTAGTGACACCTGTGGGAAGAGGGGCATTCTTCTTACCAAACCACATGACCTTTGTTTTGGAGGTGTTCAGAACATGGTTAATGGTAGAGAAAGCTTGTTGGACACTAAGAAAGCTTTGTTGTAGAGCATTTAACACTAAATCTGGAGAGGTGCAATCTGAGACTGTATCATCTGCATATAAATGGATAAATGGATGAGGTACTCTGAGACAGCAGATTTTCTGACTTTATACACAGGACTTTTTGAGAGAGGTAGTTAGCAAACCAGCCCAAAGACCCCTCAGAGACACCAATGCTCCTTAGCGAGCCCACAAGAATGGAATGGTTTACTGTATCAAAAGCTTTGGCCAAGTCAATAAAAATAGCAGCACAATATTTCTCAGAATCAATGGCAATGGTGACATCATTGAGGACCTTTAAGGTTGCAGTGACACATCCATAACCTGAGCGGAAACCTGATTGCATACGCGAGAGAAGACTATAGACATCAAGAGAGCCAGTCAGTTGATTATTGACAAGTTTTTCCAACACTTTTGATAAACAGGGCAAAATAGAAACAGGCTTATAAAAGTTAGGATCAGCTTGATCTCTCCTTTTAAATAAAGGATGAACCTTGGTTGCCTTCCAAGCAATGGGAACCACCTCAGAAAGGAGAGACAGGTTAAAAATGTTGGATATAGGCTTGGCGATGATAGGAGCAGCAACATTAAAGAAGAAAGGGTCTACACCATCTGACCAAGATGTTTTTTGGGGTCAAGTTTAATGGAGCTCCTTTAGCACAGCGGGCTCAGTGACAGCCTACGGGGAGACACTTTGCAGAGGAGCAAGGAAAAAGAGTGAGAACCATTGGGGATAGTCACTTTAGAAGGGGTGGGAGATTAAAAAATGTTGGACGGGCAAGGAGGCATGGAGTCAAATAGGAATCCTGACTTAAAGTGGTTATTAAAGCGCTTAGATATGTGCTTCCTGTCAGTAACAACCACATCATCAACATTAAGGGACATGGGTAGCTGTGAGGAGAAGGGTTAATTTTCCAGGTCTTTAACAGTTTTCTAGAACTTCTTGGGGTTAGACCCATAGAGGGAACTGCTCCTTAAAGTAACTCACTTTGGCCTTCTGGATAGCCTGAGTGCACATAGCCTGAGCTGAACCTGTTTTTAATTCTTATTTACTTCACGGGGGTGTGTTTATTAACAATACCACTGAAAATATCCATAAAGAAGGTCCAAGAATCTCCGACAGAGTGTATCAAGTGGATTCTATACCATTTTACAGAGGCCAGGGTTGCTCAAGTTTTTTAGCAAGCGTCTATGTCAAATCAGGACAGGTCGTTTCATTGAGCAGCCATTACGACCACAGGCTATAAAACAATGATCACTAAGGTCATTACAGAAAACACCTGACTGATTCCTATCAGGATTATTTGTGAGGATAACGTCCAGATATAACAGACTGACCCTAGCCCCCCGACACATAAACTACTGCAACATAAATACTGGAGGCTGAGACAGGAGGGGTCAGGAGACACAGTGGCCCCATCCGATGATACCACCGGACAGGGCCAAACAGGCAGGATATAACCCCACCCACTTTGCCAAAGCACAGCCCCCACACCACTGGAGGGATATCTTCAACCACCAACTTACCATCCTGAGACAAGGTTGAGTATAGCCCACAAAGATCTCCACCACGGTACGACGCAAGGGGGTGCGCCAACTCAGACAGGAAGACCACGTCAGCGACTCAACACACTCAAGTGATGCACCCATCCTAGGGATGGCATGGAAGAGCACCAGTAAGCCAGTGACTCAGCCCCTGTAATAGGGTTAGAGGCAGAGAATCCCAGTGGAGAGAGGGGAACCGACCCGGCAGAGAGAGTAAAGGCGGTTCATTGCTCCAGAGCCTTTCTGTTCACCTTCACACTCCTGGGACAGACTACACTCAATCATATGACCTACTCAAGAGATGAGTCTTCAGTAAAGACTTAAAGTCACCAAAAAATTTGAAAATTATCTGCTATGAATACAAGGTCCGATAGGAATTCAGGGAACTCAGTGAGGAACGCTGTATATGGCCAAGGAGGCATGTAAACAGTAGCTATAAAAAGTGATTGGGTAGGCTGCATAGATTTCATGACTAGAAGCCTAAAAGACGAAAACTTGTAAATTGAAATTTGCTATCGTAAATGTTAGCAACACCTCCACCTTTGTGGCATGGCCGTTGGGGATATGGTCACTAGTGTAACCAGGAGGTGAGGCCTCATTTAACACAGTAAATTCATCAGGCTTAAGCCATGTTTCAGTCAGGCCAATCACATCAAGATTATGGTCAGTGATTAGTTAATTGACTATAACTACCTTGGAAGTGAGGGATCTAACATTAAGTAGCCCTATTTTGAGATGTGAGGTATCACGATCTCTTTCAATAAAGGCAGGAATGGAGGAGGTCTTTATTCTAGTGAGATTGCTAAGGCGAACACTGGCATGTTTAGTTTTGCCCAACCTAAGTCGAGGCACAGACACGGTCTCAATGGGGATAGCTGAGCTGACTACACTGACTGTGCTAGTGGCAGACTCCACTAAGCTGGCAGGCTGGCTAACAGTCTGCTGCCTGGCCTACACCCTATTTCATTGTGGAGCTAGGGGAGTTAAAGCCCTGTCTATGTTCTTAGATAAGATGAGAGCACCCCTCCAGCTCGGATGGAGTCCGTCACTCCTCAAAGGGCCAGGCTTGGTCCTGTTTGTGGGTGAGTCCCAGAAAGAGGGACAATTATCTACAAATTCTATCTTTTGGGAGGGGCAGAAACCAGTTTTCAACCAGCGATTGAGTTGTGAGACACATCACTCCCCTTAACTGGGAGGGGGCCAGAGACAATTACTCGATGCCGACACATCTTTCTAGCTGATTTACAGTCTGAAGCTATGTTGTGCTTGGTGACCTCTGACTGTTTCATCCTAACATCGTAGATAACAATTTCTCTATACTCTCTACACTTGCCAGTTTTACCTTTAGCCAGCACCATCTTCAGATTAGCCTTAACGTCGGTAGCCCTGCCCCCTGGTAAACAGTGTATGATTGCTGGATGATTTGTTTTAAATCTAATACTGCGGGTAATGGAGTCGCCAATGACTAGGGTTTTCAATTTGTCAGAGCTAATGGTGGGAGCCTTCGGCATCTCAGACCCCGTAACGGGAGGAGTAGAGACCAGAGAAGGCTCGGCCTCTGACTCCAACTATCTGGTTAATGGGGAAAACCGGTTGAAAGTTTCTGTCGGCTGAATGAGCAACACCGGTTGAGCATTCCTTCAGCATTTCCCTCCAGAAGCCATGAGAAGGTTGTCCAGCTGCGGGGACCGTGCAAGGGGATTTACACTACTATCTGTACTTACTGGTGGCACAGATGCTGTTTCATCCTTTCCTACACTGAAATGACCCTTGCCTAACGAGGTTGAAGCTGGGCTTGCAGCACTGCTATCCTCGCCGTAAGGTGATCGTTCACCTGTGTATTATGAGTACAGCGTCTGCAATTAGAAGGCATCATGTTAATGTTACAACTTAGCTTCGGCTGTTGGAAGTCCTGACGAACCATGTCCGGAGTGAAAAAGTTGAATGAAAAAAAGTTGAGTGAGGGAAAAACTAAAAATCTAAACGATAATTAAAAATTAAAACCGTAAAGTGAGGTTGGCAACAAAACGCACAGCAGCATGTAAACAAGTCTGCGAGTTGTGACCGGAAATGACAAGCAATCACTTGCGAAAAATCTTGGACACATTCGCTCTTTTCTTGGTAAGCAACTCCGGTGATGAGAAAACAAAAAGATAATTACTTGACATATTGGAAAGAAACTAGAATGCTATTTGGCCCTAACAGAGAGTAATCAGCGGCAGAATACCTGACCACTGTGACTGACCCAACATTAAGGAAATATTTAACTATATACAGACTCATATAGCATGAAATACCACAGTGTGCAATCACAGCAGCAAGATTTGTGACCTGTTGCCACAAGAAAAGGGCAACTAATGAAGAACAAACACCATCATAAATACAACCTATATTTATGTCTATTTATTTTACCTTTTCTAACTATTTGCACATCGTTACAACATTGTATATAGACATAATATGACATTTGAAATATCTTTATTTTTTGTAACTTTTCTGAATTTAATGTTTACTGTACATTATTTCACTTATGTTTATTATCTAATTCACTAGCGTTGGCATTGTAAACTTTTTCCATGCCAATAAAGCACTTAATTGTAATTGAATTGAATTGAGAGAGAGATGTGTGCCATGTGACAGTAACGGAGTCATTCCAACCATAAGAAGGACCCTTAAACTGCAGCAGGTGTACACTGTGATATTTGAACTCAACTTGGACAGTGTCTACGTTCACAGACTCCAGTCTTTGGCGTTTAGCGCAGTGGTCAAGATCACTTTCTGAGTCAAAATGCCAAGATCCTCTCTGATTTTTTATTAACATGACTTAAAAAATGTAAGCCTATGCAACATTAACCAATTGAAAACAGTACTGAAGCAATGAGGTTTGTGCAGTAAGCTGTAGGCCCAATACAGTATCACCGCATATTGGCTTTGCTTGAATTTACCTGCCAATGCATTGCTTTTCGGGGCAATTCTTTAAATTATATTTCAAAGTTTGAGATATATGATCACACCGGTAATATATCCATTGGTGTATTACGTGTGAGGCACAGCAGAGTGAGCATAGATTAAAATAATTTGTTTTTTATTTTACTGGGCTGATGGTGCCGGCATCTGATGGTCTCCACTCTACCTTTCCTCCACTGACACTGACCAAAAAGGAACACCGTCTTCCAGCTGATGGCCAAACTGACATCGCGCCGCATTATTTCTGCCTCATGCACAAAATCATGTTGTTACTCCTATGAACAGAGAATTGTAATATTCCTTGATATTAAAAAGATCCAAGCCTCTAATAATAACAACAACGCAAGTCTATAGATACACTTTCCTACTCATTCATTACTGCTGCACTGCTTGTTGTTGTCACGACTTCTGCCGAAGTCGTTGCCTCTCCTTGTTCGGGCGGTGCTCAGCGTTCGACGTCACCGGTCTTCTAGCCATCATTGATCCATTTTTCATTTTCCATTGGTTTTGTCTTGTCTTCCCACACACCTGTTTTCAATCCCATTCATTACCTGTTGTGTATTTAACCCTCTGTTTCCCCTCATGTCTTTGTCAGAGATTGTTTATCGTCAGCGTAGTGATTTTTGCATAGGTGCGCGACGGGTCTTCGTACCCATATTTATTTATATTCATTTTGTCTATTTAGTGTTATGGAGCAAGTTACTTGGACATTATTAAAAGACTCCATTTTACACTCCGTTTGACTCTCCTGCGCCTGACTTCCCTGCCACCTATACACCTATGTCTGACAGTTGTAGCGCTGAGTGGAAATAGGAAGCGCATTTTATGTCTTATAAAAGTGTTGAATACAAACTCACCCATAAAAACAGCAGCTCTTTGCTGTATTCGTTGACAGTATCTCTCTCTCGTCATGGTTTTAAGCATTTTGAAATCTCATAGTATCACTTTTACCATCGCTTTCTTTTATGCCTGCTACGTTTACTCCAGACTCCATCTGAGCAATCTGATTGGCCAGCGGTAGCATAGCGCACTTGATTTCGTCACCAGGCCTACCAGGAAGGCAGAGTTTGTACCTTCAGACACATGAAATGGAAACCAAGCGGGCAGTGCAGCTGAATTGGCTGATCCTACCACCAACAGCCCAAGACAAATAAAAAAATAGGTACACGAGGCTTTATTGTTGGGTTTTATACAGAAATGTTTGGGGATTGACTAGAAATGCCTTGGAGATGGACAAGTGGATCGCGATCGACCGGTTGGTGACCAGTGGTTTAGCTTTTCGCTGAGGTTGAAGCTTCAGCAGGATGGCTGCTCTGTCCCCATTGTAGGGGTGCAGTCATAGTCCTCAGGGTAGTAACACCACGGGACACCTTCAATGATAAATGTCTGGGCAGGAGAGAAACATTAAAAGTAAGTGTGTGTTGATGAAATACTTTTGGAGAAAATGTGTGTGTGTGTGTGTGTGTGTGTGTGTGTGTGTGTGTGTGTGTGTGTGTGTGTGTGTGTGTGTGTGTGTGTGTGTGTGTGTGTGTGTGTGTGTGTGTGTGTGTGTGTGTGTGTGTGTGTGTGTGTGCGTGCGTGCGTGCGTGCGTGTGTGTGTGTGACCTACCTCCCAGATGTAGCCTCTGGCATTTCACTTGATCTAGTCTCTATTGAGCTCTGGGTAGCAGACAAAGTGCTGGGTCTCTGGCATGACCTGGTCCTTTCACACTGTGTAGTTCTGACTCAGGATAAGATCCAAACCTCTTAGATACAACACTTAGGATCAAGAAGGGAGAAGGAAGGAGGAGGTAGGTGAGAAAGTGGGAGTGAGATGGGTTGGGGGACAAGAGGGGAGAGGGGCAGGTGAAAGAAGGGGGAGGTAGGTGAGAGAGGGGGAGTGAGATGGGTTGGGGGACAAGAGGGGAGGTAGGTGAGAGAGGGCAAGATGGATGGGGGGACAAGATGAGTGAAGGAAGGGGGAGGTATGTCACAGAGGGGGAATGAGATGGGTAGGGGGACAACGTGAGAGAGAGAGAGAGAGAGAGAGAGAGAGAGAGAGAGAGAGAGAGAGAGAGAGAGAGAGAGAGATGGATTGAAGCTGAAGTGGGTGGCGGGCACAAACTCATCAGCTTACAAGACAGTCAGTATATTAGTCTTCATAAAGTAAAATGCGTATATGATAGAATGTGTGAAAGGAAGGCACGACATCCAGTCCTTCACAGGTTACAAGGTTAGAGACTGAGAGGGATAGATATGACAGACACACCTGTGTTTGGTCTCAAATACACTTCATACTTTATAAATCACCTACCAAGTGCACTTGTTTATATGTGTGTTTGAGTGCAGCAATATCTTTGACACACACACACATATGAATGCATTTGCACTTCCACACATAGACAGACACACACAATCTCTCTCTCCCTCTATCACTCGCCAGTACAGAGACTTCCTCCTGACAGGTTAAACTGTAGGTAACTCTGATCTGTCAGTGTCTGAGACATAGCTAACACTATCTTGCATACATTCCTACCTACAGTACCTACCTACCTACCTATCGCTGTGTCAGTAGCTACCTCTATACTGACCATAATGTATAACAATTATCTCCATATCTTCTTCTGGAAGACTAACCTTGAACTGTTAATGTGACTGCCTTCTCCTTGTTGACATGAATGATATTCATGTATCCTCTCCTACTGCTTATGTTGGGCTTGGTATCTCTGAACTACCTCTCTAAGGTAAGACAGATACAGAAAGAAAGGACTGATCAGTGACGGGTCGTTCTCTCAAGTTCCTCTTCTCCGCTGTGTCGTGTCTCTGACTGGTTCAATTATATGACAGGCAATTTTATCAAAGCGATTATCTAACGTTTATGTGATTGAATTAAATCATGCAGCAATGAACTCATTAATAACCTGGGGCACCACGGAAGCATTAGTTTATATATAGAGTGGTTATCTCCCATATGCACTCTAAAAGATCTGAAGATCTTTGTATCAATAGCACCCAATTATTAATCGTCATCTTGTTCAGTCTCATCTGAATGTCATAAAATTCTTGGTTATCTTCACTGGCTAACAAGTTGAATCAGCAATACAAAAATTGGCTTAATTATTTATTTACTAAAGACCTAAATACTCACGCAGAATTACATATATACAGGATGGATCATACGTTGATTACTAATCATGTCATAAAAGAAAAAGTCCCTAGCAGATGAAACCTATATGACAGCTGGTTACACAAAGAAAGGGGGTTGGGTTTGATTGAAAAAGCAGGACACTGAGGTACAAAGGAGATTGGGTCTCCATCGGACCTTGAAAAGCTATGCTATCGTAAATACAGAATCTTATGCATTCTAATAACCGCGCATTCGGAAAAGGAGCTGTACTTCGATAGAGGGGTCGAAGATGGACGAATGGTTTTCCCAGCAGAGATCGCCCTTGTCCTTTGTAGAATATGTCTGTCCGTAGTGTTGTAAGGTGGATATGTTGTACCCTGTCTTTCTGATTAGGAGATTGTCTGTCCTTTCCCAGGCCACGTACATTTACAGCTGCAGCTGATAACTCAACTTTTACGATGTATCACTTCTTCTTTAGTGAATGAGAGTTCAAAGATCATACCATTTTGCCAAAATCAGCTCGCACTGAATTCTGGCTGGTCTAGTATAAATTAATCCTTACAGTGTGGCGATCGTCACCTCTATGTTGAAATTAGCCCTTTTAAACGTATAGACACCAGTCCTCACATCATCAGGAACTGAGGTTGACTTCCATCAACGGGCTCTTGTATTGGGGGAGAGAAGGGCATTTTTCATAGTTCTCAACCAATATCTGTTCACTTGGGCGTGGCCACTGAGTGAGCATATTTTATCTTATTTGGAAGCTAAAATTACATTTAATCTTTTCACAAATAGTTTCACATTTAAATATTTACATTGCACAACAATTCCACGTGAATCTGATCTGACTTTCCAAGATACAATTTATGTCGTCCTGTCATCAGTCTCAGACGTCAACTGATCTGACATCATATTCTTTAAGTATCAATGGACACTTTAGACTGGTTTCTATTACAGAAATATTATACTCTTCCCCCAACCATTTGATGTTACGCTACTCTCTCTATGTTAATCAAAGGGCTTTCCAAGAGTCCATTCTGTGATTGGATAGAAAAGGGTCAAATGTATTAATGGGGGTCATAAACCCAAGCCAACAGGGCAATGTCATGACAGTCACTGCTTGTTGAGTTCAATCTTGTGATTATTCTGCCATTTGCTAACCAACAGAACAATTACCGTTGGTTGTCCTAGTTATGGACCATCGTTGTGTTTCCCCTCTGGTGGTTGACCCGGGTAAGGTTTATGCGAATGTAGAAGGCCACTCCAAGGCTGGGCAGCAGATGTCCAGTTGGTGTTCGCTGTTGCAGTCTCCCTCTGGTGGTCTACCTTGGTAGGTTTTTTGGAAGCTCCAAAGCATCACAGGAATTGCCAGGGGATGTCTGGGTAGGGGAATCGCCGTTGCAGAGTCTCCCTCTGGTGGTCATGCCAGGGGATGTCCGCGTAGGGGAATCGCCGTTGCAGAGTCTCCCTCTGGTGGTCATGCCAGGGGATGTCCGCGTAGGGGAATTGCCGTTGCAGAGTCTCCCTCTGGTGGTCATGCCAGGGGATGTCCGCGTAGGGGAATCGCCGTTGCAGAGTCTCCCTCTGGTGGTCATGCCAGGGGATGTCCGCGTAGGGGAATCGCCGTTGCAGAGTCTCCCTCTGGTGGTCAACCAGGTAGGATTTCTGAGTGTCAAGGGAAATGAAACAAAATTAATAAAAGCATAAACAAAAGCGATAAAATATAGTTATCACATCGTAATCATCTAATTGGACTGTATTCTATATACTTCCGAGGTCTTGGCAAAATGCCTTTATCATGGCATTGTCTAATATCATATCTAGGGTTTTCCTACTTAGTGGTGTGTTGCTTAGGGCACTATCCTAAGTTGATAACTACATGATAAGTATACAGCTGCAATGCCCTGGTTTTGGGCAGTCTACAGGGATGACCTATGGACTTCTGTGGAGAAACTGGTGAGTACGGTGGCTGTAGGGTCAAAGATCTCACGGTAAATCTTAAATTTTACCCAGGCTGGTGTTTTGCTCAGATCCTAGCATAAATCCTAATTGAATGTTCTATTGTACATGTGTGTTTATGCTAAACCTCAACCAACAGGGCAAAGACATGACAACTGTATCTGTGAGAGTCATGTATGTTGGGTAGCAACAGCAGTGACGGCATTGGTTACCTGCTTGTTGTCATAGTTGAAAGGATGTACAATGACTTTGTTGCCGTGTGTGACTGACAGTCACGGGTGGACTGGAGACTACAATCATGGAGATGTTCTCAAACTTTAGGTTGCTAGGGTCACTGTACCCAGAATACATCACCTGGATGGTCAACACACCCTGTGGAGGGATAACATACAGGAGGAGTAGAATGAGGTTACACCCAGAAATTGAGTTGCCTCACCTTAGTATTACCAATAACATCTTATGAAATAGTTATCAGAGAACTTAAATCAAATTACATTTGGCAGTCAATCACTTATCATAGGTAATGTCATCATATAGCTAACATCATATGTGACTCGTTTCAGCAAACTAGGCATATGTCGCTACTTCACAGAAGAGGCATTTGAAAGTAAACTCTTTTGGCAGAAATGTCTTCTGTAACATGTGAACTTTCATGTGCCTTAATATCAAATTATGCCATCTGTAAATAAAAACAAAAAGGTTACATTTCGAGCCTAGTTTAGCCACGGAAAAAGCAAAGAACCTTCCTACTAGCCATGATTGGCTGAGATAATGGTGGGGCTGGACATACTGAGAGATGAGTTCAGATTGGTCTGCCATGTAGCACACTTCTGTATATAACATGAGCTGATCAGTATGTTTTGGTAATCCTTTCTAACAAAGCTGTTTTGAAGGATTTCACATAGTAGAGCTGCAAAAACTTTGCTCTCCACTTTCTGAAGGACTGAGCTTGGAAATCTGTGGAAATCCTGGTGAAATTAGAGTATGATAGCTAAGAAGATTCTGTTGTTTGATTGCAAATATGCAGAGGGAGTCGAAAGGAGAACACACAGAAAGCTGTTGTATAAAACACCTGTCTCCGGATTACATCTTCAAACTAAGGGCAACAATGGCATCCGTGACAGAGGGGGATAAGCGTCCATCCATGTATATAGGTAAGATAGTGGAGCTAACTACATTTACAGATATTATACTCTTCTAATTTTGTCAGAAAGTCTTTTTCATTTCAAGTTCAAATGTACTGTTGGCTAGCTAGCTAACGTTAGCTGGCTGGCTCGCTAGCTAATGTTACGTATATTATCTGTGTAGTCATATTATTTATATCTCAGAGCCATTTGCATTGCTAGTTATAGCCTAATGTTAACAAGCTAATGTTGAACCTGCTGGTTAATATCATATCTAGGGTTTTCCTACGTAGTGGTGTGTTGCCTGCAGATGCATGCAGGGTAGTAACATTATGAGTTGGATTTATGGTTCACTGTTTAGCTAGCAAGCTAGCTGGCTAGCTCCATGTCATAACAAAAGACTCCACTATGCAAGTAACCATTTCACTGTATCCTGTGTATGTTTCAAATTAACTTTGATTTGATATAGTATGTGTTTACCAGAGATGGTAATGTGAAGGACATGACCTGCACCGAAGTCAAATTAGGATATAACGTTAGGCCAATGAGACAGTGTACAAGTTCTAGAGTTCTCCGGTAGAATGCCCTGCTAACAAGCTAAAACAAACCAAAACACTGTTTAGAAAATTGTTTTTAGTTTCCTGGTTTGCTAGATTGACATATACTAAATAATGTTTTAAGTTTATTGGTTTACTCAAAGCAGATAACCACTAGCTATGTTATTTTGAACCCCCGGGCTGCTGATTTCATGCATTCTGTTGTTTTGGTGTTCATACTTTTTCACAACGACAAGTTTGATGTCGGACAACAATAGATTATCCATGCACTTGATTTCATGATTTCACTTTGAGACTTTATCCTAGACGTTATATCAACCAACATTTAGTCATCAAATCATTGGTTGTTTAGTACATGGCTGCACATTTTAATCTGTAAAGAGATTGGTGCGGCTAAAGCTTAAGAGGGTGTGAATGATGCTGAATGGGTGTACAGTCGTGGCCAAAAGTTTGGAGAATGACACAAATATTAATTTCCACAAAGTTTGCAGCTTCAGTGTCTTTAGATATTTTTGTCAGATGTTACTATGGAATACTAAAGTATAATGATTAGCATATTTGCAGTGTTGACCCTTCTTTTTCAAGACCTCTGCAATCCGCACTTGCATGCTGTCAATTAACTTCTGGGCCACATCCTGACTGATGGCAGCCCATTCTTGCAAAATAAATTTTGGGAGTTTGTCAGAATTTGTGGGTTTTTGTTTGTCCACCCGCCTCTTGAAGATTGACCACAAGTTCTCAATGTGATTAAGGTCTGGGGAGTTTCCTGGCCATGGACCCAAAATATCCATGTTTTGTTCCCCGAGCCACTTAGTTATCACTTTTGCCTTAAGGCAAGGTGCTCTATCATGCTGGGAAAGGCATTGTTCGTCACCAAACTATTCCTGGAAGGTTGGGAGAATTTGCTCTCGGAGGATGTGTTGGTACCATTCTTTACTCATGGCTGTGATCTTAGGCAAAAGAACAATGATTCCTAGCACCACCCTCCCTTTGAAGCTTCCAGTCTGTTATTCGAACTCAATCAGCATGACAGAGTGATCTCCAGTCTTGTCCTCGTCAAACACTCACACCTGCGTTAATGAGAGAATCACTGACATGATGTCAGCTTTTGTGGCAGGACTGAAATGCAGTGGAAATGTTTTTGGGGATTTTGTTTTCTTGGGATTCAGTTTATTTTGCATGGCAAAGAGGGACTTTCCAATTAATTGCAATTCATCTGATCACTCGTCATAACATTCTCGAGTATATGCAAATTGCCATCATACAAACTGAGGCAGCAGACTCCGTGAAAATGTATATTTGTGTCATTCTCAAAACCTTTGGCCACGACTGTAGACAAAGAAATCTCTCCAGAGGTTTTACGAAAATATTCAAGTGCCATTTTACAATTATAAATGTAGCAATTTTCAAAGCAGAATTACCTTCCCATTGTTCCTCAACTGTAGTGTATTATATACAAATCAGGTCGAGTCTCTACTTTTATCCAATGTAATAAACACAATTTCAAATTTTGTTACATAGTACCGAATCGAGCCGGTCGGTCACATATACTGTAGATAACGTTACCATGTGGTTCAAAGCTGGATTGTTTGACCCAAACCCAGTAAAGTAACTGACCTTCAAACTGAGCAGTGTGAATGGGCTAACTCTGATTGATTGTACAACTTCCAATGTCAACAGTTTCTCTGGGTGAGATCAAAGAGACAAAGTAGGTGACACGATTCTCTATGGCATAACAGGGCGCAGGTAGACGTACACAAAAACATGTATGTACACAAACACACACGTACGCACTAACTCCACCTGACTTTGTTGAAATACCTCCAGAGACTCCGTCATACCAGAATAGCTCTCCTGCTGCTCTGTTGTTGTCATCAAGTGCAACCATCAGACCCATGGGGTTACGTCGACTGAGGGAACACACACAAAAGTCACAACTAAAATAAATAGGGAAATAAACCCCTTTGAAGTTGTTTATGAATATGTATACTCTGTCTGTTTGTGAATGGCAAGCATTCGCTGTTGGGTGTACCTGTAAGCAGTTGTGACGCAGGTCTTTGAATAGGTAGAATAGCTCCACCCCGATGTGTAAACCAAGCTTGTCTGCTGGCAGGTACATCTCAACATGCTGCTAACGAGCTGTCACTTGTACTTCCTGAATGGTCAATGGGAAAATAATCAACTAGTTGTACAGCACAACGTAAAGCACGCCGGGCAGAAGAAAGGGAGAAATAACATGTTCCTACTCATACAGTTGTCATGTCTCTGACCGATTAAATTATATGACAGGCGCTTTTATCAAATTGATTACCTAACGATTGATAGAAAACGTGATTGAATTAAACCATGCAACAATTAACTCATTAATAACCTGGGGCATCACAGAAAAGTGTTTATAGAGCTGCTGTCTTCCAAATAAACTCTTAAAGATCTGAAGATCTTTTGTATGAGATGCAGTCAATTATTAATCGTCACCTTATTCAATCTCATCTGAACGTTATATACATTTTGGTTATCTGCACAAACCCTAAGTTGAATCAGAAATACACAAATTGGCTTAATTATTTATTTACTAAATACCTAAATAATCACACATAATACCATATATATACACAGGATCGATCACACATTGATTACTAATCATGTCATGAAAGCGCCTAGTGGGCTAACCCGATATCACGGCTGGTGACACAAAGGAAAGGGGTCGGGTTTGAATGAAAGGGCGAGAAGACTGAGAGACAAAGGGATTGGGTGCTACCATGAATACAGAATCTTATGCATTCTAATAACCGCCATTCGGGAGAAGGAAAATGAAAATATATACAGTGCCTTGCGAAAGTATTCGGCCCCCTTGAACTTTGCGACCTTTTGCCACATTTCAGGCTTCAAACACAAAGATATAAAACTGTATTTTTTTGTGAAGAATCAACAACAAGTGGGACACAATCATGAAGTGGAACGACATTTATTGGATATTTCAAACTTTTTTAACAAATCAAAAACTGAAAAATTGGGCGTGCAAAATTATTCAGCCCCCTTAAGTTAATACTTTGTAGCGCCACCTTTTGCTGTGATTACAGCTGTAAGTCGCTTGGGGTATGTCTCTATCAGTTTTGCACTTCGAAAGACTGAAATGTTTTCCCATTTCTCCTTGCAAAACAGCTCGCGCTCAGTGAGGTTGGATGGAGAGCATTTGTGAACAGCAGTTTTCAGTTCTTTCCACATATTCTCGATTGGATTCAGGTCTGGACTTTGACTTGGCCATTCTAACACCTGGATATGTTTATTTTTGAACCATTCCATTGTAGATTTTGCTTTATGTTTTGGATCATTGTCTTGTTGGAAGACAAATCTCCATCCCAGTCTCAGGTCTTTTGCAAACTCCATCAGGTTTTCTTCCAGAATGGTCTTGTATTTGGCTCCATCCATCTTCCCATCAAATTTAACCATCTTCCCTGTCCCTGCTGAAGAAAAGCAGGCCCAAACCATGATGCTGCCACCACCATGTTTGACAGTGGGGATGGTGTGTTCACGGTGATGAGCTGTGTTGCTTTTACGCCAAGCATAACGTTTTGCATTGTTGCCAAAAAGTTCGGTTTTGGTTTCATCTGACCATAGCACCTTCTTCCACATGTTTGGTGTGTCTCCCAGGTGGCTTGTGGAAAACTTTAAATGACACTTTTTATGGATATCTTTAAGAAATGGCTTTCTTCTTGCCACTCTTCCATAAAGGCCAGATTTGTGCAATATATGACTGATTGTTGTCCTATGGACAACGTCTCCCACCTCAGCTGTAGATCTCTGCAGTTCATCCAGAGTGATCATGGGCCTCTTGGCTGCATCTCTGATCAGTCTTCTCCTTGTATGAGCTGAAAGTTTAGAGGGACGGCCAGGTCTTGGTAGATTTGCAGTGGTCTGATACTCCTTCCATTTCAATATTATCGCTTGAACAGTGCTCCTTGGGATGTTTAAAGCTTGGGAAATCTTATTGTATCCAAATCCGGCTTTAAACTTCTTCACAACAGTATCTCGGACCTGCCTGGTGTGTTCCTTGTTCTTCATGATGCTCTCTGCGCTTTTAACGGACCTCTGAGACTATCACAGTGCAGGTGCATTTATACGGAGACTTGATTACACACAGGTGGATTGTATTTATCATCATTAGTCATTTGGGTCAACATTGGATCATTCAGAGATCCTCACTGAACTTCTGGAGAGAGTTTGCTGCACTGAAAATCAAGGGGCTGAACAATTTTGCACACCCAATTTTTCAGTTTTTGATTTGTTAAAAAGGTTTGAAATATCCAATAAATGTCGTTCCACCTCATGATTGTGTCCCACTTGTTGTTGATTCTTCACAAAAAAATACAGTTTTATATCTTTATGTTTGAAGCCTGAAATGTGGCAAAAGGTTGCAAAGTTCAAGGGGGCTGAATACTTTCGCAAGGCACTGTATATCCACTGAGCTGGGCTTCAATAGATGGGTCGAAGATGGAAGACTGGTTTACCCAGCAGAGATCGCCATTGTCTTTTGTATAATCAATCAGGTTGTAGTGTTGTAGAGTGGTTACGTTTAAGTATCCTGTCGTTCTTCAGAGATTGTCTGTCCTTTCCTAGGTCACGTACGTTTACAGCTGCAGCTGAGAACTCCACGCCTAGGAGGTATCACTTCTTCAGCGAAATATAGTTCAAAGTTCATACCAAGTTGCCATACTCAGCTCCTGCTGTTTTCTGGCTGGTCTAGTCGAAATTCATCCTTCCAGCATGGTGATCGTCACCTCCATGTTGAAATTAGCCGTTTCAAAACTTATTAGGGCTAGGCCCCTTTTTTCTCATTTTCTGCATGAATGAGGTGCCCAAAGTAAACTGTCTGTTGCTCAGGCCCTGAACCCAGGATATGCATATACTTGGAACTATTGGAAAGAAAACACTTTGAAGTTTGTAGAAATGTTACAATAATGTAGGAGAATAAATCAAATCAAAATGATTTATATAGCCCTTCGTACATCAGCTGATATCTCAAAGTGCTGTACAGAAACCTAGCCTAAAAACCCAAACAGCAAGCAATGCAGGTGTTGAAGCACATTGGCTAGGAAAAACTCCCTAGAAAGGCCAAAACCTAGGAAGAAACCTAGAGAGGAACCAGGCTATGAGGGGTGGCCAGTCCTCTCTGGCTGTGCCGGGTGGAGATTATAACAGAACATGGCCAAGATTTTCAAATGTTCATAAATGGCCAGCATGGTCAAATAATAGGTCTGAGACAGGTAGCACGTCCGGTGAACAGGTCAGGATTCCATAGCCGCAGGCAGAACTGTTGAAACTGGAGCAGCAGCACAGCAAGGTGGACTGGGGACAGCAAGGAGTCATCATGCAGGGTAGTCCTGAGGCATGGTCCGAGGGCTCAGGTCCTCCGAGAGAGAGAAAGAAAGAGAGAAAGAGAGAATTAGAGAGAGCATACTTAAATTCACACAGGACACCGGATAAGACAGGAGAAGTACTCCAGATATAACAAACTGACCCCAGCCCCCCGACACATAAACTACTGCTTCATAAATACTGGAGGCTGAGACAGGAGGGGTCAGGAGACACTCCTAGGAACGGCATGAACGAGCACCAGTAAACAAGTGACTCAGCCCCTGTAGTAGGGTTAGAGGCAGAGAATCCCAGTGGAAAGATGAAATCCAATGAAATCCCCTTGAGACATTAATGATGTTGCAAAGCCCAGGGGTTCCACTAGATGTCAGCCATCTATAGAAATTTGAATGAGACTTCTACTGTTGTTGTGGGACTGAATGAGAACAGAATCTATCAGGTGACTGGCAGTCAGCCATATTCTGATCACACGCATTCCTAATAGTCTCAACTTGCGTTACATTGCTCAAGAAGACACAAAGGAATACTCCGGTTGGAACTTTATTGAAGCTATATGTTAACATCCGAATGATTGATTTTGTACTTAGTTTGAAATGTTTCTTTGACCTGTAATATAACTTTTTGAAGTTGTTGACATAATGCTGACCAGAATGAGCGTTTGGATATGTATACCAAACGCGCTAAAAAAGAATGTTTTTGGACATAAATAACGGACATTATCAAACGAAACAAACATTTATTGTGGAACTGGGATTCCTGGAGTGCTTTCTGATGTAGATCATCAAAGGTAATTTCTTGTTTATGTTGACGCCATCATTGCGGCTATTGTGACTTTTCCTTCTGAGCGCCGTCTCAGATTATTGCATGGTTTGCTTATTCCGTAAAGTTTTTTTTTTTAAATCAGAGACAGCGGTTGCATTAAGGAGAGGTATATCTACAATTCCAAGTGTATAACTTGTATTATCATCTACTTTTGTGATGAGTATTTCTGTTGAATCATGGCTATCTGTTGAATCGTGGCTATGCAAAATCGCTGGATGTTTTTGGAACTAGTGAATGTGACGCGCCAATGTAAACTCATATTTTGATAAATATGAAGTCCTATGAGTGTCATCTGATGAAGATCATCAATGGTTAGTGATACATTTGATCACAATTTGTGCTTTTTGAAACTGCTCTCTTTGGCTGGAAAAAAATGGCTGTGTTTTTCTGTGGCTTGGTGGTGACCTAACATAATCGTTTGTGGTGCTTTTGCTGTAAAGCCTATTTGAAATCGGACACTGTGGTGGGATTAACAACAAGATTTCCATTAAAACGGTATAAGATACATGTATGTTTGAGGAACTTTAATTGTGAGATTTCTGTTATTTTGAATTTGGCGTCCTGCACTTTCACTGGCTGTTGTCAAATCATCCCGTTAACGGGATTGCAGCCGTAAGAAGTTTTAATTTCCATTATTCTTATGATTTTTTATTTGAATTGCGTACCCTCCAGTGTCACCGGATGTTGTCCCGCTAGCGTCCTCACGTCATCGGGAACTAAAAGTTCATTTTGTTAGGTTGAAGTTGAAATTAGCCCTTTTAAACATATGGACACCAGTCCTCACGTTGTCGGGATCTGAGTTTGACTTCCATCAATGGGATTTAATATTGGGGGAGAGAAGGGCATGTTTCATAGTTCTCAACCAATGTCTGTTCACTTGGTTGTGGCCACCGAGTGAGCATAGTTTACCAATCAAAACAATTATCTAATTTAGAAGCTAAAATTACATTTCATCTTTTCACAAATACTTTCATATTTAAACCTGTTATGGCTGCATCCCTTTGTTCTCAATTTCCACCTGAAGACAAACCCTCATCTGACTGCCTGTAGCTCAGCCCCAGAGGCAGAAGACATACCCAAATCTGACTGCCTGTAGCTCAGCCCCAGAGGCAGAAGACATACCCTAATCTGACTGCCTGTAGCTCAGCCCCAGAGGCAGAAGACATACCCTAATCTGACTGCCTGTAGCTCAGCCCCAGAGGCAGAAGACATACCCTAATCTGACTGCCTGTAGCTCAGCCCCAGAGGCAGAAGACATACCCAAATCTAACTGCCTGTAGCTCAGCCCCAGAGGCAGAAGACATACCCACATCTAACTGCCTGTAGCTCAGCCCCAGAGGCAGAAGATATACCCTAATCTGACTGCCTGTAGCTCAGCCCCAGAGGCAGAAGACATACCCTAATCTAACTGCCTGTAGCTCAGCCCCAGAGGCAGAAGACATATCCTAATCTGACTGCCTGTAGCTCAGCCCCAGAGGCAGAAGACATACCCAAATCTGACTGCCTGTAGCTCAGCCCCAGAGGCAGAAGACATACCCAAATCTAACTGCCTGTAGCTCAGCCCCAGAGGCAGAAGACATACCCTAATCTAACTGCCTGTAGCTCAGCCCCAGAGGCAGAAGAAATACCCTAATCGGACTGCCTGTAGCTCAGCCCCAGAGGCAGAAGACATACCCTAATCTAACTGCCTGTAGCTCAGCCCCAGAGGCAGAAGACATACCCTAATCTGACTGCCTGTAGCTCAGCCCCAGAGGCAGAAGACATACCCTAATCTAACTGCCTGTAGCTCAGCCCCAGAGGCAGAAGACATACCCTAATCTGACTGCCTGTAGCTCAGCCCCAGAGGCAGAAGACATACCCAAATCTAACTGCCTGTAGCTCAGCCCCAGAGGCAGAAAACATACCCAAATCTAACTGCCTGTAGCTCAGCCCCAGAGGCAAGGATATGCATATTCTTGGTATCATTTGAATGGAAACTTTCTGAAGTTTGTGTAAATGTTAACTGAATGTAGGAGAATATAACACAGTAGATCTGGTGGAATAAAAGAGAAAGAAAGAGCATACGTTTTCTGTTTTTTTTATTGTTGTAGTATCATCTTTCACATGTACTAGAATAGCCACACAGTCAGATAGGATGCTGGAGATAATTGTGATGGATAATACAAGAGAGCATCTGTAGGTGTGCGAAGTTTCAGACTGATGACTTCAGGAATGGGTGAGCTACATGACATTTAGCATGAAGTCACCCAGGTGTCCCACACAAGTTGCCCAAATGTACCCAAGTGGCCGAATTGGTGAAATGACCTAGAACTATATACAGCAGTGCAAATAACAATATACAACATATCAAAAAGCAATTCTAGCACACACACACACACACACACACACACAAAACCTTGGAAGTCCCGTCATAATATTTTGCTGCCTGTGCCATGTCCCATAGCAGTCTCTTTCTGATGTAAAGCAGAGGCAAACTGAACAAGTGGTGCATTTCATGCGACAGAGAACACAACGACGCCTCCATGCTGTGCCCTTTTGGCCCTGAGGCACAGTCATGCCTGTAGTAATGAACTGTGGCATATGAACACCACTGGGGGCACAGGTAGAGCGGGCACCAGGGGCTCCCAGTCGGAGTCGCTATCACTGTGAAAGAAAACATTTAAAAAATATTTGTTTTGTATGAGCCTTTTATCATCACATAAAATAAACAGATATCTATTGATTGTATAGAGCAGAGGGAACAGTCACAATTTTTTTTATATATATATAATATATATATATATTTTTATATTTCATAAAATGGCATTAGCACTTACCCGTCTAGAAGTACGTCCTGTCCTTGCAGAAACAGCTCCTCGGTTCATTTGAATCATAACACTCAAAGATTCCTCAAACAAAAAATCTGTCTCACTTTATCTTTTTCACTTCAGGGTTTGACTTCGCTTTACATTATTTATTCGCCATGATATCTTCAATGAAATCGTTGAAACTTCAACTTTCCGAAATACAGTTGCGCGTAAAAAGCCTTACAGGAACTCCTCTGATCGTCAAGGCAAGAATGGAGTTCCCTGCGCGTGCGATTACAACCAAGGAATTGTGGTCCAACCCCAAACCATTACATACTGGTGTTTACCTCAGCTCATTGGCTATCTACCCAGCTAGATTTCAAGAAGATCAGTGGTCATTGGGCAGAAATATAGTCAATCAATGAAGCTTCGCTAAAATTATTGGTGCGTAAGGTAGTCATTTATCGTTGTCTTCAAATCAGCTCACTTCGGTCAATACTACCTGCAAAAAAAAAACTTTATTTGGCTGTGTTGCAAACATCCAGAAGAATGCACTGAAATCCATCATGACTAGATAAACGATTGTTTACAGGGGCGAATCACGCCGAATGCTCCGTAAAAAAATTAATAGAGATGGAATTCACGGCACAAACAGTTTACAAAATGTTTTGATTTAGGCTATAAAAATGGATTTTATCAAAGAAAACGGCACTTCATTTGATCAATGGGTCACTCAGGAAGAGAAATAAGAGCAAGATATCAGAATGTATGTCATCATTTTACCTTCAGATGTGAATGTGTAAAAACTGTCATGGCGGAAAATGTTTCTGTTCTTGATTGCTCTTCTCAAACAAAAGCATGGGATTTGTTCTCTGTAATAGCTATTTTAATTGGAAAACGTAGTTTGATGACCAAGATTCTAATCTTTTGAAGGGTGTAAGACACTTGCATTTTCAAGAATGTTTCATGTTACGAAGTTGTATTTTTAGTTGTCCCTGTACGGGGATTGCAGCCATAATTAAACATTTAAATTGCACAACAATTCCATGTGAATCTGATAACTAGAATATGTAGACATTCCAAAATACAATTTATGTCATCCTATCATCAGATATAACGTCCCAGACATCTTACTGATCTGACATCATATTCTTTAATTTCAAAAGGACACTTTCAACTGTTTGGATTACAGAAATATTGTTCCATTCCCCAACCTTTTGATGTTGCCATAGTCTCTCTATGTTAACAAAGGCTTCCCAAGAGTCCATTCTGTAGAGTGGAGAGAAAAGGGGAAAAGGTTGTGAGATTATTGTCCTAATGACCCCATCTCTGTACATGAGGGTATTCCTCCTTCTCATACTAAAATAGCTCACATGCACAATTACACACTGCAGCAGCACAGAGCCCTAAAAAGAGAAATTCCAAACCACAATTAATTACTAATCCCCTAAGGACAGAATGTTCAGACCAGCCCAGTACAATTTAGAGCTATTTTTCTCTCTTTCCCTCGTTATCTCTGTTCTCCAACTGGGATGTGGGGGTAGAGAGAGAGAGAGTGAGAGAGAGAGCAGCGAGTCACTGGTGCATCTAGAAGTCATTTTAGATCTTATCGCCTCGTCATTGTCAGGGCTAAGGAGGGCTACACTCCTCCCCCTCCTCCTCTGCTCTTTCCTCATATCCTCTCCTCTCATTTGGTCTTCTCTCCTCCCTTTTACCCTCAACTCCTCCAACTTCTCTCCTCCTGTTCCTCTCATCTCCTCCAACTCTCCTCCTGCTCCTCCCATCTCCTCCAACTCTCCTCCTGTTCCTCTCATCTCCTCCAACTCTCCTCCTGTTCCTCTCATCTTCTCCACCTCTCCTCCTGTTCCTCTCATCTCCTCCAACTCTCCTCCTGTTCCTCTCATCTCCTCCAACTCTCCTCCTGTTCCTCTCATCTCCTCCAACTCTCCTCCTGTTCCTCTCATCTCCTCCAACTCTCCTCCTGTTCCTCTCATCTCCTCCAACTCTCCTCCTGTTCCTCTCATCTCCTCCAACTCTCCCCCTGTTCCTCTCATCTCCTCCACCTCTCCTCCTTGTCCTCTCACCTCCTCCAATTGCTCTCCTACTGTTCCTCTCATCTCCAGACTCTCCTTCTGTTCCTCTCATCTCCTCCAACTTCTCTCGTTCTGTTCCTCTCATCTCCAACCTCTCCTTCCGCTCCTCTCATCTCCTCCAACTCTCCTACTCTTCCTCTTATCTCCTTCAACTTCTCTCCTACTGTTCCTCTCATCTCCTTCAACTTCTCTCCTACTGTTCCTCTCATCTCCTTCAACTTCTCTCCTACTGTTCCTCTCATCTCCTCCAACTTCTCTCCTACTGTTCCTCTCATCTCCTTCAACTTCTCTCCTACTGTTCCTCTCATCTCCTCCAACTTCTCTCCTACTGTTCCTCTCATCTCCTCCAACTTCTTTTCTCCTCAGGTTGTTTTCCATCTTTTCATCTCTCCTTCTTTCCTCTCCTGTCAGATATATTTTTTTCTCCTAAATGTCTGCACCCCATCCTCCTCCTTCCCCCCAACCCCAGGGATCCAACCAGGACAAGGCCCAGCAGTGAGGCGACCAATCTAAACTTTCATCTGCTCAGAAGCTCTTTACACCACAGTGTAACACCCAAATAAGGTCACATGGGATCTCAACACCTCTTTAATCTCTGAGAAAAGAAGATTACCTCTCTAGTCTCTGTATCACCATGTTTCCTCCGACCCATCTTTCTACATCTTTTCTCTGTATCTCTCTCTCTGGATTGGAATGATATGATGCAGCTGCAGTATACTACATGTAAAGGTCTTGTCAACGGTGAACTCTTTATTCATGTATTTCTATGCAGGAACAGGAAGCTCACCATTATGTAGTTGTTCCACACAGCGTCGGGGACATAGGCTTGGACCCACTCCCACGCCATGCAAAAATCAATCAATCACACGTCAGCAAGGGCAAAACAAACAACAATTGATATAATTGTTTGAAAACACTTCTTCCTACTTCGCTCCAAATAACATGGCCAATCCAAAAACAAAATAGTCATGGAAAGAATGTTCCAACAGTTTAGAGTATATTAGGTGGAGCCAGTTCAGAAAGGAACCGAGGGGCACGCCTCAGGCTGAAGCATCAGCTCAGATGACACCAATTAGAGGCTAGAAACAACAGTCAACATTTTTCGGGGTATTTTTCTTAAAACTGCATTGTTGGTTAAGGGCTTGTAAAGTAAGTATTCACAATCAGGTTCACACCTGTTTTATTCCGCGCATGTGACAAACAAAATTTGATTTGATTTAAGCTGTCCGGGTCTGCACACTCCTCCTGCTCATCCTGCTTCGCTTGATGCAACTGCTACTATGCGCTGGCTTCTTGCGCCCGTCGGATGTGGCAGGGCTTGCACACTATTAAGGACTACAAATGGAAACCCAGCCGCGAACTGCCCAGTGACAAAAGCCTACCAGATGAGCTAAATGCCTTTTATGCACGCTTCGAGGCAAGCAACAATGAAGCATGCATGAGAGCACTAGCTGTTCCGGACGACTGTGTGATCACGCTCTCCGTAGCCGATGTGAGCAAGACCTTTAAACAGGTCAACATTCACAAGGCCGCTGGGCCAGACGGATTACCAGGCTGTGTACTCAGAGCATTGCCAGACCAACTGACAAGTGTCAATACTGACATTTTCAATCTTTCCTTGACTGAGTCTGCAATACCTACATGTTCCAAGTATAACAGCATAGTCCCTGTTTCCAGGGACTAAATGACTAGCACCCGTAGCACTCACGTCGGTAGCCATGAAGAGCTTTGAAAGGCTGGTCAGCCAGCTGTAGGAAGAGTCTTGGTGTTTTCAAACTTCTTCCATTTTAGAATGATGGAGACCACTGTGTTCTTGGGGACCTTCAATGGTGCAGACATGTTTTGGTATCTCAACACAATCCTGTCGTGGAGCTCTATGGACAATTGCTTTGACCTCATGGCTTGGTTATTGCGTGTTCATATATAGACCGTTGTTTGCCTTTCCAGATCATGCCCAATGATTTTACCACAGGTGGACTCAAATAAAGTTGTAGAAACATCTCAAGGATGATCAATGGAAACAGGAAACAATTGTTGAACAGTTTTGAACAAGAGAGAGATTTGTTTGTATTTTTCTTTTACTTTCACTTTGCTAGAAAAAAACAGCTAGCTGGTTTAGCCTACCCAAACACCCTGCTCAAACAGATAAGGATGACATGTTAGCTAGCTGGTTTAGCCTACCCAAACACCCTGCTCAAACAGATAAGGATGATATGTTAGCTAGCTGGTTTAGCCTACCCAAACACCCTGCTCAAACAGATAAGGATGATATGTTAGCTAGCTGGTTTAGCCTACCCAAACACCCTGCTCAAACAGATAAGGATGATATGTTAGCTAGCTGGTTTAGCCTACCCAAACACCCTGCTCAAACAGATAAGGATGATATGTTAGCTAGCTGGCTATGACTATCCAACACTGGAACTCTTCCAAGTCAAGGCAAGCTTTTGATTTCATACATTTATTGCCTCCAAGGCCCACTGTTGTAACTGCTAAAACTGCTCTCTGACTGTACACTGTACTGCATGATTGTAGTGGGTTTACTAACCCATTAGTTCTAGTAGCCATGTTGACTATGACGTTATTATGGTGACAACGATGTAGGCTGTGTATAGGGGTTAGGGGTCATAATATGAAGGTTAAAGTCACAGACAGCTGATGTGTTGAGCGCTGAAATCCAAATCCACTAGCAAAGGGAAAAGGTGAGAGGAAGAAAGCGCATAGATAGTTGTGAAAAGGAAGAATATAGGAAGGAAGAAAAATGTATTAAAGCAGGCATAAACACACCTACATTTGTCGAATAGAAACTCACATTTGCAACTCTTGGACTAACGATTACATCCTAAATCAGCTAGATGCAGGCAAGAGTGTGCAATGCGGTATTGAATGTGTCACTGTCTGTCACTTCGATTACTCAAAATTCTCTTGACCTCTGCCCCACCTGTATGTTGTAAACATGTCGTTCATAGGCTAGGTTGTAGGAACCTCATGATGGGTACCTGGAAAATTAGAGTATCATATAGCAGCCTAAACCTATTGATGATTAGATTGAACTGGGCGAATGGAATATGAATGACAGTCATCCAAGATGATGCAATAGAAAGAAGAGCATGGTCATAAAAAAATGTGCATCCTCCCTCACCTTACAAGGCACAGTTACTGCTGATAAATTTCAGTAGGATGTCAGGTTATTTAGATAAGGTGTTCACGTAGCTAAAATTTAGTTGAGGTGTTTTTTTAGCAACACTGTGGTTTTATGCTTTGTAATGGAATGTCATGGCTGAGCTGTGGCACTCTGCATCGGTCTACTGTCTGGTCTTGTCTCTGTACAATATCTGCTGTTATATGCCTTTTCTATTCCAATTTCAGTCAGACAAATGCAGCCTTATCATGCTCCCTGTTAGCAGGGAATCAGTTCATATTGGGTGTCAGACCCTTCAGTGTGCAGTCTGCTCAAGAACCCATCTGTCTGCCTACTGTCCACTCCCTAAATGCATATCAAAGAGTCTCCTCTCTCAGTGTGAGTTCACATTAAGTCAACGGTGTTGTGTTTACATTATGCTCTTCCAGAGCAACCAATGACAAGATACTGGAAGTCATCACGGCTCTGTTGCCTTGTCAGCGCTGAGGGCTAACTCTAAGCTATTGTCGCCCAATTCTGAATTAGCACTGCTACTGCTTTTCAATTGATCCCAGCTTCACGCTGGTCCTCTGCTGCTACCATGTTACAATTGACTAATTCTGAGAAACATGAGTTCTTGCAGTATTACCATATGATCATGATTCTGTCAGTCCGTGTGGTCAATTAGCTATGTTGCATCGGTATAGAATATCCTCATACACTATGACAGCTCTTTCTGCTTGAATGGACAATCTTCAGGCAATGACAAAGATGATCTATCACCCTCACTATGGAAAAAATGGATTTATGTTAAAAGAAGGAAAGGGTATTTTGGCTCGTACAATTACATTTTAATAAATGCTGTCATTTTATAGCTTTTTACAGGTTTTTACGGTTGGAATTTACTTTGTATTAATTTCTCTTTAATCATTGCATGATCTCACGTTTTTCTGATTTAATTATGGACACTCCCATGTTCACCGTGTTGTTAAAGTGTTCTACGTTAAAAGGAAGGGTAATCGTACGCCAGGTATCATAGCTCAAACACTGGTTTATAACCTCTCTTGTGTGTTACACTACATGCAATAGCGACCACTGGCCACGCTGGGCGATCCATTATTCATCACTGATGTTGGCAAACCAATGACGAGATAGTGTCAATCATCACTGCTCCATCTCCTCTGCCAACGCTGCTGGCTATCTCCTGAGATATAGGCAGCCCATTCATTTCGCATCGGTGCTGATTCAACAGCCTTTCTATCTGTCTGTCTGCATCCACTGAGATCATGGTGGGGTTGGTCCTCCGCTTCCTATGAACGCTGTGTTAGATTCGCCTTTTACTGCATGGGGCTAAATCAGGGGCACACAGAATGTTTCTTGGTAGTCTTAAACAAATAGACTATGAAACATAAGTATACACGTTGTCACGCCCTGACCTTAGAGAGACTTTTTATTTCTCTATTTGGTCGGGGTGTGATTTGGGTGGCATTCTAGTTTTTCTATATCTTTGTTGGCCGGGTATGGTTCCCAGTCAGAGGCAGCTGTCTATCTTTGTCTTTGATTGGGGATCATACTTAGGCAGCCCATTTTCCCACCTTAGATTTTGGGATCTTGTTTTTGCATAGTTGCTTTCTAGCCCTGCAGAACTTTACGTTCGGTTTTGTATTTTGTTGTTTTGTCAGAGTTCATGAACACTTTCCACACTGCGCTTTGGTCTCACTCATCTAACGATGGACGTAACAGAAGATCCCACCACAAACGGACCAAGCAGCATGGTCAGGAGGAGAGGACACAACGGAAACCCGAGAGGCAGCCGCAAAAATGTTTTTTTGGGGGGGAGCAGATGACGTGGGCATCGGTGCTGAGGGGTGAGTCCGAGGCTGAGGAGGAATTCTTGGACCGTTTGAGCGAGGAGTGGTGCGCAGTGGAGAGGGACGAAAGAGTTTGGAGGGGTTGAAGTCTGGAGCAAGACAGTCGCTTTGAGTGCACCTCCACAGTCCAGTATATCCTGTGCCATCTCCATGCACCCGGCCTCCAGTGCATGTCTCCAGCCTGGTATGTCCTGTGCCTGCTCCATGCACGAAGCCTCCAGTGAGGATCCATGGCCCGAAGCCTCCAGTGATGATCCATGGCCCGAAGCCTCCAGTGATGATCCATGGCCCGAAGCCTCCAGTGATGATCCATGGCCCGAAGCCTCCAGTGATGATCCATGGCCCGAAGCCTCCAGTGATGATTCATGGCCCGAAGCCTCCAGTGCAGATCCATGGCCCGAAGCCTCCAGTGGTGATCCATGCCCCGAAGCCTTCCTTCCTTGTCGGTCGTCAATTTACTTTTCCAATGATTGCACGTTAGCTAGCAGGTGAGGTTTTTTCGAATTCTCAGAAGGCAGCCCAACCTTCATCCTCTTTTTCTCCGCCATCTTTTCACGCAAATGACAGGACTTTGGGCCTGTTCCATGAAAGCAGTATGTCGTTCACATTGGGCTCGTTAATGCTCTCATGCATGTGTGTTGCATGCCTCAAAGCATACATAGAGGTAATTTAGCTCATCTGGTAGGCTCGTGTCACTGGCAGCTCGCGGCTGGGGTTTCCTTTTGTAGTCCAAAGTTGTTTGTAATTCCTGCCACATCCAAAAAGAAAAAGAGCCAGTGTAGTAGGAAATTAGCAGCTGGTAAAACGGCAGCCATCCCATCCGGTGCCATTCTGACACACATAATTGTCACTTTGTATAAGGATCAGAGACAGGCACAGCAATATGTAATAGGGGGGTTTAATACTCCACCCAAAATATAAAACATGCCATGAAAAGGCATGGGAATGAAGCCCACAACAAACACGTATACAAAAACACAGGGATGTAACCCAAACATAAGAGCGAGTTAAAACCTATAATAGATACACAGGAAAAGGCCTGCAATACACTACTCAGGGTGAGACCTGTAATAGCAAATGCACAACAATACATGGGCAGAGACCCGTAATAACAAGTGCACAATACTACCAGCACGAAAGACGAAATAACAAAGCACAGGTACTCACAGACCAACTGACAAAATAACAATAACCGACCAGACAATGGTGAACAGAGGGCACATATATACAATTACTACTCAGGGGAATTTGAATCAGGTGTGCGTATTGAGACAGTTCAGTGACGCCTAAATGCCGGTGACATAGACCTCCGGAACTGATGCGCGGAAAGAGCAGCAGTACTGGGGGAATCCGTGACAGTACCCCTGACACTCTGCACCAGCGGCGGAATGACACCGGCCTCAGGCCGACCACAGGAACGCAGTGCGGGTCGATCAGAGCACCGATGGTGAAAGTCCGTGGTCAGTGAAGCGTCCAGGGTGTACACCGCAGGAACTGAGCACCACTCCTCTGGTCCGTACCCCTCCCCAGAAGCACTGCACCAGCAATGGGATGACACCGGCCTTGAGGACGACCACAGGAACGCGGTGCGGGTCGGTCAGGGCCAGTTGCAGCTGCAGCTGCCGAGGTTGCTCAGTGCTAGTTGCAAATGGCCAAAGTTGCTGCGGTGTTGGATGGTCCAGATGCGGCGGCGGCATCGGATAAGGCTCGTTGCAGCTTCGGATAAGGCTCGTTGCGGCTTCGGATAAGGCTCGTTGCGGATTTGGACGGGCCTTCCCCGATGTCTCCATTTAGGGTAGGTTATTCTGTCACATTGTATAAATGATTGGGTTAGGTGCAGGAATTCGTAATAGGGAGGTTTAATACTCCACCCAAAATATATAACATGCCATGAAAAGGCACAAGGATGAAGCCCAAAAAAAACACGGAAACAAAAACAGAGGGAAGTAACCCAAACAAAAGAGCAAGGTAAAACCTCTCATAAATACACGAGGTGAGACCCGTAAAAACAATACACGAGGTGAGACCCGTAATAACAATACACGAGGTGAGACCCGTAATAACAATACACGAGGTGAGACCCGTAATAACAATACACGAGGTGAGACCCGTAATAACAATACACGAGGTGAGACCCGTAATAACAATACACGAGGTGAGTACCGTAATAACAATACACGAGGTGAGACCCGTAATAACAATACACGAGGTGAGACCCGTAATAACAATACACGAGGTGAGACCCGTAATAACAATACACGAGGTGAGGCCCGTAATAACAATACACGAGGTGAGGCCCGTAATAACAATACACGAGGTGAGACCCGTAATAACAATACACGAGGTGAGACCCATAATAACAATACACGAGGTGAGACCCATAATAACAATACACGAGGTGAGACCCGTAATAACAATACACGAGGTGAGACCCATAATAACAATACACGAGGTGAGACCCATAATAACAATACACGAGGTGAGACCCGTAATAACAATACACGAGGTGAGACCCGTAATAACAATACACGAGGTGAGACCCGTAATAAAAATACACGAGGTGAGACCCGTAACAACAATACACGAGGTGAGACCCGTAATAACAATACACGAGGTGAGACCCATAATAACAAATGCACAACAATACACGGGACGAGACCCGTAATAACAAGTGCACAATACACACAGCACGAAAGCCGAAAGAACATGGCACAGGTACTCACAGACCAATGGACAAAGGAACAATAAACACCAGACAATGGTGAAAAGGGTGCATATATATACAATTACTAATCAGGGGAATTGGAATCAGGTGTGCATAATGAGACAGTCCAGTGAGGCCGGTGACGTAGACCTCCGGAACTGGTGCAAGGAGCAATAATTAACATTCACGCATATTATTAATTCTTGCGATGTTAGGTTTACTTTAGTGGGTATATTTGAGTCTAAACGGAGCTCTGGCGTAGTTACACATAGTTTGCTGGAGTAAGGCTCTGCTGTTTTGGGGGATTGGTAGAGCTTACAGCTCTCACTGCCTGTAGGATATTTTATATTGATGCTTTGCTTGGGCCTTGAGCTACCCTGGAGGAGCAGAGCCTACATTTCCAAGACTTGCATTTCCAATTGCTTCATAAATTGTTAGACATATTTCTAGGTGACGTTTTCTTTCTGAACTGGGATTTAAGGAGGATAAGCAGGCATCACAGCTGAATCTGGGTTCACTGGCAATCAAAGGTGTTAGTAACAAAGGCATGGCGAAGGCAGCATCAAGCAATGGACAATGGCCTTTGATGATTGTAGGGGGTGAGACAGGAGTAATCGATAACGGAGGGGCTGACGTTTGATAGAACTGTCGTGGCTGTGTTCTCTGTCCTGCTAACAGACGGGAACATACAGAGAACAGAGAGAAGGAACAGAGGGAACGGAATAACCGAGAGAAAGAGAATGATGTGTCCTTTTCAAGCAGAACGATACGAAAGCATGCCGTCTCTGAACATCACTCGTTCTCATCTCTCTCATTTTAAAGGCATCGTTGACACCATCACTCATCCTCTCATTTGTTCAACTGGCTTGTCCTGTCCCATTTCATGTTTTACAGAACCCTGTCAATAGGGATCTGAGAGAGGCAATTATAGGAGGAAGAGGGGAGAGTAAAGATATAAAAGGTTTCAAGTTTCATAATTCAAGTTTTATTAGTCATATGTACGGGATACATATGGTATACATCGTCCAACGAAATGCTTCTCGACAACACAAAAAAATTATATATATAGTTGGTAGAGCAAATTTTTAGAATGTATGTATGTAGAATGTAAGTCGCTGATTAGAGCGTCTGCTAAATGGCTCAAATGCAATGTAAAAATTATACAGGAAGGACAATATTTACATGTATATTGGGGAAGGGATGGATGGGGGGAGGGGGGGGACAAGTGTAGAAAAAGGCTTCCTTGGTCTTTATACTGCTGAATTGTGTAAGACAGAATTGAAAAAGAAAAGCAATTAATCTGTTGTTCCAGGAAATGTAGTCCAGGAATTGTAGTTCCAGGAAATCCCCATCTTTTCCCACCAGTGGAAACCCTCAGACATGGTCAAGGTGAATGATTGCTGCTATCTGCACATCGTTTGTTGCTGTCTGACTCATTCATAGCTGGCAGCAGTCAGCAGCTTGACTAATGTAGAGAGACTGCTAAAGCTAGCATTAATGCTAACAGTAATTGAAAGGGACAGAGGGCTCTATCCTTATGAGACATGTTGAACAGAAGGAAGATCTGAACTTGGGCTCAACACTCACCTTGGTTTCAGGTTAGGGGTACCAGTAAATATGTGAACGACTGGCTCGATCAGTCTTATCCTTTTACGGATGCTGTACCTGTACAGGAACCAAATCAGCGGAAATTCCAGAGCGCCAACTAATTGTACTCGATACTCAATTAAAGCCACACTCGTTGTGAATATAGCCAACATGTCAGATTTGTAAAATGCTTTTCGGCGAAAGCATGAGAAGCTATTATCTGATAGCATGCAGCCCCCAGAAACACACAAAGGGGACGAAAACAAAGATATTAGCGTAGCCGGCGCTACCCAAAACGCAGAAATAAATTATAAAACATTCATTACCTTTGACGAGCTTCTTTGTTGGCACTCCTATATGTCCCATAAACATCACAATTGGGTCTTTTTTTATTAAATCGGTCCATATTTACCCAAAATGTCCATTTATGAACACCGAGAAATCCATGGAAAAAGTCACGTTTCTGAATGCGACGTCATTTTATAAAATTCATAAAGTTGGCTATAAACTTTGACAAAACACTTCAACCTACTTCTGTAATCCAAGATTAGGTATTAGTAAACGTTAATAAACGATCAAATTGATCACGGAGAGATCTGTATTCAATAGCTAGAAGTTTTCAAAACAAAGTCAATTTTTTCACCGACATTATTTCCAGGTGCTCACCTGAAAACAGCATGTGCTATTCAGTGATCTGACCAAGGATAAAGGGAACTGGAAATCACAACACTGTGTGGAAGCTGTAGGAAGTACAAGCACAGTTCCATCATTTATGGCAAGCCATAGACAATACAAAGACTGGCGCATGGATTTTTTCTTAGTCGATTTTGTGATCAGGTTTCTTGCGATTTTGACCACGGAACTCGTTCTGTTATAGTCACAGACACCATTGAGTGTTTTCTATGCACACATACTAATCATATGCATATACTATATTGCTGGCATGAGTAGCAGGACGTTGAAATGTTGCGCGATTTTTAACAGAATGTTGAAAAAAGTAGCCCGATCTCCATCATTCTTGTAATGCTCCGGGTGTCGTGGGTGTGGAGTCAAATGCAGGAGACAGAGAGTTCAATGCTGTGCAACTTTAATAGCACCAACGCACCACAGGGTGCTCACAATAGTTACGTTCCCAAACACAGGGAATCAAAATGTACAACGGAAAAAATCACGACCAGGCACTAACACGTACCTCTACAACAGGGCCGAAGGTTACACTGAAATAATCCCGCACAACAACCAGGCAGACCGGCTGTCTAAAAAAGAGATACTAATTAAACATAAACAGGTGCTACCACTAGACATACAAGGAGGGGGAGGAAAGACAATCACTGGCAGCTAATAGGCCGGTGACGACGACCGACGAGCGCCACCCGCCCGGGAAAGGGAACCACCCTCGGTCGGACTCGTGACAATTCTAAACAATGTTTTGGTTAGTTTCTAGCTTGTCAGCTAGCTAGCTAACAATAAGTTACCAAGTTATCATATTATTCATTTCAAATAATGTGTCACGTTCACTGGATTATTATCGGTCCAAACTGCATTGCGATCTGGTTTCCACATAATATTTATTGAAATTATTATTATTTTTTTAATTTTAACTTAATTTTACTAGGCAAGTCAGTTAAGAACAAATTCTTATTTTCAATGATAGCCTAGGAACAGTGGGTTAACTGCCTGTTCAGGGAAAACACACAAGACAACAAAGAAAGAACGAAAGAAACAACGAACCGTGATTACAGAGGTGCTACGTGCACTAACTCAAAACATATCCCATAAAACATAGGTGGAAAAATGCTACTTTAACCTCTAGCGTCGAGCAATCCCGTATCCGGGAGCGTAATCATAGCCTCAAGCTCATTAGTATAACGCAACATTAACTATTCATGAAAATCGCAAATGAAATGAAATAAATATATTGGCTCACAAGCTTAGCCTTTTGTTAACAACACTGTCATCTCAGATTTTCAAAATATGCTTTTCAACCATAGCTACACAAGCATTTTATTGATAGCTTGCATAGCATTAAGCCTAGCATTCAGCAGGCAACATTTTCACAAAATCCCCAAAAATTGTTTAGAATCAATACTCAAGGGTGTTTTTCACATATCTATTCGATGATAAATAATTTGTGGCAGTTGCCTTTCTCCTCTGAACTTAATGGAAAAGTGGACGCAGCTGGAGATTGCGCAACAATTTCGATGGAGGACACTAAGTGGACACCTCGTAAATGTAGTCTCTTATGGTCAATCTTCCAATGATATCCAATGATATGCCTACAAATACGTCACAATGCTGCAGACACCTTGGGGAAACGACAGAAAGTGTAGGCTCATTCCTGGCGCAATCACAGCCATATAAGGAGACATTGGAACACAGCGCATTCAAAATCTGGGGCATTTCCTGTATGAAATATCATCTTGAGAGAGACAATATCTATGCAGTTTTGGAAACGTCAGTGTTTTCTTTCCAAAGCTGTCAATTATATGCATAGTCGAGCATCTTTTCGTGACAAAATATCTTGTTTAAAACGGGAAAAAAAAATTTATCCAAAAATTAAAAGAGCGCCCCCTATATCGAAGAAGTTAATATGATCCCCAATAAGAGACAACGAAAGCCAGCTGCCTCTAATCGGGAATCATACCAAACACCAACATAGAAAAACTAAAATAGAACCCCACATAGAAAATAATAATTAGAAAAAACCTCAGTCAAGCCCTGACCTACCTTACCATAGAAAATAAGGGCTCTCTATGGTCAAGAAGTGACATAATGACCATTTCATATAATTACCATAATCATATAGCTGACAACATGTTAACTTCTTTGGGGTAGAGGGCCAAATGAAAAGCGTGCCCAGAGTAAACTGCCTGACACTCAGGCCCAGATCCTAGGTGGGATCTGTTTGAATGATGTCTGTGAGTATAACATCACTCATATGGCAGGCAACAACCTAAGAAAAAAATACACCAGGAAGTGGGAAATCTGAGATTTGTAGGTTTTCAACTCTTTGCTTATCCCAGATATATGGTAAATGGGGTCATGTTGCACTCCCTAAGGCTTCCACTAGATGACAACAGTCTTTAGAACCTTGTTTGATGCTTCTACTGTGAAGTGGGGCCGAAAGAGAGGGGAATGAGTCAGAGGTCTGCCAGCAGCCACGAGCTCAGTCTCGCGTGTTCACGTAAAAGTTACCTCCCGCTCCATTGCTTTTCTACAGACAAAGGAATTCATCATTTGACATGTTTCTACGGACTGTAACAAAACTTTTTGGACTTCTCGTCCATACTTTCCGCTGGATTTGCACGTGCATCGTGAGTTTAGATTTTGTAGTGAACGCACGAACAACAAGGAGGAATTTGGACATAAATGATGGACATTAAACAATAAAAAAGAAATGGTTACTTGCATGGTGGAGTCTTTTGTTAGACATGCAGCTAGCTAGCTGTGAACAACTATTGGAAAAATTACTTGTGTCATGCACAAAGTAGATGTCCTAACCGACTTGCCAAAACTATAGTTTGTTAATTAAAAATACATTTGTGGAGTGGTTGAAAAACAAGTTTTAATGACTCCAACCTGTAGTGTATGTAAACTACCGACTTCAACTGTGTATAATTTTGGAAATAGAGGGAGCAGTTAAGTAGGAGAGAGAAGAGAGAAAGGAGAGAGAGTGAGTGAGAGGGAGAGAGAGAAGGAGAGCGCGAGAGAGAAGGAGGGAGTGAGGGAGAAGGAGAGAGCAATGTGATCAGAGGTTTGAGAGTGCGCTTGATTAAGATTAATCAAATGAGACGAGAGAGGCTGCTTTTGAAGAAGGGATGAAAAAAGGAGAGTAACGGAAGGAGAGAAGAGAGTGAAGGAGAGGTATGGGGTGGGCTCGGAGGGGCAAGGCTAGATCTCCCCAGTCTGTCCATGCGCTGGATAGATCAAGGTTAAGAAATCCCCTCTGAACCCACATTTTAGTGCTACACATTGTTAGAAAGAGAAGGAGAGGAGAGAGGAAGTAATTTAGAGAGAGAGAGAGAGAGACGCGCTGCAGAGCAATAGATCACATTTAGATAAAGACGGAGAAATAAACCGTCTAAGCATCCAGAATCTATTTACAGAACTCTTTGAAGGACCAACAAAGAAAACACTCTTTCACACTTCTGTATTGATGTCAATAAACAACTTATTACATAAGTCTGAATTATTAACTTTTGATCAGATTTGGGTAGGACAACCTCTCTGTATCCCCAAGGAGATGTCAAGCTCTTGGGTGACAGCCTCAAAACCTTCTTATTTCTCTCTGCTAGCGTAATAAACTTTATTATAATATCCAGAATTGAGTCCCACTGCTTGTCTCTACTCCGCCAGAGGCCATGCTAAATTGCTTATTAATCAGGCCATTTTAACATGACAGCAATATATTTGCACTCGCACACATACAGACTCATACAAAAATACATAGACATACAAACACACACACACACAGGCACGCATACACACTCATAACTATAAATGTGTAAATACCTAAAAATGCGCAGACACAAACTCCTCTGCACGCACACAAAACCGATTGTGTGCTCTCACACACGCACACACACAACCACACACAAAAAATGTATCTGCACTTGTAATCTGCTTGTAATGAGGTCAGTGCTCTCATTACAGGGGAAGGAAAAGCAGGGGAGAGGGAGGAAGGAAAGTAAATCCCACGTCATGTGCTCGTCCCAACGGAGGTCAACTAGTGTCTGTGTCTGTGTCTGTCTGTGTTAGAGAGAGATATCTCATTTCAATGGGTTTATCCCAGCAACATTTTGGTAGATCAATCAAGTGGAATGTGAAACACATGGTATGTGTGCATGGTAATATAGAACTGAGTTAATGTAAAGTCTGCTTCATTACATGTACTCACATGGTCCAGTAGAGGTGTGAATCTC
Organism: Oncorhynchus masou masou; assembly: GCF_036934945.1. Classification (NCBI taxonomy): domain Eukaryota; kingdom Metazoa; phylum Chordata; class Actinopteri; order Salmoniformes; family Salmonidae; genus Oncorhynchus; species Oncorhynchus masou. Next base: position 86,680,390 of record NC_088224.1, read on the forward strand.
AGGTGAAGTGGGAGGGAGAGAGGGAGAGAGGGAGAGAGGGAGGAGATAAGGAAGGAATGAGGGAGAAAGGGATTTTCAGTGCATTCGGAAAGTATTCAGACCCCTTGACTTTTTCCACATTTTGTTACGTTACAGCCTTATTCTAAAATTGATTTTTTTTTCCTTTCATCAATCTACACGCAAAACCCCATAATGACATCACTATACCCCATAATGACATAACTATATCCCATAATGACATCAAAATACCCCATAATGACATCACAATACCCCATAATAACATCACAATACCACATAATGACAAAAAAAAAACATGTTTTTAGAAATTGTTGCTAATTTATATAAAAAACTGAAATATTACATTTACTTAATTTTTCAGACCCTTAACTCAGTACTTTGTTGAATCACCTTTGGCAGCGATTATTGTAACAGCTTTCTATAGGTGAAGGAGTGTCGGACCAAAATGCGGCGTGGCTATTGAGATTCATGTTTAATGAAAAAACACAATCAACACAAACACTACAAAACAAACGTAACGAAAACCGAAACAGCCTCATACTGGTGCAAACTAGTACACGACAGACATAAGGACAGGAAAAGGAACAAAAGAACAATCACCCACGAAACACTCAAAGAATATGGCTGCCAAAATATGGTTCCCAATCAGAGACAGCGATAAACACCTGTCTCTGATTGAGAACCACTTCAGACAGCCATAGATTCACCTAGAACACCCCACTAAGCTACCATCCCAATACATGTGAAAAAAACCCAAGACAAAACACACCACATACAAAAACACATGTCACACCCTGGCCTAACCAAATAGATAAAGAAAACACAAAATACTAAGACCAGGGCGTGACAATTACAGCCTGGTGTCTTCTTGGGTATGATGATACTAGCATGGTACAACTGTATTTGGGGATTTTTCCCCTTCTCTGTAGATGAACACTTTTCTGCACATTAACACTAGAAGCTTATTACCTAAAATGGATCAATTGAAAGTGTGGGTTCACAGCTCCAATCCAGATGTGTTCGTCTTTACTGAGACGTGGTTAATTAAGGAAGAGTGTTTTTAATATTGATGTTAACATTTTTAGGTTTGATAGGGGTCAAATATGCTGTTTAGGTTTTCTTCTGGTAAGTTTTCACCTTCACTACTACAGTGAAACATTTTTCTCCAGGAAATTGTCTAGAAGAGATTGCATTTGTTGTTGCCTAATTGTTTTTCCTTGATTTCCACACTACTTTCCTTCCCTCTATAGCATGTCTTACTATTTTTCAGTTCCTTTGGCATTGATGCCTCATGATAGAGCACAGCTCTGTGCAAGTAGACTGTGGTTTTGCTGAGCTCTGATAGGGGTGTCAGCGGACTGACTGTGAACCCTCTAAGAGACTCTGGGTTATGGTCAGTGATAAAGTAGTCTACTGTACTACTGCCAATACCTGAGCTATAGGTGTACCTACCAAAGGAGTCCCCCTGAAGCCTACCATTGACTATGAACATTCCCAGCGTTTGACAGAGCAGCAGGATATGTGACCCGTTTTTGTTGGTTATGTTGTCGTAGTTGTGTCTAACGGGGCATATGGGGGAGGGAATGCTGTCACCCCCAGGAAGGTGTTTGTCCCCCTGTGTGCTGAGGGTGTCAGCTTCTTGTCCAGCTCTGGCATTTAGGTCACCATAGACTAGTACATGGCCCTGGTCCTGGAAGTTGTTGATCTCCTCCTCTAGGATGGAGAACCTGTTATAGTGTCACACCCTGACCTTAGAGATCCTTTTTATGTCTCTATTTTGGTTTGGTCAGGGCATTCTATGGGTGGGCATTCTATGTTTTGTGTTTCTATGATTTTCTATTTCTATGTTTTGGCCGGGTATGGTTCTCAATCAGGGACAGCTGTCTATCGTTGTCTCTGATTGGGAATCATACTTAGGTAACCTTTTTCCCACCTGTGTTTGTGGGAAGTTAACTTTGTTTGATGGCACAGAGCCTTAAGCATCACGTTTTGTATTGTTTATTGGTTTGTTTTGTTGATGTCATTTCTTAAAGTAAAATGTACGCTCATCACGCCAAACCTTGGTCCTCCTCCACCTTGGTCCTCCTCCTCCTTCAACAGCCGTGACATATAGTGAAAGTATTGTGATTCTAGTAGGGGGATATACTGTAGGTATCACACATTAAGGACATGTTTTCTCTGTTAACATTTCCTTATTCATTTCTAGCCAGATGCAAAATGTTCCTGTTTTGACTAATTTAATAATGGGTTAGGTCTGCTCTATACAAAAGTAGCATAGCCCCTGAGTCTCTTCACTGTTTCACACCTGGTAGACTGGTGCATGGGACTACCAGGTCTCTGTAACCTAGAAGGTAACTAGTGGGTCCGTCTCCTCTATGCCACCCACCTGGAAGTGTGGTGGATAGGACTACCAGGTCTATGTAACATAGAGGGCAACCAGTGGGTCCGTCTCCTCTATGCCACCCACCTGGTAGACTGGTGGATGGGACTACCAGGTCTATGTAACATAGAGGGCAACCAGTGGGACCGTCTCCTCTATGCCACCCACCTGGTAGACTGGTGGATGGGACTACCAGGTCTCTGTAACCTAGAGGGCAACCAGTGGGTCCGTCTCCTCTAAGCCACCCACCTGGTAATGTGGTGGATGGGACTACCAGCTCTCTGTAACCTAGAGGGCAACCAGTGGGTCCGTCTCCTCTATGCTACCCACCTTGAAGTGTGGTGGATAGGACTACCAGGTCTATGTAACATAGAGGGAAATCAGTGGGTCCGTCTCCTCTATGCCACCCACCTGGAAGTGTGGTGGATAGGACTACCAGGTCTATGTAACATAGAGGGCAACTAGTGGGTCCGTCTTCTCTATGCCACCCACCTGGTAGACTGGTGGATGGGACTACCAGGTCTCTGTAACCTAGAGGGCAACCAGTGGGTCCGTCTCCTCTATGCCACCCACCTGGTAGACTGGTGGATGGGACTACCAGGTATCTGTAACCTTGAGGGCAACCAGTGGGTCCGTCTCCTCTATGCCACCCACCTGGTAGTGTGGTGGATAGGCCTACCAGGTCTCTGTAACCTAGAGGGCAACCAGTGGGTCCGTCTCCTCTAAGCCACCCACCTGGTAATGTGGTGGATGGGACTACCAGCTCTCTGTAACCTAGAGGGCAACCAGTGGGTCCGTCTCCTCTATGCTACCCACCTGGAAGTGTGGTGGATAGGACTACCAGGTCTATGTAACACAGAAGGCAACCAGTGGGTCTGTCTCCTCTATGCCACCCACCTGGTAGACTGGTGGATGGGACTACCAGGTCTCTGTAACCTAGAGGGCAACCAGTGGGTCCGTCTCCTCTATGCCACCCACCTGGTAGACTGGTGGATGGGACTACCAGGTATCTGTAACCTTGAGGGCAACCAGTGGGTCCGTCTCCTCTATGCCACCCACCTGGTAGTGTGATGGATAGGCCTACCAGGTCTCTGTAACCTAGAGGGCAACCAGTGGGTCCGTCTCCTCTAAGCCACCCACCTGGTAATGTGGTGGATGGGACTACCAGGTCTCTGTAACCTAGAGGGCAACCAGTGGGTCCGTCTCCTCTATTCCACCCAGCTGGTAGACTGGTGCATGGGACTACCAGGTCTCTGTAACCTAGAGGGCAACCAGTGGGTCCGTCTCCTCTATGCCACCCACCTGGTAGACTGGTGCATGGGACTACCAGGTCTCTGTAACCTAGAGGGCAACCAGTGGGTCCGTCTCCTCTATTCCACCCACCTGGTAGACTGGTGCATGGGACTACCAGGTCTCTGTAACCTAGAGGGCAACCAGTGGGTCAGTCTCCTCTATTCCACCCAGCTGGTAGACTGGTGCATGGGACTACCAGGTCTCTGTAACCTAGAGGGCAACCAGTGGGTCAGTCTCCTCTATGCCACCCACCTGGTAGACTGGTGCATGGGACTACCAGGTCTCTGTAACCTAGAGGGCAAACAGTGGGTCCGTCTCCTCTATTCCACCCAGCTGGTAGACTGGTGCATGGGACTACCAGGTCTCTGTAACCTAGAGGGCAAACACTGGGTCCGTCTCCTCTATTCCACCCAGCTGGTAGACTGGTGCATGGGACTACCAGGTCTCTGTAACCTAGAGGGCAACCAGTGGGTCAGTCTCCTCTATTCCACCCAGCTGGTAGACTGGTGCATGGGACTACCAGGTCTCTGTAACCTAGAGGGCAAACAGTGGGTCAGTCTCCTCTATTCCACCCAGCTGGTAGACTGGTGCATGGGACTACCAGGTCTCTGTAACCTAGAGGGCAAACAGTGGGTCCGTCTCCTCTATTCCATGTTTCTTGTTGGATAACAAAGTCTGTATTTCCAATTTCTATGATGAAGTCTGGGTTCCTGTTCTTTAGGCCAAAGGCAGATGACCTCAGACCTTGAATATTCCAGGATGAGATAGTAAAAGCTTTGTTTTCCATAGTGCCTAGTGATATTTTTGTGTGGTTTAGGCCTGGACCATCACAGTAGGTGTGAGCAGACCATGTTGAACACCCGAAACCTACCTCTTACATCACAGGATGTGGTTTAGACGGGTGTAATAGTGCAAGTTGGGCCTGTTGCTCTGCTCATGGCCTGGGCATATGTCCTGCTGTCATGTTGAGGTCCTTGCCTCAGGGGCGGGGAGCATGGGGTGGGTAGAAGGGACATAGGTCTGATATAGGGGGGCCTATATAGGGTGTGGCCAGGGTTTGCTTGGGGTGGTCTTAGCTGGTTGGGGTGTGGCTGGTGATGCTGTGGTCTGGGTGTAGGTCCTCTTGGCGTGGGTTCTCTCGGTGCAGGTCCTTCAGGAGGAGTTTTTCCAGGTCTGGAAGGGTGTCTCACTGATCTGGGAAGCGTGTCCGTTGCTCTATTTCTTCTGTGTGAGGTGCTGAGGCCACCTACGTCCTTCAGGGTTCTGGTAATAGTTGGGAATGCTAGGGTGTAGAGGTGGACCTGGTTGTAAATCCTGTGTCCAGGGTGGAGTGGTGGGCCAGGTAGACAATAGGTTTTGAGGCACAGTCTCGAGAAATGCTTGCATTTACCAGCTGTATGGTGGCAGGGGGAAAGAATGTTCATGGTAGCAGGGTGGAGATAAACACTTGTGTGTTGCGGAAGGTTTTTAATCACTCCCTTGAGTGATATGGCTTTCCCTTTCCTCCCTTTACTGCTGGGTTATTTATGCCCATGTGAATAAGGATGTGGCTGGGGGACCTTAGTCTGTCCTATGAAAACAGCTCCAGGCTATGCCTAGTGTTTTGGCACCAGAGTTTAGCCACTTTGTGTTTTGGAATAAGTGTATCCTCTTGACCCTATTTGTCATTTGAGTCAATGAGGATCACAATCTCTGGCTTTTGTGTGTTCTCAGTGGATGTGTGGGGGTTGTCAAAAGACCTATCATGGGAGCTGACAGGGAGTCTGTTTGGAGGGGCTCTGTTGGTTTGGTGGGTCCTGTGTTGCCTGTCCCAATGTGTTGTTGAGGTTGTGGCCTGGGTCTGAGTTTGGCCGTTCTGCTGGCTTCTCTGGGGGAGTGTCCTGCTCTCTGTCACCTTCAGTGCCATGTGCCATGGGGCAGCAGGGTAGCCTAGTGGTTAGAGCGTTGCACTTGTAACCAGAATGTTACAAGTTCAAACCACCAAGTTGACAAGGAACAAATCTGTCATTCTGCACCTGAACATGCAGTTAATTAACCCACTGTTCCTAGGCCATCATTGAAAATAAGAATTTGTTCTTAACTGACTTGCCTAGTTAAATAAAGGTAAAAAATAATAATAATAAAAAATGTGTGCCTCTTTAAGTTCTCTCACCTCAGCCTGGAGAGCAGTCAGCTCTCTGACAGCCTTCTGCTCTCTTGTTATTGATTTGGATTAAGGTTTTGATGTTGAGGTTAGTATCCGGAATGAGTTCAAGTTTATCTATATTTATTCTATCTTTTTGCAGAAAAACTCAGGAGCCCATGGGTTCAATACCTCTCCCTCCCTCTCCTTCTCTCTCTCTCTCTCTTTCTCCTTCTCTCTCTCTCTCTCTCTTATCTTCTCTCTCTCTCTCCTTCTCTCTCTCTCTCTCTCTCTCTCTTTCTCTTTATCTCTCTCTCTCTCCTTCTCACTCTCTCTCTAGATCTATGACCATAATAATAAGTGGAAAACTTCCTATCAGTGTATATTGCCGTTGTTCCATGGCTTTCCTCCGGCCCACCACTGAGGCCCAGCACACACAGGTCCAATAAGTCTGCTCATGTCAGCTTTATCCTTTTTTATTGCTGAGCTGTTATGACAACTCCACAGGGTACTTCAGTGTGTATGTTCCACTCTTGAGCCTCTGCTGTGTGTGTGTGTACGTGTTTTTTGTGTACGTGTCGTTAGCTGTCAGTCTTTGCTAGTGGATGAGCTAACAACCTTTCTCTTATGACTCACGTCATAACGCCGCGTTCTAATGCCACAAAGTCCCAGGCACACACACAGACAAACAGCAGGCACACAGACATTCCTCTCTGACATGAAACAGGCAGGAATGACTTGTGACTTTCCCATTGGTCCTCCCAGTGGAACTCAGTATCCAGTCTCTCTCTCTGCCTCCACAGAGTGGGAATTCAAATGAACCCAGGGACACTGATCTAATGCATCAATTTAATTTCTCTCAACTCTCCCTGAACTTTTACTCTTTCTCGCTCTGTCTTTATCTCTCTCTATGTCTCTCTCTCTATGTCTCTCTCTATGTCTTTATCGCTCTCTCTATGTCTTTATCTCTCTGTCTTTATCTCTCTCTCTATGTCTCTCTCTCTATGTCTCTCTCTGGGTAGACTAGAAGTGTATCTGCTGTGTTATGCATCCCTTCCATAGGGTCCTGGGGGAGACTGTCATGGTGCACTACTTCTGAACTGAAACGCTGAGGACAACACACACACACACACACGCACACAAGCACACACAGTTTATGTGTCTGTCTATATACATTCATTAATCTATGTACATGTAAATTCATGTGTGCAGACACTTTGCTACATTTGACTATATATCCCATTGACAGAACATGTATAACTTATATGATTCTAGAAATGTCTTCACACTTAAAGTCAGGTGCACTTGCTGGAGGTAGGGAATAGTCAGCAAAATGACTTGTTCCAAAAATATGTTCTATATCCAGGGAAAAAAAACAAGACTGGTGTCATTTCATTTGCAGGTGTTCTGATAAGATACAGGACAACATTTTTCAGTCACTCTTGATAAGAGCATCTGCTAAATGACTAACATGTAAATGTCATATATAATGACACTCATTATTATAGTCCCTAGGTATAACAGTGGAAACTGACATTACAGTAATGATAGTAATCACATTGTACCAGATAATGAGTGTTCTTGGTATGGTTGATACCAAACCAGTATTCACAGACAGTCCTCACTTGACTTAGAGTGAGAAAGAGATAGGTAGTGACTTGTATAGTGTCACAGGGCAGCCCACCCCCCTATCCATCTCTCCCTCTTTTGTTCTCTTTCAGTATTGGCATTGCAATGTGGCTGCAGAACTTTCCGAGCATTAGCATGCAGTCTCTGCCTCCTTCTCACACACCCAATCCTTTCTCTCTCTCTCTCTCTCTCTCTCTCTCTCTCTCTCTCTCTCTCTCTCTCTCTCTCTCTCTCTCTCTCTCTTTCTTTCTCTTTCTGCCTCTCTGTCTCTCTCTCTTCGTGCCTCTATCGCTCTCTCTCTCTCTCTCTCTCTGTATCTCTGTATCTCTGTCGCTCTCTTTCACTTGCTTTATCTCTCTCTCTCTCTCTTTATTTATCTCTTTCTCTCTCTCTCTCTCTTACACACACACATTAGGGTTGTTTGTTCAGGTTTGACAAAGCACTGCTCAAACACACAAACGTGCCTCCAAAACCACCCTTTTCTAACTAAAGTCTCAAACACGCCCTTCCTAACTCCAGTCTCAGTCACGTTTGTTGTGTTGCAGTTCAAGGGCATACTGGCATGCTGTAATAAAAATGTAGATGGTCCTTTTTTGACCTTATGTGATTGTATCTAAACATTTACATTCACTGACCTTTAAACTTTGACCCGAGATGTGAACTTCCAGCCAACCTATAGTACCCGAAGGGGGAGGGGGGGGGGCATCCTGGATTTCTACATGGTGATGGGACCCACCCCAGAACTGGTGGTGGAGGTGTGTGTGTGTGTGTGTGTGTTTTGTCTGGCTCTGTGCCCCTCCTGATGGACTACAGCAGCTGGGGCTTTTACGCTTCATTGCTCACTCATTTAGCCAATCTAAACACACACACACACACACACACACACACATATATGCAAACTCTGATAAATACACAACAAAACCCACAAACAACAACTTATCATAGACAAGGAAACGTTCTTAAAACCTCTCTAGGGTATGTGGGACACTAGCGTCCAACCTGGCCAACATCCAGTGAGATTGCATAACGACAAATTCAAATACAGAAATACTCATTATAAAAATTCAGAAAAGATACAACTATTTCACATAGGTTTAAAAGTTAACTTCATGTGAATCCAACCATGGTGTCAGATTTAAAAAATGCGTTGCGGCGAAAGCATACCTTACGATTATTTGAGAACATAGCCCAGCAGACAAATCATTACAAACAGTAACCAGCCATGAAAAAGAGTTACACAAATCAGAAATAGAGATAAAATGAATCACTTACCTTTGATAATCTTCATATGTGTGCACTCAGAAGACATTCATTTATTCAATAAATGTTCCTTTTGTTCGATAAAGTCTCTCTTTATATCCGAAAACCTCTGTTTTGTTTGCACTTTTTCTTCAGTAATCCACAGGCTCAAACGCAGTCACAACAGGCAGACAAAAAAATCCAAATTGTATCCGTAAAGTTCATAGAAACATGTCAAACGATGTTTATATTCAATCCTCAGGTTGTTTTTAGCCTAAATAATCAATAATATTTCAACCGGACAATAATGTCCTCAATATAAAAGGTAAACAAGAAAGGCACTCTCTCGGTCGCGCGCATGAAAAAGCTCTGTGACATGGCAGGGTCCACTCATTCAGACTGCTCTTACTCCCTCATTTTTCAGAATACAAGCCTGAAACAATTTCTAAAGACTGTTGACATCTAATGGAAGGCATAGGAACTGCAATTTGAGTCCTAAGTCAATGGACACTGTAATGGCATTGAATAGGAAACTACAACAACATCAAAAAATCCTACTTCCTGAATGGATTTTTCTCAGGTCTTCGCCTGCCAAATCAGTTCTGTTATCCTTTTGTGACTAGGGGACAGTATTTTCATTTTTGGAAAAATAACGTTCCCGTAGTAAACATGATATTTTGTCAGGACAAGATGCTTGAATATGCATATAATTGACAGCTTAAACTCACAGACATTATTTTAACAGTTTTTGGAAACTTCAGAGTGTTTTCTGCCCAAATCTACTAATTATATGCATATCCTATCTTCTGGGCCTGAGTAGAAGGCAGTTTTATTTGGGCATGCTTTTCATCCAAAATTCCAAATGCTGCCCCCTACCCTAGAGAAGTGAAATGTTTTCACTTCCTTGTTCATTCCCATCAGCTGATTGGACGTCCAGCGATTTCTGCCAAATGGTCCTTTGGGTCCCAGAGAAATGAGAGCAGCAGGAATACCCTACGTAAGCACCCTTATATTATACCCTTCAAACAAGTGCCCTTACTCAACACCCTACACCACCACTTGTCATCATAAATAGTTTGGTGCGCCTTTAAATACATTCACCTCAAGTACCCTTACTTTACACCCTACAATACACTCTACCTATATTACACCCCCTTGTTTCTGTTCAAGCACCCTTATCTCCAGCACACTTGTCAGCACTAGTAATTCAATTCCTGGGAGGGAGGGGGGGCACAGAGAGTGATGGGGAGGCGAGGGTTGATTGAGGTCAGAACAAACAGATGGACAAAGAGGAATATTGAAGTATTTAACCTACCAATTTGAAGTGTAATGAAAGAAAGGAGAGAGGAAGTGAGAGAGAGAAGGAGGAAGCATTCAGAGGGAGTCTTCTGACTTGGGTGCGTGTCGTCAGAAAGCTGTCGTGTTAACCAGGCTCTCTGTTCTCTATACAACTCTACTAATTGTTTATATTCAACTCTACTTATTGTCTCTAGTAAACTCTACTAATTGTCTCTATTCAACTCTACTGATTGTCCCTATTCAACTCTACTAATTGTCTCTCATAAAATCTACTAATTGTCTCGAGTAAACTCTACTAAAGCTGTCTTTTCTATCTACTTTAGGTATGGCCTGACTTCCCTGGTATTCTAGTCAACGAGTCTGTAGACTTGGACACGAAGTAGAGGTATATGTAGAGGTATATTTAACTTCCTGTTAACACATCAACTAGCCAACCACAGTGCCTGACAGGGCACTTCCTGTTTCAAAGTCCAATTACTGACATGCCTTAATGCTCTATCTCTTTGTCCTGTGATCTCTGGCAAATCGCAGATCTACTGGTCCTATGCAGCGTTCCCAGACGTCTTAATTTAGCCTACAGCAATGTGGTGGCATTGGGAAATTGCAGAATTCTACAATAATACCGTGAAGTCTGATGGCCTCTGGAACATGAGTGAAATCCTACGTCTGTGCATGTTCACACACAGCATGTCGTTAACCTTCACTGTGTGTTTAGGACATGAATGAACCAGCCAGCTTGTCCATGGAACCGTTGAAGAGTAGTGTCTGTGTCTCGCTGTCTACAATAACCAACCATACATGCCACGTAAGAACACTCACACCCTTATTACGATACACACCATCATCAAAGACCTCTCGCAACAACTTAAGTAAGTCAGTAGCCTTGCATGAGCCTTGGCTTTCTGTAGAGTGAGGCAGCTTGATGTACACCTACACACCCTGGAAAGGATGCTAGTCTATCACAGGGCCTTACCCACAATCTCCTTCACAATGCTGAGTGCCAAGTAGAGACACATCAGGTGCCATATTTACAATCTTTGGTATGACTCCTATATAGTGAAATGGATACAGCAACTAGACAGTTCATGAGCAGCTCCAACCAATGGCCCTACGTGCCTGTTCGCATACAATAGTTTGACCTGAACTAGACTGCAGGTAGATATCTGACCTCTCTTCCCCCTCTTCCCTCCTCCAGCGCCTTGCTGAGTGTGATAGGGAATAGGGGGATAGTGGTGACCAGGTCTACCGAGCCCCCAAATGGTAATTGGGCTGGACACCGCCTGGGAGACACCAACGTCAGCTGGGATCTGCTCTACAACACCGTCATAGGTGTGTGTGTTTGTTTGTTTGTCTATCTATTGGCTGTTCTGTCTCTCTATTTAACAGGAATGATGGAGTTCAGTCTGTTTGGAATTCCTTATGTAAATGACTCTCCTCTCTGGCTCCTTTCTGCATGGAAATTGCTATTGATTTTGTTACTGTTTTGTTTGTCTTCTTCTAAGTTGTTTTCACTATGAAAATATTACTGAAGTAACAAACACATTTTTGTACAACCCATACTGCAGTCGATGAAAACACTTTACAACTTAACTAGTACTCTAACTCAAGTCTCTCTCTCTCTGCCCCCTCTTTCTATGTCTCTGCCTCTGTATCCCTTGCTCTCTCTCTCTCTCTCTACCTACCTACCTACCTACCTACCTACCTACCTACCTACCTACCTACCTACCTACCTACCTACCTACCTACCTACCTACCTACCTACCTACCTACCTACCTACCTACCTCTTCTTCCCCCCTCTCTCGGTCTCTCTCTCCCCCTCCCTCCTCCTCCCTTTCTCTCTCTCTCTCTCCCCTTCCCCTATATCTCTCTCCCTCTCCCCCTTCCCCTATATCTCTCTCCCTCTCCCCCTTCCCCTATATCTCTCTCCCTCTCCCCCTTCCCCTATATCTCTCTCCCTCTCCTCCTTCCCCTATATCTCTCTCCCTCTCCGCCTTCCACTATATATCTCCCCCTCTCCGCCTTCCACTATATATCTCCCTCAGCCCCTTCCCCTATATCTTTCTCTCTCTCCCCCTTCCCCTATATCTCTCTCTCCCCCTTCCCCTATATCTCTCCCTATCTCAGACTGGAGCTGATATCTGTGGTTTCTTCAGTATGAGATGTATCTCTGCTGGATTCAACTTACTCAACCTCTGGCAAGTTAAGCCCTGTGAGTATCTAGCAAACTACCATGCATACACTGACACACGCATGCAGTCGCATAGCCCTTCACTATAAGGCAGTCCCCCTTGGTCATAAATGAACTTCAAGTTGACAGTGCTTTGTGAGTGGATGACAGTGTCAGCATTAGAACATGTCCAGCACTGCTAAGCCCAGTGTGCTTTTCATAGAGACCTACTGACACACTCCACTCCACTGATAAGGTCACTCGAAACCAAGAGCCAAACACACGAACGTACCCACGCACACAAATACACACACACACACACACACACACACACACACACACACACACACACACACACACACACACACACACACACACACACACACACACACACACAGACACAGACACAGACACAGACACAGACACAGACACAGACACACACAGACACAGAGAGAGAGAGACTGAATGATGTGGCTATGATGTGCAGGCGTAATGGCAGTGGCATTCGTTCTAGAAGTGACCTTTGGGAGGGTTGGAACACATCTGACAAAATCCAATAACGGCGTCAGAAGATCGATCCGCCCGGGCAACATATCCCTGCTCCTGAGTCAGAATACAAGACGGACACAGCAAGGTGTGTGTGTGCATCTGTGTAGGTATATGAGAGAGAGAGACAATATTCCCTCCCAAATATGTCCCCCTAGACATAACTATGATAAAATAACAAAAACAGGTCACAACTCCTGCAGCTCTGTAGCATGCTGGTCTGTACACAGTCAATGGAGGAGGCAGTAGTACTGTAGATTACTTTGTCACCGATCTCAAACCAGAGTCTCTCAGAGTCTCTCAGAGCGTTTCGTAAGCCCACTAACACCCCTATCAGATCAAAGCAACAACACAGTCTACCTAAACAGAGCAATACTCAATCATCAGGCATCATAGCCAAAGGAACTGAAAAATATTAAGAAATGCTTGATGGAAGGAAAGTGGTGTAGAAACTTACCAAAAACTATTAGAAAGCAACGTATGCAATCCCTTCCTCTGACAGTAAAATGTGTAAACTTGGCAGAAGAAAGCCTAAACTGTATATTTGACCTTTCAGCTTCCCTATCAAATAAAACAAATTTAAGCAGACAACCTAAGAAAATTCTAACTTGTTCGGGATAGGGGCAGTATTCAGAAGATTGGATGACTGAGGTGCCCAAAGTAAACTACCTGCTACTCAGGCCCAGAAGCTAGGATATGCATATGCATGGTAGTATTATATAGAAAACAATCTAAAGTTTATAAAACTCTTCCAGGTATGTCTGTGAGTATAACAGAACTCATTTGGCAGGCAAAACCCGAGGACACATTTTTTTCCTGTTGACATGCCAGCCAATTCAAAGGTTAAGCTATTGAAAACAAAGATTTACGCCTCCCAAATTGCAGCTCCTATGGCTTCCACTAGATGTCAACAGTCTTTATACATGGTTTCAGGCTTGTATTCTGAAACACCAAAGAGGAATAGTTGTTTATCCTCAGGGAGTCCTATGGCAAAACTAGTCTCATTGCACGCATGACCGAGGGAGCGCCCTGCGTTCTTTTCCTTTCCTTTTGAAAATAGTTTGGCACCGTATGAAATATCATTTAAATATATATTAGAGTACTTAATAATGGAATAGAAACGTTGTTTTATTTGTTTGGAAAAACTTTACAAGTAACATTTGGAACTCCTATGTCTGCATTCTGAACGGGTGGATTACTGAACTTAATGACTCCTACCAAATTGACTATTTGGGATATAAAGAAGGAATTTATCGAGCAAAATGACCATTCGTTGTTTGGATAATATGCTGTTGTGGGGCGCTGACCTCAGAAAATGAAATGCTGTGCTTTTGCCGTAAAGCCTTTTTGAAATCCGATGATGCGGTTAGATTGCCAAGATTCTAAGCTGAAGAATCATTTATGACACTTGTATTACCATGAATGTTTAATATTGCATTTTGAATTTGACGCTCTGCAATTTCACCGGATGTTGTCGAGGTGGGTCGCTAGCAGAATGCCTGCGCCAGAAAGGTTTTAACAAAAACAAATGGTTTGATGAAGAATGCAAAAACATAAGAAAGAAACTGAGAAACCTGTCCAACCAAAAACAGAGACCAAGAAAACCTGATTCTACGCTTTCACTATGGTGAATCACAAAAACATGACAGAAATACTGTACTGAACACAATGGGAGACAGAGAGCTGGTTTGATGCGCAGGACGCAGCAGATGTCTATTGGTAAAGGACCACAGGAGGAAGCAGGTAGCTGGGTCCAGGGGCAGGTAGAAGGTCATACACAGGGGGTCCAAAAAGGCAACAGTACAGGCAGGAAAGGCTTGTAACGTAGACCGGGAGATCAGGCAATAGGTCGATAACAGGAAATCCAATAGGCTAAAGTACAGGCAGGGAATAGGCAAAAGGTGTTGTTTGTGAGGCAGGCAAAAACAATCATACAAAGGAAGATTAAATTCAGGTGAAACGCAGCGCTCCCAATAGAAGTGTGTGACAAAACAAACAATACCTCACAGTCATGGGGTGAAAAAAACTGAACTAAATAGTGTGTGATAATGACATACAGGTGTGTGAACAGGTGATTCGAATTCAGGTGATTGGGATCTGGAGAGTGAGCTGCGTTCAGGGGGATCTCTGAGTTTGAGAGTGTGAGCTGGAAAGTGAGCTGCGTTCTGGGGATCTACGTGTTTGAGAGTGTGAGTTGGAAGCAGACATTAGAAACACACTATGGAGGAACTGCATGTCAGAAATCAGATCAATGCAATTAAAGAATCCATAGAATTTAAACACTTCTGGGACATTGGAAAACCCTAAACAAACAGCAACACGAAGAATTATCTATTCAAAATGGAGATTTATGGGTGAACCACTACCACAATCTTTTTGACCCAATAACAAAGGACAAACAGCAAAAACATATATTTGATCAATTACAAATCTTATAATCAGATATTAACCGGTTGAGTGTAGGGGGCAGTATTTTGATGTTTGAATGAAAAACGTATTTCTCAGGCCCAGAATAGAAAACACTCTAAAGTTTCCAAAAATGTCAACATATTGTCTGTGAGTATAACAGAACTGATATTGCAGGCGAAAACCTGAGGAAAATCAAACCAGGAAGTGGCTTCTATTTTGAAAGCTCCATGTTCCATAGCCTGCCTTCGCTCAATTTAAAGAGATATGAACCAGATTCCTTTTCCTATCGCTTCCACAAGGTGTCGACAGTCTTTAGACATGGTTTCAGGCTTTTATTTTGAAAACTGAGCAAGGAAGATAACATTGCGTCAGTGGATAGCTGGGTGTTCGCATGAGTTTGGCTTGGTTGATATATTATCGATTATATATTTTAAAATCAACCTGAAGATTGATTATAAAAAACGTTTGACATGTTTCTGTGGACATTACGGATACTATTTGGAATTTTTGTCTGCGATGTCGTGACCCCCCGAGCCTGTGGATTTCTGAACATAATGCGCCAAACAAATGTAGATATTTTTGATATAAAAATAATCTTTATGGAACAAAAGGAACATTTATTGTGTAACTGGGAGTATTGTGAAAACATCCGAAGATCATCAAAGGTAAGCGATTCATTTTATTGCTTTTCTGATTTTCGTGACCAAGCTACTTTGATGCTAGGTGTTCATAATGTTTTGTGTAGTGATCGATAAACTCACACAAACGCTTGGATTGCTTTCACTGTAAAGCATATTTTCAAAATCTGACACGACAGGTGGAAGGCTATGCACAATACTGCCCCCTTTGGAGGAATTGCGTGCCCATAGTAAACAGAAAAGAAATCTGTCCAAAATTGCTAATATATGCATATAATAATTATTATTGAATAGAAAACACTTTAAAGCTTCTAAAACCGTTCAAATTATGTCTGTATGTAAAGCAGAACTCGCAGGGCAGCCATTCTCCCAAACTCTCTCTCTCATCAGGAAAGTTACCCCAACTTTGACGTCATCGCCTCCACCCTTCCCAACCAGCTACGGATCAGTTTCTGTGTCTTCAGCGTGCTGTGTTCTTTCAATGGGGCATGTAATGAAGAAAATCCCTCAAGATTTGACCGGTTGGCGGGCAAAATACTGAAGTGTCACGAGAATTTAGCTGCGCGTCAGGGCGCAATTGAAGACACGGCACTCTTTTTTCCACATCGTCTGAGGAGAGTTGCGTTCTTTTGTTTGAATCGCCAATTGTTTTGTACGTTAATAACATCCTAAAGCTTGATTCTGCACTTAGTTTGACCAGTTTAGTCGACATATAATATGTAATTTTGAAGTTTTGATGCGCAACTGTTCGTGATCAGAAGTCCTTTTTGGTGCATTTCACCTGAAGCTGTTAGCATATGCTAATACAAAGACACACGAACTGAAACCAAACGTTATATTAGGTAAGTATGACTCCTTCCACTACATTCTGATCGAAGACCATCAAAGGTAATGGAATATTTATGTTGTAATTTTGTATTTCTGTTGACTCCAACATAGCAGAGAAATATTGCTTATGTCTGAGCGCCGCCTCAGAATATTGCCTATTTAACAAATTCTGTAATGTTAAAAATAAATGTAACACAGCGGTTGCATTAAGAAGCAGTGTATCTTTCTAACTATATGTAGAACATGTATATTTAGTCAAAGTTTATGATGTGTATTGCTGTATATCTGGCGTTATCTGGCG
Source organism: Oncorhynchus masou masou (assembly GCF_036934945.1). Classification (NCBI taxonomy): domain Eukaryota; kingdom Metazoa; phylum Chordata; class Actinopteri; order Salmoniformes; family Salmonidae; genus Oncorhynchus; species Oncorhynchus masou. The sequence continues at coordinate 86,697,260 of NC_088224.1, forward strand.
GAGCTATTTATAATTTCTCCGGACATTTCTGTAGCATTTTTTGAACATGGCTCAATTTATGGATATAAATTGCATATTATTGAAAAAAACATAAATGTACTGTGTAACATGTCCTATTACTGTCATCTGATGAAGATTTTCAAAAGGTTAGTGAATTATTTTTCTTTTAATCCTGCGTTTGTGATTGTGCTTTTTGCTTGACATTGTGGCTACATATTGTATGTGTCCTAGTGTTGGTTTGATATACATATGTGCTATGTTTTCGCCGTAAAACATTTTAGAAATCTGACTCGATGGGTAGATGAACAAGGTGTTTATCTTTCATTTGAGCTATTGGACTTGTTAATGTGTGGAGGTTAAATATTTCTAAGAATATTTTTGCATTCTGTGCGCCATCTTTTGAGTTGAGCTTGGGGAGGGGGGGGTGCCCTTGGGGAACGTGTACCGTGAAGGCGTTAACAAAAAGCTAAACTGTGTTTTAATGGTAGGTTTATTTGAACAGTGAGAAACACAAACTGAGCGTTAACCATCATCACCAACACAAACTGAGCTTAAACCACCAACACAAACTGAGTTTAAACCATCATCACCAACACAAACTGAGTTTAAACCATCATCACCAACACAAACTGAGTTTAAACCATCATCACCAACACAAACTGAGCTTAAACCACCATCACCAACACAAACTGAGTTTAAACCATCATCACCAACACGAACTGAGTTTAAACCATCATCACCAACACAAACTGAGTTTAAACCATCATCACCAACACAAACTGAGTTTAAACCATCATCACCAACACAAACTGAGTTTAAACCATCATCACCAACACAAACTGAGTTTAAACCATCATCACCAACACAAACTGAGCTTAAACATTTACATTTTACATTTAAGTCATTTGGCAGACGCTCTTATCCAGAGCGACTTACAAATTGGTGAATTCACCTTATGACATCCAGTGGAACAGCCACTTTACAATAGTGCATCTAAATCATTTAAGGGGGGGGGGTGAGAAGGATTACTTTATCCTATCCTAGGTATTCCTTAAAGAGGTGGGGTTTCAGGTGTCTCCGGAAGGTGGTGATTGACTCCGCTGTCCTGGCGTCGTGAGGGAGTTTGTTCCACCATTGGGGGCCAGAGCAGCGAACAGTTTTGACTGGGCTGAGCGGGAACTGTACTTCCTCAGTGGTAGGGAGGCGAGCAGGCCAGAGGTGGATGAACGCAGTGCCCTAGTTTGGGTGTAGGGCCTGATCAGAGCCTGGAGGTACTGCGGTGCCGTTCCCCTCACAGCTCCGTAGGCAAGCACCATGGTCTTGTAGCGGATGCGAGCTTCAACTGGAAGCCAGTGGAGAGAGCGGAGGAGCGGGGTGACGTGAGAGAACTTGGGAAGGTTGAACACCAGACGGGCTGTGGCGTTCTGGATGAGTTGTAGGGGTTTAATGGCACAGGCAGGGAGCCCAGCCAACAGCGAGTTGCAGTAATCCAGACGGGAGATGACAAGTGCCTGGATTAGGACCTGCGCCGCTTCCTGTGTGAGGCAGGGTCGTACTCTGCGGATGTTGTAGAGCATGAACCTACAGGAACGGGCCACCGCCTTGATGTTAGTTGAGAACGACAGGGTGTTGTCCAGGATCACGCCAAGGTTCTTAGCGCTCTGGGAGGAGGACACAATGGAGTTGTCAACCGTGATGGCGAGATCATGGTACGGGCAGTCCTTCCCCGGGAGGAAGAGCAGCTCCGTCTTGCCGAGGTTCAGCTTGAGGTGGTGATCCGTCATCCACACTGATATGTCTGCCAGACATGCAGAGATGCGATTCGCCACCTGGTCATCAGAAGGGGGAAAGGAGAAGATTAATTGTGTGTCGTCTGCATAGCAATGATAGGAGAGACCATGTGAGGTTATGACAGAGCCAAGTGACTTGGTGTATAGCGAGAATAGGAGAGGGCCTAGAACAGAGCCCTGGGGGACACCAGTGGTGAGAGCGCGTGGCGAGGAGACAGATTCTCGCCACGCCACCTGGTAGGAGCGACCTGTCAGGTAGGACGCAATCCAAGCGTGGGCCGCGCCGGAGATGCCCAACTCGGAGAGGGTGGAGAGGAGGATCTGATGGTTCACAGTATCGAAGGCAGCCGATAGGTCTAGAAGGATGAGAGCAGAGGAGAGAGAGTTAGCTTTAGCAGTGCGGAGCGCCTCCGTGATACAGAGAAGAGCAGTCTCAGTTGAATGACTAGTCTTGAAACCTGACTGATTTGGATCAAGAAGGTCATTCTGAGAGAGATAGCGGGAGAGCTGGCCAAGGACGGCACGTTCAAGAGTTTTGGAGAGAAAAGAAAGAAGGGATACTGGTCTGTAGTTGTTGACATCGGAGGGATCGAGTGTAGGTTTTTTCAGAAGGGGTGCAACTCTCGCTCTCTTGAAGACGGAAGGGACGTAGCCAGCGGTCAGGGATGAGTTGATGAGCGAGGTGAGGTAAGGGAGAAGGTCTCCGAAAATGGTCTGGAGAAGAGAGGAGGGGATAGGGTCAAGCGGGCAGGTTGTTGGGCGGCCGGCCGTCACAAGAAGCGAGATTTCACCATCACCAACACAAACTGAGCTTAAACCACCATCACCAACACACTCACTTTTCTCTCCTCTCAGTTTTCTTCCTCTTTTCTTTTTTATCATCGTCTTTCCTGAGTGAGCAGAGAGGAAGTGTCTATCATGACCGAGACATTGTGTGTGTGTGTGTGTGTGTGGGGGGGGGGGGTGTTGTATGTCTGGAGGTGTAAACTCATTGCTCTGTCTGTTCCATATTTGGACTCATTCAGCCCCTGTCATGGGCAGAGTTGCTTACCTGTTTACTACCTAATGTAGAAACATGACAGTGATTACTACCGCCCAGAACTATCCTGCAAGCACACACACAATACAATACAACACACACACGCACACACAGATAATGGGCCCAGTCACTCCCCTATATCCCTCCCTCTCTTCTCTATTCCTCTCATTCCCTCATCTCCTCTCTGCTCCTCTCATTCCCTCCCTCTCCTCTCTACTCCTCTCATTCCCTCCCTCTCTTCTCTACTCCTCTCATTCCCTCCCTCTCTTCTCTGCTCCTCTCATTCCCTCATCTCCTATCTGCTCCTCTCATTCCCTCCCTCTCCTCTCTACTCTTCTCACTTCCCTCCTCTCCTCTCTACTCCTCTCATTCCCTCCTCTCCTCTCTACTCCTCTCATTCCCTCCCTCTCTTCTCTGCTCCTCTTTATTCACTTCCTATCTTCTCTACTCCTTCCATTATCTCCTATTTTCTCTGAAAGACCTGCAGTTTGTGGCTCTGTGCTAGGTTCACTGTCAAAAGCATTTCTGTGTTGGCTGAAAATGATCACCTAATGTCTGGTCTAGCTCGATGAAGTGCTGGTGTTATTTTTGTCGGGTTATTGATACAAAAATAAGAGGAAGGCAGAGGTCACAGTGTGCTTTCTTCTTTCTCAATCTCTCACTCTCCCTCACCCCTTATCCCTCCTCTCTCCATCTCTCACTCTACAACACCCCGTATCTCTCCATCTCTCACTCTCACTCTCCCTCACCCCATATCCCTCCTCTCTCTCCATCTCACTCTACATCACCCCATATCTCTCCATCTCTCTCTCCCTCACCCCACATCCCTTCTTTCTCTCCATCTATCACTCTCCTTCACCCTATATAGCTCCATCTTTCACTCTCCCTCACCCTTTATCTCTCCATCTCTCACTTTACCTCATCCCGTATCTCTCCTCTCTCCTTCAACACTCATCTCTATTCTCTCTTTATCTCTCACTCTACCTCACCCTGTATCTCTCCTCTCTCTCCATCTCCATCTCTCTCCATCTCGAAAGCCAAGTCAACAAAGAGATCACTGACCATTTCGAATCCCACCGTACTTTCTACGCTGTGCAATCCAGCTTCAGAGTTGGTGCACCACAGCCACGCTAAAGGTACTAAACGATATCATAACCGCCATCGATAAAAGACCGTCCGGACCTGTGGCAGTCTCTATGGGGGTACCGCAGGGTTCAATTCTTGGGACGACTCTTTTCTCTGTATATGTCAACGATGTCGCTCTTGCTGCGGGGGATTCCTTGATCCACCTCTACGCAGACGACCATTCTGTAAACATCTGGCCCGTCTTTGGACACTGTGTTAACTGACATCCAAAAGAGCTTCAATGCGATACAACACTCCTTCCATGGCCTCCAACTGCTCTTAATTAAACGCTAGTAAAACTAAATGCATGCTTTTCAACCGATCGCTGCCCGCACACGCCCGCCCGACTAGCATCACTACTCTGGACGGTTCTGACTTAGAATATGTGAACAACTACAAATACCTAGGTGTCTGGTTAGAATGTAAACTCTCCTTCCAGACTCATATTAAACATCTCCAATCCAAAATCATATTCGTCACCAGATCCACTGGCTCCAGGTCATCTATAAGTCTTTACTTGGTAAAGCTCCGCCTTCTCTCAGCTCACTGGTCACCATAACAACACTCACCCGTAGCACCCGCTCCAGAAGGTATATCTCACAGGTCATCCCCGAAGCCAACACTTCCTTTGGCCGCCTTTCCTTCCAGTTCTCTGCTGCCAATGAAAGGAACAAATGGCAAAAATCGCTGAAGTTGTAGGCATATCTCCCTCACTAGCTTTAAGCATCAGCTATGTGAGCAGCTTACCGATCGCTGCAGCTGTACACAGCCCATCTGTTAATAGCCCATCCAACTATCTACCTCATCCGCATATTGTTTCTATTTACTTTTTGCTCTTTTCCACAGCAGTATTTCTACTTGCACATCATCTGCACATCTATCACTCTGGTGTTAATTTGCTAAATTGTAAATATTTCGCTACTATGGCCTATTTATTGCCTTACCTCGTTACGCAATTTGCACACACTGTATGTAGACATTTTTCTATTGTGTTATTGACTATGTTTGTTTATTTCATGTGTAACTCTGTGTTGTTGTTTGTGTCACACTGCTTTGCTTTATCTTGGCCAGATCGCAGATGTATATGAGAACTTGTTCTCAACTAGCCTACCTGGTTAAATAAAGGTGAAATAAATGAATTAAAATAAAAAATAATCCACCCTCATCTCATCTCTCTCTCTCCTTTCTTTTTGCTCCTCTTCAGTTATATTCTCTGATCTTCAGGTATTTTCTCTTCTCCTCATAATTTTTTCTACTATTCAGTTATTTTCTCTCCTCCTCGGTTATTTTCTCTCCTCCTTATTTATTTTCTCTCCTCCTTGGTTATTTTCTCTCCTCCTCATATATTTTCTCTCCTCCTTGGTTATTTTCTCTCCTCCTCGGTTATTTTCTCTCCTCTTCAGTTATTTTTTTCTACTCTTCAGTTATTTTATCTCCTCCTTGGTTATTTTCTCTCCTCCTCATTTATTTTCTCTCCTTGGTTATTTTCTCTCCTCATTTATTTTCTCTCCTCCTCTGTTATTTTCTCTCCTCCTTATTTATTTCTCTCCTCCTCAATTATTTTCTCTCCTCCTCATATATTTTCTCTCCTCCTTGGTTACTTTCTCTCCTCCTGGGTTATTTTTCTTTCCTCTTCAGCTATTTTTTTCTACTCTTCACTTATTTTCTCTCCTCCTCGGTTATTTTCTCTCCTCCTTATTTATTTTCTCTCCTCTTTGGTTATTTTCTCTCCTCCTCGGTTTTTTTCTCTCCTCCTCGGTTATTTTCTCTCCTCCTTATTTATTTCTCTCCTCCTCGATTGTTTTCTCTCCTCCTCATATATTTTCTCTCCTTTCTTGGTTATTTCATGTGTAACTCTGTGTTGTTGTTTGTGTCACACTGCTTTGCTTTATCTTGGCCAGTTCGCAGATGTATATGAGAACTTGTTCTCAACTAGCCTACCTGGTTAAATAAAGGTGAAATAAATGAATTAAAATAAAAAATAATCCACCCTCATCTCATCTCTCTCTCTCCTTTCTTTTCGCTCCTCTTCAGTTATATTCTCTGCTCTTCAGTTATTTTCTCTCCTCCTCAGTTATTTTCTCTCCTCTTCAGTTATTTTCTCTCCTCATTTATATTCTCTCCTCCTCGGTTATTTTCTCTCCTCCTTATTTATTTTCTCTCCTCCTTGGTTATTTTCTCTCCTCCTCATATATTTTCTCTCCTCCTTGGTTATTTTCTCTGCTCCTCAGTTATTTTCTCTCCTCCTTGGTTATTTTCTCTCCTCCTGGGTTATTTTTCTTTCCTCTTCAGCTATTTTTTTTACTCTTCAGTTATTTTCTCTCCTCCTCATTTATTTTCTCTCCTTGGTTATTTTCTCTCCTCCTCATTTATTTTCTCTCCTTGGTTATTTTCTCTCCTCCTCATTTATTTTCTCTCCTTGGTTATTTTCTCTCCTCCTCATTTATTTTCTCTCCCCCTCGGTTATTTTCTCTCCTCCTTATATATTTTCTCTCTTCCTTGGTTATTTTCTCTCCTCTTGGGTTATTTTTCTTTCCTCTTCAGCTATTTTTTTCTACTCTTCAGTTATTTTCTCTCCTCGGTTATTTTCTCTCCTCCTTATTTATTTTCTCTCCTCTTTGGTTATTTTCTCTCCTCCTCAGTTATTTTCTCTCCTCCTTGGTTATTTTCTCTCCTCATTTATTTTCTCTCCTCGGTTATTTTCTCTACTCTCAGTTATTTTCTCTCCTCGGTTATTTTCTCTCCTCCTCAGTTATTTTCTCTCCTCCTTGGTTATTTTCTCTCCTCATTTATTTTCTCTCCTCATTTATTTTCTCTCCTCGGTTATTTTCTCTCCTCTCAGTTATTTTCTCTCCTCGGTTATTTCCTCTCCTCCTCATTTATTTTCTCTCCTCCTTATTTATTTTCTCTCCTCCTCGGTTATTTTCTCTCCTCCTCATTTATTTTCTCTCCTCCTCATTTATTTTCTCTCCTCGGTTATTTTCTCTCCTCTCAGTTATTTTCTCTCCTCCTTGGTTATTTTCTCTCCTCTTCGGTTATTTTCTCTCCTACTTATTTATTTTCTCTCCTCCTCGGTTATTTTCTCTCCTCCTCATATATTTTCTCTCCTCCTTGGTTATTTTCTCTCCTCCTGGGTTATTTTTCTTTCCTCTTCAGCTTTTTTTCTACTCTTCAGTTATTTTCTCTCCTCCTCTGTTATTTTCTCTCCTCCTCGGTTATTTTCTCTCCTCCTTATTTATTTTCTCTCCTCCTTGGTTATTTTCTCTCCTCATTTATTTTCTCTCCTCGGTTATTTTCTCTCCTCTCAGTTATTTTCTCTCCTCGGTTATTTTCTCTCCTCCTCGTTTATTTTCTCTCCTCCTTGATTATTTTCTCTCCTCCTCGGTTATTTTCTCTCCTCTTCAGTTAGTTATTTTCTCTCCTCCTCTGTTTTTTTCTCTCCTCTTTGGTTATTTTCTCTCCTCCTCAGATTTTTTCTCTCCTCCTTGGTTATTTTCTCTCTTCAGTTATTTTTTTCTACTCTTCAGTTATTTTCTCTCCTCTCAGTTATTTTCTCTTCTCCTCAGTTATTTTGCTCTCCTTCTCAGTTATTTCCTCTCCTCCTCAGTTATTTCTATCCTCCTCAGTTATTTTTTCTCCTCATTTATTCTCTCTCCTCTTCAGTTATTTTCTCTCCTCCTCAGGTATTTTCTCTCCTCTCAGTTATTTTATCTTCTCCTTAGTTTGATAACCATGCAATATTCCAGTATTGAAAAAAAGTACAAGTTAATTTGATGTCTCATTTAACTGAAGAGGACTGTTTAGTTGGACTGAACATCTTTAGCATAACATTCTTACAGTCTGCTGTCTCCACACACAGAGACACCCATAACCGGAGTTAAAGTGGTTGGAACACAATATGTAATTACCGTTCACAGCAGCCATCCTCTTGGTAGCTGAAGAGGCATAGGTTTTTGGTAAAAGGCGGTAGGGGAAGAATGAATGTGTAGGAGAGGAGAGGCCTAGTCAACGCCATTTTACCTGCTGCTGTTGTGCTAGCTTATTAGCTGTTGTTGTCTCACCTACTGTTTTAGCTAGCTTTCCCAATTCAACACCTGTGAACACTGTATGCCACGCTGTATGTCTATCACAAATGTCAATATGCCTTGTATACTGTTGTTCAGGTTAGTTATCATTGTTTTAGTTCACAATGGAGCCCCTAGTTCCACTCTTCATACCCCTGATACCTCCTTTGTCCCACCTCCCACACATGCGGTGACCTCACCCATTACAACCAGCATGTCCAGAGATAGAACTTCTCTCATCATCACCCAGTGCCTGGGCTTACCTCCGCTGTACCCGCACCCCACCATACCCCTGTCTGTGCATTATGCCCTGAATATATTCTACCATGCCCAGAAACCTGCTCCTCTTATTCTCTGTCCCCAATGCTCTAGGCGACCAGTTTTGATAGCCTTTAGCCGCACCCTCATACTACTTCTCTGTGCCGCGGGTGATTTGGAGGTAAACCCAGGCCCTGCATGTCCCCAGGCACCCTCATTTATTGACTTCTGTGATCGAAAAAGCCTTGGATTCATGCATGTCAACATCAGAAGCCTCCTCCCTAAGTTTGTTTTACTCACTGCTTTAGCACACTCTGCTAAGCCTGATGTCCTTGCCGTGTCTGAATCCTGGCTCAGGAAGGCCACCAAAAATTACGAGATTTCCATACCCAACTATAACATCTTCCGTCAAGATAGAACTGCCAAAGGGGAAGGAGTTGCAGTCTACTGCAGAGATAGCCTGCAAAGTAATGTCATACTTTCCAGGTCCATACCCAAACAGTTCGAACTACTAATTTTGAAAATTACTCTCTCCAGAAATAAGTCTCTCACTGTTGCCGCCTGCTATCGACCCCCCTCAGCTCCCAGCTGTGCCCTGGACACCATTTGTGAATTGATCGCCCCCCATCTAGCTTCAGAGTTTGTTCTGTTAGGTGACCTAAACTGGGATATGCTTAACACCCCGGCAGTCCTACAATCTAAACTAGATGCCCTCAATCTCAGACAAATCATCAAGGAACCCACCAGGTACAACCCTAACTCTGTAAACAAGGGCACCCTCATAGACGTCATCCTGACCAACTGGCCCTCCAAATACACCTCCGCTGTCTTCAATCAGGATCTCAGCGATCACTGCCTCATTGCCTGTGTCCGGTCCTCTGGCAGTCTCTATGGGGGTGCCACAGGGTTCAATTCTCGGGCCGACTCTTTTCTCTGTATATATCAATGATGTTGCTCTTGCTGCGGGCGATTCCCTGATCCACCTCTACGCAGACGACACCATTCTATATACTTCCGGCCCGTCCTTGGACACTGTGCTATCTAACCTCCAATTGAGCTTCAATGCCATACAACACTCCTTCCGTGGCCTCCAACTGCTCTTAAACGCTAGTAAAACCAAATGCATGCTTTTCAACCGATCGCTGCCTGCACCCGCATGCCCGACTAGCATCACCACCCTGGATGGTTCCGACAATCTATAAGTACCTAGGTGTCTGGCTAGACTGTAAACTCTCCTTCCAGACTCATATCAAACATCTCCAATCGAAAATCAAATCAAGAGTCGAGAGAGACTTCGGCGATGTCATCTACAAAATCGCTTCCAACACTCTACTCAGCAAACTGGATGCAGTTTATCACAGTGCCATCCGTTTTGTCACTAAAGCACCTTATACCACCCACCACTGCGACTTGTATGCTCTAGTCGGCTGGCCCTCGCTACATATTCGCCGCCAGACCCACTGGCTCCAGGTCATCTACAAGTCCATGCTAGGCAAAGCTCCGCCTTATCTCAGTTCACTGGTCACGATGGCAACACCCATCCGTAGCACACGCTCCAGCAGGTGTATCTCACTGATCATCCCTAAAGCCAACACCTCATTTGGCCGCCTTTCGTTCCAATACTCTGCTGCCTGTGACTGGAACAAATTGCAAAAATCGCTGAAGTTGGAGACTTTTATCTCCCTCACCAACTTCAAACATCTGCTATCTGAGCAGCTAACCGATCGCTGCAGCTGTACATAGTCTATTGGTAAATAGCCCACCCTTTTTCACCTACCTCATCCCCATACTGTTTTTATTTATTTACTTTTCTGCTCTTTTGCACACCAATATCTCTACCTGTACATGACCATCTGATCATTTATCACCCCAGTGTTAATCTGCAAAATTGTAATTATTTTCCTACCTCCTCATGTCTTTTGCACACATAATGTATATAAACTCCCCTTTTTTTCTACTGTGTTATTGACTTGTTAATTGTTTACTCCATGTGTAACTCTGTGTTGTCTGTTCACACTGCTATGCTTTATCTTGGCCAGGTCGCAGTTGCAAATGAGAACTAGTTCTCAACTAGCCTACCTGGTTAAATAAAGGTGAAATAAAAATACATTTTAAAAAAGGAGAGGAGAGGAGAGGGTAAGAACTCGTGAGTCGCAAGATAATTATAATTTTGTAAATCCTCCCAGAATGTGATCATCTTAAATTCTCCAGGTCACAAGATAATGTCAAAATGGAACCAGGCCAGGTAGCACCAGTGAAGCTAATAATGTCAATAATGTGGATAGAGATTACAGTACAGTGTAGACTTTGACAAACTAACTGCATCTGACATAGTTCACAACCCACACCCTCTCTTTGAGACTCAATCACTAACTCTCCCTCCCTCAGCCTCCCTCCTTCTCTCTCTCCTATCTCCCTTGCTTGCTCCCTCTCTTTCTCTCCACTCCCACCAATGGCTGGGTCCTGTAGGCCACAGCTGTCCTCTGCCTTCTGTCAGCCTCACAGCTGGCTTTACCCACAATCCTCAGCTGGACTGTATCAAAGAGTCTTGTTTCCTCCTGCACTTGCATCTTGTGTATTTCATTTGTCTTATAGATCCCCATTATCTGTTCATGCAGCTACTCTTCCTGGGTCCCAGCAAAATGAAGGTAGGTATACAGTACCAGTCAAAGTGTTGGACACACCTACTCTTTCAAGTGTTTTTCTTGATTTCTACTATTTTCTACATTGTAGAATAAAAGTGAAGACCTCATAACTATGAAATAACAAATATGGAATCATGTAGGAACCAAAGAAGTGATCAACAAAATATATTTAATATTTGAGATTCTTCAAAGTAGCCACCCTTTGACTTGATGACAGCTTTTCACACTTTTGGCACTCTCTCAACCATGAAGTAGTCACCTGAAATGCATTTCAATTAACACATGTGCCTTGTAAAAGTTAATTTGTTGAATTTCTTTCCTTCTCAATAAGTTTCAGTTGTGTTGTGACAAGGTAGGGTTGGTATACAGAAGATAGCCTTATTTGGTAAAAGACCAAGTCCATATTATGGCAAGAACAGCTCAAATAAGCAAAGATAAATGCCCATCATTACTTTAAGACATGAAGGTCAGTCAATGCGGAAAAATTCATGAACTTTCTTCAAGTGCAGTCGTAAAAACCCACAAGCGCTATGATGAAACTGGCTCTCATGAGGACCGCCATAGAAAAGGGAGACCCAGAGTTACCTATGCTGCAGAAGGGTATAATAAACTGCACCTCAGATTGCAGCCCAAATAAATGCTTCACAGAGTTCAAGTAACAGACACATCTCAACATTAACTGTTCAGAGGAGACTGCCTCAATCATGCCTTCATGATCGATTTGCTGCAAAGAAACCACCCCTAAAGGACACCAATAAGAAGAATAGACTTGATTGGGCCAAGAAAAACAAACAATGGACATTAGATTGGTGCTAATTTGTCCTTTGGTCCGATGAGTCCAAATTTGAGATGTTTTGGTCTTTGTGAGATGCACAATAGGTGAACGAATGATCTCTGCATGTGTGGTTCCCACCGTGAAGCACGGAGGAGGAGGTGTGGGGGTTCTTTGCTGCTGACACTGTCAGTGATTTATTTAGAATTCAAGGCACACTTAACCAGCATGGCAACCACAGCATTCTGTAGCGATATGCCTTCCCTTCTGAACAATGACCCAAAACACACCTCCAGGCTGTGTAAGGGCTATTTGACCAAGAAGGAGAGTGATGAACAGCTGCATCAGATGACCTGTCCTCCACAATCACCCAAACTCAAACCATTTAAGATGGTTTGGGCTGAGTTGGACTGCAGAGTGAAGGAAAAGCATGCCAACAATTGCTCAGGATATGTGGGAACTCCTTCAAGGCTGTTGGAAAATCATTCCAGGTGAAGCTGGTTGTAGGATAATTCCAAGAGTTTTCTTACGTGGCTTAAGTCAAGGTATTGGAGTGGCCATCACAAAGCCCTGACCTCATTCCTATTGAAAATGTGTGGGCAGAACTGAAAAAACGTGTGCGAGCAAGGAGGCCTACAATCCTGACTCAGTTACACCAGCTCTGTCAGGAAGAATGGGCCAAAATTCACCCAACTTATTTTGGGAAGCTTGTGGAAGGCTACCCAAAATGTTTGACCCAAGCTAAACAATTTAAAAGCAACGCTACCAAATACTAATTGAGTGAATGTAAACATCTGACACCCTGGGAATGTGATGAAAGAAATAAAATCTGAAATAAATTATTCTCTCTACTATTATTCTGATATTTCACATTCTTAAAATAATGTGATGGTCCTAACTGACCGAAAACAGGAAATGTTTACTTGGATTAAATGTCAGGAATTGTGAAAAACTGAGTTGAAATGTATTTGGCTAAGTTGTATGTAAACTTTAGACTTCAACTGTATATAGAAACATTACTTGTGTCATACACAAAGTAGATGTCCTCACCAAATTGCCAAAACTATAGTTTGTTAACAAGAAATGTGTGGATTGGTTGAAAAACGCGTTTTAATGACTCCAAAAGTGTATGTAAACTTCCGACTTCAACCAGGACTTCAATGTTCTTTCAAACATTACGCTTAATGTTCTGACATGTCTGTCATAAGTCCTGGTCTGGATCTTTCTGAAGTGTTGTTTGACCATATTTGATTGACAGGGGGCCAGAGATGTAGAGGGCTACATCCCAGAAAACCTCTGGTATGAGTTCCACACAGTGAGGCTCCAAAAAACACATATTGTAATTATTGAAAACTCATAAATTGATGTTAAAAATACATTTATAATAAATGTGGATGTCTGCTGTATTCATATTCATGATTTATTTTATTGTCATGTTGTGTACTGGCTAAGGCTGTTGTTGTGAGGAGCCAGATGGTAACCATGCCAATACCTCTCCACTACATCAACTTCCTTGTAAGTGGAGTATACATCCTCCCTTGCAGAAACCTGAGAAAAAAACACTCTATAGGTAGGTGTGTGTGTGTGTGTGTGTGTGTGTGTGTGTGTGTGTGTGTGTTAGATGTGATATTCATTGTGGAGGGAGGGAGACAATGGTGAGGGATCAGATGTAACTCACAGCAGCATGAATATTAATGTCTGTCCTTAGAAATAGGTATAAATAAACCCCCACAATGCACTGCAGTTGACATATACTTGTCATTGTCCTTCAGCAGTCTGCAATCAGCTTCTTTATATGTATCTGTCTCTCTCTCTCTCTCTACCCATTTCAACCCACCCATCCTCCCACCCTCTCTCTCTCTCTCTCTCTCTCTCTCTCTCTACCCCTTTCAACCCAACCACCCTCCCACCCACCCTCTCTCTCTCTCTCTCTCCCTCTCCACCCCTTTCAACCCACCCACCCACCCTCTCTCTCGCTCTTGCTCTCGCTCTCGCTCTCTCTCGCTCTCTCTCGCTCTCTCTACCCCTTTCAACCCACCCACCCTCTCTCCCTATCTACCTCTTTCAACCCATCCACCCTCTCTCTCTCTCTCCCTCTCTACCCCTTTCAACCCACCCACCCACCCTCTCTCTCTCTCTCTCTCTCTCTCTACCCCTTTCAACCCACCCACCCTCTCTCTCTCCCTCTCTACCCCTTTCAACCCACCCACCCACCCACCCTCTCTCTCTCTCTCTCCCTCTCTACCCCTTTCAACCCACCCACCCTCTCTCTCTCTCTCTCTCTCTCTCTCTACCCCTTTCAGCCCACCCTCCCACCTACCCACCCACCCTCTCTCTCTCTCTCTCTCTCTCTCTCTCTCTCGCTCTCTCTCTCTCGCTCTCTCTCCCTATCTACCCCTTTCAACCCACCCACCCACCCTCGCTCTCTCTCTCTCTCGCTCTCTCTCTCTCTCTCGTGCTCTCTACCACTTTCAACCCACCCACCCTCTCTCTCTCTCTCTCTCTTTCTCCTTTCCACCCTCCTCACCTCTCTCTCTCTCATTCCCTCTTACTGATTGTCTCTCATCCCCCCCTCCCAGTATGGTCAATCCTCTAGGGCTGATCGTTGCCCTGAGCGACAATGGAACTTCGCAACGTTCCCTGTTCTGGGATGATGTGGAAGGGATCGGCGAGTAGATACATCACACAAATACATGTACAGACACACACACACACACACACACAGTGTCTGTCTCTGACATGGTGGAGTGTATTTGAAGGGGTTTGAGAGCTGCTCTCCTGTGATAGGTTGTGAGGGTGATTGTGTCATATAATAGAGAAAAGGAGTGACAGGAAGTGTTACTGTAATAACCCTGTCTCATGCTCTCCATCACTCACTCTTTTATGCATGTCAAGCCTTAATGTTCAAGTCTTGCTTTGGGTTCAACCAGAAACCACTGTTTACTAACCAGAGGTTTCTGTTTTATTTGTGATAGGCAGAAACTCAGTCATTGCCTGGACCAATGGGGATCACACTCACACACTAACACACCCACTTTGGTAGCCAAACATCTGTGGCTGTCCTCTGCCTGCCATCAGCCCCATTCCAAAACAATTTCACTGATAAGACTGAGCCTGTGTGTGTGTATGTGTGTGTCTGGTCCATTTTCCACAGTCAGATGTGGGAGGAGGAATCAGGCAGTGAGGACAGTGATGGGTAATATGGACGTTGGATGGATATGTGTGTGAGTGAGCCCTGTTTGCAGGAGCTAGTTAATCAGAACAGCCACAGCACAGAGCAGCTCCTTCTGGTGATTTAAACCCACAAATAATCCTGAAAATTATAAACATGGCCAGAATGGAGCCAGAATGGACCAGAACACAGCCATGAGCTCAACTCCTCTCCAATTGTTTATCGTCCAGCCATGGATATTTCATAGATCAATGTTGGCATGTGTGTCTTTCTGTGTGTCTTGGTAAGTAGGTTGTAGAAGGGGTGGTTGTAACGTAGTGTGTGAGAAGACAGGCGCAGGAAGCAGAGAGTTCAGGGTAGTGCTATATTTAATGCACAAAACGGAGAACATAAGCCAACCCCACGAAACACATGGCGCACAACAAAACAAATGCCCCAAACACGGGGACTTAAACAGTCCAGCAAAACCCACGAAATGGGAAAGACGTAACCCACAGACGTACACACAAGTTACACAAAACAATCCCGCACAAAGAGCAGGCGGGCCTAGCGGTAAATAAAGCCAACTAATCAGCCTAAAACACAAACAGGTGAAAGCAATAAACAGAAAGGGGAAAAGGGATCAGTGGCAGCGAGGAGGCCGGTGACGACGACCGCCGAGCGCCACCCGAACAGGAAGGGGAGCCACCTTCGGTAGGAGTCGTGGTATTGTAGTATTACCCTTTAAAGAGGGTAATCATGATACACTGTTTACATTTACTATCAATCATCATGATACACTGTTTACATTTACTATCAATTATTATTTTTTTATTTTTTTTTATTTTACCTTTATTTTACTAGGCAAGTCAGTTAAGAACTAATTCTTATTTTCAATGACGGCCTAGGAACAGTGGGTTAACTGTCTGTTCAGGGGCAGTGTTTACATTTACTATCAATCATCATGATACACTGTTTACATTGCTCTTTGTCCTTTTTCTACTTTTGATGAGAAAGGTGGATGAAAAGGTGGATGAGAGGCTGACCCTGGGTGTGGTGAAGGAGTAGGGGAGGTGAGCTGAAGGTTTTGGGGAGGTGTAGTGAAGTTGTGGTTGAGGTGTGGAGGAGGTGTAGGGGAGATATAGAGGAGGTGTAGGGGAGATGTGGAGGAGGTGTAGGGGAGGTGTGGAGGAGGTGGAGGAGGTGGAGGAGGTGTAGGGGAGATGTGGAGGAGGTGTAGGGGAAATGTGGAGGAGGTGTGGAGGAGGTGTAGGGGAGATGTGGAAGAGGTGTAGGGGAGGTGTGGAGGAGGTGTAGGGGAGATGTGGAGGAGGTGTAGGGGAGATGTAGTGGAGATGTGGAGGAGGTACCGGGGAGGTGTGGAGGAGGTGTAGTGGAGGTGTAGGGGAGGTGTGGAGGAGGTGTAGTGCAGGTGTAGGGGAGATGTGGAGGAGGTGTAGGGGAAATGTGGAGGAGGTGTAGGGGAGGTGTGGAGGAGGTGTAGGGGAGGTGTGGAGGAGGTGGAGGAGGTGTAGGGGAGATGTGGAGGAGGTGTAGGGGAAATGTGGAGGAGGTGTGGAGGAGGTGTAGGGGAGATGTGGAAGAGGTGTAGGGGAGGTGTGGAGGAGGTGTAGGGGAGATGTGGAGGAGGTGTAGGGGAGATGTGGAGGAGGTGTAGGGGAGGTGTAGGGGAGGTGTGAAGGAGCTGTAGGGGAGGTGTGGAGGAGGTGTAGGGGAGGTGTGGAGGAGGTGTAGTGGAGGTGTGGAGGTGTAGGGGAGATGTGGAGGAGGTGTAGGGGAGATGTGGAGGAGGTGTAGGGGAAGTGTGGAGGAGGTGTATGGGAGATGTGGAGGAGGTGTAGTGGAGGTGTAGCGGAGATGTGGAGGAGGTGTAGGGGAGGTATGGAGGAGGTGTAGTGGAGGTGTAGGGGAGGTGTGGAAGAAGTGTAGGGGAGATGTGGGGAGGCTGAATCTGGGTGTGGTGAAGTTGTGGGGGAGGCTGAACCCCAGTGTGGTGGAGGTGTGGTGGAGGTGTAGGGGAGGTGTAGCGGAGGTGTAGGGGAGGTGTGGAAGAGGTGTAGGGGAGATGTGGGGAGGCTGAAACCCAGTGTGGTAAAGGTGTGGTGGAGGTGTAGGGGAGGTGTGGAGGAGGTTGTCAGGATTTGGCCAGGGTTGTTCCGGGTTTTGGTCACTAGATGCCCCCATTGTGCTTTTTGACCTTATGTTTTTTCCCTTGTTCCCCATTATTATTTGCACCTGTGCCTCGTTTACCCTGATTGTATTTAAACCCTTAGTTTCCCTCAGTTCTTTGCTCTGTGTTTGTATGTTAGCACCCAGCCCTAGTGTTCTGTGTGCTCTTGTCGATTCCGGTGTACGCTCTTGTGGAATTCTGTTTTTTGTTTTTGTTTTTTTGAGTATCTTTTGAGGCCTTTTTGTGCTATACCTACCACCTTGTGGATTTGCCTTTTTGTATTGAAGGACTTCTCTTTTTTACTTTATTAAATACACCGTCTTAAGTACTGCTGTGTCTGCCTCATCTTCTGGGTTCTGCTGACTAATCGTGGCTCAGTTGGTTAAGTGACTGTTTCTCACTCCGGAGACCCAGGTTTGTAACCGGGTCCTGACAGAAACACAGAGCCAAAAATGAACCCAGAGGCAGCCAGTTCCCAGGACCTTTTTGCCATGCTGTCCCACCACCAGGAGACTGTCCAACGCCACGAAGCCGCCCTGGTTCAGCAAGAGGCCTTAATGACTAGACATTCTCATCTTCTGTCGGAGATGCTGACTTCCATTAAGCAAATATCTGATCGTCTTACCCCGGCAACAGTTCCCGTCCCAGTACCTCAGATTCACGTACCCATGGCAGTTAACCCCCTGGCTGAACCTCGTCTTCCACCTCCCCAACGGTTCACAGGTGATCCAAGTGCTTGTAAAGGGTTTCTCACCCAATGTTCTCTCTCCTTTGAGCTACAACCCTCGTCGTTTCCCACCGACCGGTCTAAGATCGCTTATATCATCACCCTGCTGTCGGAAAAAGCCCTGGCCTGGGCTACTGCTGTGTGGGATGCCCATAGTTCCTGCTGTGCCAGCTACTCTGCCTTTGCTGAGGAATTCAAACGAGTGTTTCAAGGCCCAAGCAGTGGTTCTGACTCAGCCAAACAGCTCCTGACTCTACACCAAGGTTGGCGCAGCGTGACGGACTATGCCATCCAGTTCCGCACGGTGGCAGCAGCAAGTGGCTGGAACAACGAGGCGCTCACGGTGTGCTTTCTGAAAGGCCTTTCCGACACTATCCAAGATGAACTGGCCACTCGGGAACCACCGGACAATCTCGAGTCCCTGATCAAGTTGGCCTCACGCATTGACCAGCGTCTGAGAGAGAGAGAGAACTCAACCGTAGACCTCTAGCCCCTATCAGTCCCAGCTCCGAGTCCCCACACTAAAATACACCACTCCAAAACATACCACACCACAACATCAAAAAACCACAACAAACCACTCCAAAACATACCACCACACACCACAACAAACCACTCCAAAACATACCACACCACAACATCAAAAAACCACAACAAACCACTCCAAAACATACCAAACCACACCACCACACACCACAACATACTCAGAACAAACAAATATTATTTTCAGTAGACATGGGTAAGGTTCAAATAAAATGCACCGAATACAATGTTACCTTACCGTGAGAATGCTTACTTAAAAGCACTTCACCATAAATGCACTTCAAGGGAATAGAGTTAAGAAAATATTTACTAGATAAATAAAAAAAGTAACACAAGACAATTACAGAACAATAACGAGGCTATATACAGGGTGTCCCTGTACCGAGTCAATGTGCGGGGGTACAGGTTAGTTGAGGTCATTTGTAAAGTGATAATAAATAGATAATAAACAGCGAGTAGGAGCAGTGTAAAAACAGGGGGGGGGGTCAATGTAAATTGCCCGGGTGGCCATTTGATGAATTGTTCAGCTGTCTTATGGCCAGGGGGTAGAAGCTATTAAGGAGCCTTTTGGTCCTAGACTTGGCGCTCTGGTACCGTTTGCCTTGCGGTAGCAGAGGGAACAGATTACGACTTAGGTGACTGGAGTCTTTGAACATTTTTTGGGGCTTTCCTCTTCTAAGGGCGGGATTGTCTATATAAGACAGTTTAAAAATACTTGTAAAGATGCAGAGCTGATAAAGAAGAGCATGTCTTCTCAGAGATCTATTCTACCCCCCAGTAAGTCTTTGACTTTGAGCCAAGCACATTGTGCCACTGGTTGTCTTACAGCAGTGACGAGACTGTAGGCTTAGAATTGGACCCACCCCTCTTCACCTCTCCACTGTGTCTGCTAGTGGATGGGTGATCATCTGCCAGAACAAGATGTCTGCCATGACTCATCATCTAATAGCTGTAACCAGGGAGGTCACCTTGTGGTTCCTTTTTCAATAAACATGAGCTACGACCAGGAGGAGCAGCCAGAGGAAGTTGCCCAGAGAGTACAGGAAGTGTAAGACAATACTAATCAACAGCAGAGGAGATGGATGGCAGTAAGTGAGACGATCACCGAGGGCAGAAGGAACGAATGGTTAGAGGACACGTTTGGAAGATGACATTTTGTCTGTGTCCTCATTTACCCTGTGATAAAGAGTCTTTATATGGAGGTATACTGTATTCAGTCCAACTATCAACACCTTGTAACCGATAGCGACACACTCCATAAATAATAATTTGAGAGGGAACATAAGAGACTGACAGGAACAGACTCAGAGAGATACAGTAGTCATGTATTTGAATAAATACTATTTGCAGCAGCAGCCCATCCATTCATCTCCTTTAGTGTTTTTACACTGGATAACAAGTTCAAATAACAGGCTGTTCCATCTCTCTTTACAACGTTAGTGTTAGGTTGTCACTGCTACACACACGCGCACACACACATACACACAAACACTCCTCTGTATGTGTACGGTGCTGTTTGGCAGGGAAGCTCTAATCATAGTGAATTATATTTTTCTGTGGAATCTACAGGTTTCAAGCTCAAATTGCATGGAACTATAATGATAGTCTGTAATCACCATGATACATATTATATCTGAAGGGTTTGCATCTCCACTATCTACCCATTTTCACATTTGCTTTCCCCAAACAAGATTGGTGAAAATTACTATTTTGTTAGTATGTCCTGTGAGTTCTCAGTTCAGATCATGTTGTGCGTGTGTGTGTGTTTACATGCCATGTGTGTGTTTACATGCCGTGTGTGTGTTTACATACCGTGTGTGTGTGTTTACATGCCGTGTGTGTGTTTACACGCCGTGTGTGTGTGTTTACATGCTGTGTGTGTGTTTACATGCTGTGTGTGTGTTTACATGCCGTGTGTGTGTTTACATGCTGTGTGTGTGTTTACATGCCGTGTGTGTGTTTACATGCTGTGTGTGTGTTTACATGCCGTGTGTGTGTTTACATGTCGTGTGTGTGTTTACATGCCATGTGTGTGTGTGTGTGTGTGTGTTTAAATGCTGTGTGTGTTTACATGCTGTGTGTGTTTACATGCTGTGTGTGTTTACATGCTGTGTGTGTTTACATGCCGTGTGTGTGTTTACATGCCGTGTGTGTTTACATGCCGTGTGTGTGTGTTTACATGCCGTGTGTGTGTTTACGTGCTGTGTGTGTGTTTACGTGCTGTGTGTGTGTTTACATGCCGTGTGTGTGTTTACATGCCATGTGTGTGTTTACATGTCGTGTGTGTGTTTACATTCCATGTGTGTGTGTGTGTGTGTGTGTTTAGATGCTGTGTGTGTTTACATGCTGCGTGTTTTTACATGACGTGTGTGTGTTTTCATGCCGTGTGTGTGTGTTTACATGCCGTGTGTGTGTGTTTACATGCCGTGTGTGTGTGTTTACATGCCGTGTGTGTGTGTTTACATGCCGTGTGTGTGTGTTTACATGCCGTGTGTGTGTGTTTACATGCCGTGTGTGTGTGTTTACATGCCGTGTGTGTGTGTTTTCATGCCGTGTGTGTGTGTTTACATGCCGTGTGTGTGTGTTTACATGCCGTGTGTGTGTGTTTACATGCCGTGTGTGTGTGTTTACATGCCGTGTGTGTGTGTTTACATGCCGTGTGTGTGTTTACATGCCATGTGTGTGTTTACATGTCGTGTGTGTGTTTACATTCCATGTGTGTGTGTGTGTGTGTGTGTTTACATGCTGTGTGTGTTTACATGCTGCGTGTTTTTACATGACGTGTGTGTGTTTACATGCCGTGTGTGTGTGTTTACATGCCGTGTGTGTGTGTTTACATGCCGTGTGTGTGTGTTTACATGCCGTGTGTGTGTGTTTACATGCCGTGTGTGTGTGTTTACATGCCGTGTGTGTGTGTTTTCATGCCGTGTGTGTGTGTTTACATGCCGTGTGTGTGTGTTTTCATGCCATGTGTGTGTTTACATGACTTTTGTGTGTGTTTACATGCTGGGTGTGTGTGTGTGTGTTTACATGTCCGTGTGTGTGTGTGTGTGTGTGTGTGTGTGTGTGTGTGTGTGTACATGCCGTGTGTGTGTACTAAATCATACCACGCAATGCATTGTTTGTGATCATCAGTGTGGTAATGAGAGATGAGTTTGGACTGATAGTGAGTTTTCTTCTAGGAGCTGATTGCTGATGCCACTGCCTTATCAGTCTACATGGACCAGGGCTTCATGCTCATGTGGAAAATCAACATCTAATCAGATTCACATAAACGGTGCACTGCCAGAGAATGTGTTATTTTAATTATCACAATTCACAATTTTCTGTTTGAAAGTCTCATATAATTGTCAGTTATGTGAAACATAAATCAACAAACCTGAAATGTTTTTTTTATTTTTTATAATAAAATAAATCTTATTTTGAATGTGTTCATTTTACCATGGAACTTGAAGGGATCAGAAGGCATTATACACCATTGAGATCTGTGTCATTTACACCCTCTGCTGGAGTGGAACTAAGGGTTGCAACTTTTCAGAGTGTCGGAGTATAACGCTAATTAGGGAAGGGATGCAGTGTGTGTGTATGTGGGTGTGTGTGTTTGTATTAGGAATGGAATTAGACCCTAATTATTGTTCTCAACTGCAGCGAGCCATCTACCTGAGCATCACACATCATTAAACTCCCATATAACGATACAATAATCAATTATTCATTCTGCTGTAAACATAATAATACGTGTTTTGGCACTGGGACCTCAACTTGATTTCTGCTCTAATCGGTCGTTCCAGTGGTGTGTGTGTGTGTGTGTGTGTGTGTGTGTGTGTGTGTGTGTGTGTGTGTGTGTGGGTGTATGGGGGGGGGTAGAACAGGTGTGGGTCTATGCGTTTGGAGGGGTGGTTGAGAGGAATGGACTGCGAGACACTGACGAAAATTCAAGCAGATCTGTCAAGAGTGATTGGACATCTATCCGTGTCCTAGGAACATTAGGAAATGCCTTCACAATTGGGCCCTAGAAAAACAGTTAGTACTACTAAGTAGGTTAGGGTTTTGCTCGGGTGTTGTGGACGTGGGGGGTGGATGGTTGTAAATCCCTTGACTCTGAATCAGAAGGTTTTAACGTTGAATCCCAGTGGACAGCACTTGTTTTAAATTGCTATGTGATAACGCTATTCTAAACCCTGACCTTGACCATTCCGAATGAGTGCCAAAACATAATCTTTTAACTGTATCCTAAACCTTAACGGTTAACTTTCTACATTTTACATTTGGAGGAATTTCAAAATTTGACATTTATAGTAAACGTGAATAAATATCGAATTCTACATTGAAACTGTGAGCTTGCTGGACTAATATAATTGTCTGTCTGTCTGTCTGTCTGTCTGTGTGTGTGTGTGTGTGTGTGTGTGTGTGTGTGTGTGTGTGTGTGTGTGTGTGTGTGTGTGTGTGTGTGTGTGCGCGTGTACAGACGGCGTGTGGTGTGTCTCTGTGTGGGAGGATAATGATTTGGGTTTATTACAAGAGGAAGAGCACAGTCAGAACACATATTCAATTAGCAGCACTGTCTGGAACACCAGGCACCACCCAGTGTTTTGGGGAACACTGCTTAGCCTGGCCTGGTAGTTTGTACGCACACACACACACACGCACACGCACACGCACACGCACACGCACACATGCACAGGCAAACAGAAGGGATACCTCTGACTATGCTTTGCATTCAAATGTCCTTTCTCTGCTGGAGCATACTGGACATTCTTCACTAGAGATCATCCACCTTGATCCAATCAGAGATTAATCAGTATGCTTCCTCTAAAACATTACCGTCAAGCAATTGATCTGAAGGAACAACTTGTCTGTGTTATTGAGATGTGTCATCATCAGGCCTTTGACCTGAAGGAACAACTTGTCTGTGTTATTGAGATGTGTCATCATCAGGCCTTTGATCTGAAGGAACAACTTGTCTGTGTTATTGAGATGATCGAGTGACAGTTGGTGGGGGAAATAATAAACTGTTAGAATGTAAATTTAAAAAAAGAAACTGTAGAATGAAAACACTGTGATGTCATCAAAGCTTCCACGTGCGTCCACACTGTATATATCGTGTGTCTCTCTCTCTCTCTCTCTCTCTCCATCTCTCTCACGCTCACACGTTTTCCCTCTCGCTCTCTCTCTACCTCTCCCTCACATGTACTCATGTGGTGGCCTTAACTTGTCTTCAATGGGGCTCATTGATCATTTTCATAAAATACTGTACTGTAAATTATTATGGATGTATTGTTTTAAAAACCCAGTAATGTTGCGGGTCCATCAGACCAGCAAACATTGGGTGAAAAATATTGGGCTCCCGAGTGTCGCAGCGGCACTGCATCTCAGTGCAAGAGGCGTCACTACAGTCCCTGATTTGAATCCAGGCTGTATTACATCTGGCCGTGATTGGGTGTCCCATAGGGTGGCACAATTGGGTCACAATTGGCCCAGCGTTGCACGGGTTTGGCCGGGGTAGGTCGTCATCATAAGTAAGAATGTGTTCTTTAACTGACTTGCCGAGTTAAATTTGAATTTAATTCAAAATTCTACTCTGAAAGTTATATAGGCCATAAGTTATATAGGCCATAAGTTATATAGGCCATAAGTTATATAGGCCATAAGTTATATAGGCCATAAGTTATATAGGCCATAAGTTATATAGGCCATAAGTTATATAGGCCATAAGAAAAAGGTTGAGGAATTATTGACCGAAGACATTTCAGATTTTTATTTTTAATTCATAAAAATAAATAATCCATTTTGATATTATGATGTATTGTTGTCACGGTATTCTGTAGGTGAAAGAGAGTCGGACCAAAATGTGGCGTGTCTATTACGATCCATGTTTAATATAACTGAAGAAACACGAATCAATACAAAAAACAATCAACGTAACGAAAACCGAAACAGCCTAATACTGGTGCAAACTAGCACACGACAGACCTAAGGACAAAAGGACAATCAGCCACAACACCCAACACCAAACAGGCTACCTAAATATGGTTCCCAATCAGAGACAATGACTAACACCTGCGTCTGATTGAGAACCATATAAGGCCAAACACAGAAACAGGCAAACTAGACACACAACATAGAAAGCCCACTCAGATCACACCCTGACCAAACAAAACATATAAACATACAAAGCAAACTGTCGTCAGGGTGTGACAATTGTGTCTAGGCCAGTGACAAACAATCTCAATTTAATCTGTCTTAAATTCACAATCAAAATGTGCAATATGTCAAGGAGTGTTGAATACTTTTTAAAGGCACTGTAAATATGTACAACTTGTTTTTTTACTCATTAGGATTAAGTAGCGTACCGTTTTTAATCGTTTGTATGTTTCTCTCCTTTCAGAAAACAGCAGCTGATTCAAAGGTGGTTTGGCATATTTTAAAACACTTCCAGACTAGAAGCCGAAAGGATATTGTTGTGCATCCTCTGCTGAAGTAGGCAAAGGAGGAGGTGAGCATACTCCGTTCAACCTTCTAATGAGTGACACTCTCCTCGACCCCTCAACCACAGTATCCGTGTCACGGAAGAGAGGAGGAGGAAGGAGTCAAGGAAATGACAGACTTTTTCCCAAATGAGAATCCCCCAAACATTCATAGCCTTGGCTGCCCTGAAAGCTTTGTGATCTACTCCAGCAGGGGAGACCAATTTTTCATCTGTCTTTCATCATTTCAAAATATTCTCTTTGTCTAAATCCAGATTTGATGTTTTATAGATCGTTGGGCAGATGAACTCCTAATGTGGAGCAGATAACATTTTATCCCTGTGCCTTCTTTTCCCAGCGATCTGTCGTCCATTTGTCACAGTTTCAGTGTGATACCAACCTTGGGTTAACTCGGCATCAGGCTCCAGTTGTTTTGTTTGAATGTCTCTGGTTGCCATTCACTATGACACATCTACTTGTTCTGGTATTTCTGCTATCTGGTCAAAGACAGAGGGAGTAGCACCAGGACCTGAAAGCCTGTGAAGCTGTCACCTACTATCAGTAGTTGTTGGACTCTCAGGCTTTGTCTGAAACTGTAAGCTTATAAATGTCATCAGAAATAAAAAGAGATGGCACACAGAGATTATGCTATTCCTTTGGCTTCTCTCTCTCTCTTTCATTCTTTCTATATCTCCATCACCCGTCATTCTCTCTGCTCTCTCTCTCTCTCTCTCTCTCTGCTCTCTCTCTCTCTCTCTCTCACACTCTCTCTCTCACTCTCTCTCTATCTTCTCTTTATTTCTCTCTGCTCTCTCGCTCTCTCTCTCACTCCCTCTCTCCCTCTCTCTCCATTCACCACCCTGTCATCTGTGAGCTTTGCCACCATGCTGACAGCCCAATAACACCTTGTCTTACCGAATACTCACAAGCAATTTCTCTGCCTGACACACAGTCACACACACAGGGTTAGGTATGTTACTTTCTAAATGTAATCCATTTAGTCACTCATTACCTGTCCAACATTGTTATAAATAACATAACTTTAGGATAACCCAAACTCAGAAATGTAATATGATTACTGGTCATCTTTTGGTGTGTAATCATAGAGGTCTCTGATTGGTGGTCATCTTTTGGTGTGTCATCATTGTGGTCTCTGATTGGTGGTCATCATTAGGTGGGTCATCATAGTGGTCTCTGATTGGTGGTCATCATTAGGTGTGTCATCATAGTGGTCTCTGATTGGTGGTCATCATTAAGAACACCTGGTCTTTCCATGAGATTCTGCAGGTGAATCCATGTGAAAGCTATGGTCCCTTATTCATGTCACACATCCACTTCAATCAGTATAGATGAAAGGGAGGAGACCGGTTAAAGAAGGATTTTTAAGCCTTGAGACATGTATTGTGTGTGTGTACCATTCAGGGGATGAATGTGCAAGACAACATTTTTAAGTGTCTTTGGTAGTAGTTGTCAAGAGCTGCAACGCTGCTGGGTTTTTCACACTCAACAGTTTGCTGTGCATATCAGGAATTGTCCACCACCCAAATTACATCTAGCCAAATTGACACAATTGTGGGAAGCATTTGAGTCAACAAGGGCCGGCATTATATCAAAATGAAATATAACGTTTAGATCACCCAAACTCAGTAATGTAATCTGAGTACTTTGTGATTGCTTTCCCTTTAAGAGGCTTTAGAAGAAAACAAAAAGGATCCATCAAACTCATTTGGTGTGTCATCATAGTGGTCTCTGATTGGTGCTCATCATTTGGTGTGTCATCATAGTGGTCTCTGATTGGTGCTCATCATTTGGTGTGTCATCATAGTGGTCTCTGATTGGTTGTCATCATTTGGTGTGTCATCATGGTGGTGTCTGACATATGGTCAGATTATAGTTATTTATATTTGTTGGTTGAAGTGTCATTCACACAACATGGTCTCTCAAATGGTTGTGATGTCACTTGATAAAGGCAGCTAAACTGAGAGTGGGAGGAGTTTCTTCTGTTCTGTTCTCTCATCACTCTGAAGATAACAGCACAGCATCTTTCAGCTATATCTCAGAGTGTGTGTGTGTGTGTGTGCGTTTGTGTGTGCGTCCATGTGTGTGCGTGTGTCGATGTGTTTGTTGATTCATCCATTTGTCATTTTTTCGCCCCTTTACTTGTGTATCCCTAAATACCCCAAGCCGTACGACCATTACAGCTTTGTCTTTCCAACATATGGAGGGCTCCACGAGACCGGGCACATGTTTGCGTCTTTAAAGTGTGGTTTGTATTAAGGGGCCTTTTGACATGATTGTTCTGTATGACAGACTGTTCTGAAGATAGACACTGGGTAGAAGTTACTTTTAGAAGTTACTTTTAGGCACAGATCTAGGATCAGCTTAACCTCTCCAAATCCTAACCTTAACCATACAACAGAAACTGCTAAACTGACCTTCAGTCAACACTGTGCAGTAGAAAAATAGACAGCTGACTTTAAATGAACATACAATACTGTGAAAAAGTAATTTCCTCATATCTGATTTTCTCTATTTCTGCGTATTTTTTATACGGAATGTTATCAGATATTAGATAAAGGGAACCTGAGTTTACAAATTACAAAAATATATACTTATTTGATTTGTTTCATTAACAGTTATGCAACACCCAATTCACCTGTGTGAAAAAGTGATTGCCTCCTTATAGTCAATAACTGGTTGTGCCACCTTCAGCTGCATTAACTACAACCAAATGTTTTCTGTAGTTGTTGATCAGTCTCTCACATCACTGTGGAGGAATTTTGTCCCACTCTTGCATGCCAAACTGCTTTACCTTAGCGACATTGTGGGGTTTTCAAGCATGAACTGCTCGTTTCAAATCCTGCCACAATATCTCAAATGGGATTAGGTCTGGACTTTGACTAGGCAATTCCAAAACTTCAAATATGTTGTTTTTTAACCATTTTCAGGTAGACTTCATTGTGTGTTTTGGAGCTGTACTTCAGCTTCAGGCCTGACATTCTCCTGTAGAATTATCTGGTACAAAGCAGAATTCATCATTCCTTCTATTAAGGCAAGTTGTCCAGATCCTGAGGCAGGAAAGCATCCCCAAACAATCTCACTACCACCACCATTCTTGACAGTTGGTATGGGGTTCTTACAATGGAATGCAGTGTTTCGTTTTTGTCTGATATAATGAGACCCATCTCATCCAAAAAGTTGCCTAACGTTTGCCAAAAAGCACCTGAAAGCACGTGGATGATCATCAAGACTCTTGGAAGAATGTTATATGGACATTATGTCGATTAAAACACATCTGTTGCCAGAAAAACATCTGCAGGTGTGCCACAGATCAGATGGCTGTTATCAGGGGTCCCATGTGAATCAGTAGGTAGAGCATGACGCTGCAATGCCAGGGTTGAGGGTTCGATCTTCACTGGGGACCAGTAGGGGGGAGTACAAAAACATGGATAAGAGAGTCTGCTAAAGGACTCATTACTGTAAGTCTCTCTGGATAAGAGAGTCTGCTAAAGGACTCACTACTGTAAGTCTCTCTGGATAAGAGAGTCTGCTAAATGACTCACTACTGTAAGTCTCTCTGGATAAGAGAGTCTGCTAAAGGACTCACTACTGTAAGTCTCTCTGGATAAGAGAGTCTACTAAAGGACTCACTACTGTAAGTCTCTCTGGATAAGAACATCTGCTAAAGGACTCACTACTGTAAGTCTCTCTGGATAAGAGAGTCTGCTAAAGGACTCACTACTGTAAGTCTCTCTGGATAAGAACATCTGCTAAATGACTCACTACTGTAAGTCTCTCTGGATAAGAACATCTGCTAAAGGACTCACTACTGTAAGTCTCTCTGGATAAGAGCATCTGCTAAAGGACTCACTACTGTAAGTCTCTCTGGATAAGAGCATCTGCTAAATGACTCACTACTGTAAGTCTCTCTGGATAAGAACATCTGCTAAATGACTCACTACTGTAAGTCTCTCTGGATAAGAACATCTGCTAAATGACTCACTACTGTAAGTCTCTCTGGATAAGAGCATCTGCTAAAGGCCTCACTACTGTAAGTCTCTCTGGATAAGAACATCTGCTAAATGACACTACTGTAACTCTCTCTGGATAAGAACATCTGCTAAATGACACTACTGTAAGTCTCTCTGGATAAGAAAATTTGCTAAATAACTCACTACTCTAAGTCTCTCTGGATATCTGATAAATGACTCACTACTGTAAGTCTCTCTGGATACAGGGGACCAGAAATCACTATACATCTACAGATCACATCTGGCACATTACAGGGACCTACTGAGGCCAAAACAACGACCGGTATACTTTGTTACCACTCTAGCCTCTTGCTTTAAGAACATTCAGTCCAAACTCTGAAGGGGACTGTTACACACAGTTGAAGTTGGGAGTTTACATACACTTAGATTGGAGTCATTAAAACTTGTTTTTCAACCATTCCAAAAATGTCTTGTGACCAGACCATCATTTTGGCAAGTCGGTTAGGACATCTACTTACTGCATTAAACAATACATTTTTCAAACAACTGTTTACAGACAATTCTTTTCACTTATAATTCACTGTATCACAATGCCAGCGGTTCAGACGTCTACATACACTGTGCCTCTAAGCAGCTTGGAAAACTCCAGAAAACGATGTCATGGCTTTAGAAGCTTCCGATAGGCTAATTGACATAATTTGAGTCAATCGGAGGTGTACCTGTGGATGTATTTCAAGGCCTACCTTCAAACTCAGTGCCTCTTTGCTTGACATCATGGGAAATTCAAAAGAAATCAGCCAAGACCTCAGAAATAAAATGGTATACCTCCACAGTCTGGTTCATCCTTGGGAGCAATTTCCAAATGTCTGAAGGCACCACTTTGATCTGTACAAACAATAGTACGCAGGTATAAACACCAGGGGATCACGCAGCCATCATACCGCACAGGAAGGAGGCGTGTTCTGTCTCCTAGAGATGAACAGACTTTGGTGTGAAAAGTGCAAATCAATCCCAGAACAACAGCAAAGGACCCTATGAAGATGCTGGAGGAAACAGGTACTAAAGTATTTATATCCACAGTAAGATGAGACCTATATCGACATAACCTGAAAGGGCTCTCAGCAAAGAAGAAGCTACTGCTCCAAAATTGCCCCAAAAAAGCCAGACTACGGTTTGCAACTGCACATGGGGACAAAGATTGTACTTTTTAGAGAAATGTCCTCTGGTCTGATGATAACAAAAAATAGAACTGCTTGGCCATAATGACCATCGTTATGTTTGGAGGAAAAAGGGGAAGGTTTATAAGCCGAAGAACACCATTCCAACCATGAAGCATGAGGTGGCAGCATCATGTTGGGGGGGTGCTTTGCTGCAGGAGGGACTGGTGCACTTCACAAACTAGATGGCATCATGAGGCAGGAAAATTATGTGGATATATTGAAGCAACCAAGTTATAGCTTGGTCGCAAATGGGTCTTCCAAATGGACAATGACCCCAAGCATACTTCCAAAGTTGTGGCAAAATGGCTTAATGACAACAAAGTCAAGGTATTGGAGTGACCATCACAAAGCCTTGACCTCAGTCGCATAGAACATTTGTGGGCAGAACTGAAGAAGCGTGTATGAGCAAGGAGACTCAGTTACACCAGATTTGTCAGGAGGAATTGGCCAAAAGTCACCCAACGTATTGTGGGAAGCTTGTGGAAACGTTTGACCCAAGTTAAACAATTTCAAGGCAATGCTACCAAATACTAATTGAGTTTATGTAAGACTTCTGATCCGCTGGGAATGTGATGAAAGAAAATATTGCTACCGTTGGGCCGACGAATAAATCACTCTCTCTAATATTATTCTGACATTTCACACTGTAAAAATAAAGTGGCGATCTTAACTGACCTAAGCCAGGGAATTTTTACTAGGATTAAATGTCAGGAATTGTGAAAAACTGAGATTAAATGTATTTGGCAAAGGTGTTTGTAAACTTCCGACTTCAATTATACATAAAGAGGTTGGAGCAGGGGACTGTTACATACATCAAGAGGTTGGAGCAGGGGACTGTTACGTACAAATAGAGGTTGGAGCAGGGGACTGTTACGTACAGTGCCTTGCGAAAGTATTCGGCCACCTTGAACTTTGCGACCTTTTGCCACATTTCAGGGTTCAAACATAAAGATATAAAACTGTATTTTTTTGTGAAGAATCAACAACAAGTGGGACACAATCATGAAGTTGAACGACATTTATTGGATATTTCAAACTTTTTTAACAAAAACTGAAAAATTGGGCGTGCAAAATTATTCAGCTCCCTTAAGTTAATACTTTCTAGTGCCACCTTTTGATGCGATTACAGCTGTATGTCGCTTGGGGTATGTCTCTATCAGTTTTGCACATCGAGAGACTGAATTTTTTTCCCATTCCTCCTTGCAAAACAGCTCGAGCTCAGTGAGGTTGGATGGAGAGCATTTGTGAACAGCAGTTTTCAGTTCTTTCCACAGATTATCGATTGGATTCAGGTCTGGACTTTGACTTGGCCATTCTAACACCTGGATATGTTTATTTTTGAACCATTCCATTGTAGATTTTGCTTTATGTTTTGGATCATTGTCTTGTTGGAAGACAAATCTCCGTCCCAGTCTCAGGTCTTTTGCAGACTCCATCAGGTTTTCTTCCAGAATGGTCCTGTATTTGGCTCCATCCATCTTCCCATCAATTTTAACCATCTTCCCTGTCCCTGCTGAAGAAAAGCAGGCCCAAACCATGATGCTGCCACCACCATGTTTGACAGTGGGTATGGTGTGTTCAGGGTGATGAGCTGTGTTGCTTTTACGCCAAACATAACGTTTTGCATTGTTGCCAAAAAGTTCAATTTTGGTTTCATCTGACCAGAGCACCTTCTTCCACATGTTTGGTGTGTCTCCCAGGTGGCTTGTGGCAAACTTTAAACAACACTTTTTATGGATATCTTTAAGAAATGTCTTTCTTCTTGCCACTCTTCCATAAAGGCCAGATTTGTGCAATATACGACTGATTGTTGTCCTATGGACAGAGTCTCCCACCTCAGCTGTAGATCTCTGCAGTTCATTAATAGTGATCATGGGCCTCTTGGCTGCATCTCTGATCAGTCTTCTCCTTGTATGAGCTGAAAGTTTAGAGCGACGGCCAGGTCTTGGTAGATTTGTAGTGGTCTGATACTTCTTCCAGTTCAATATTGTCGCTTGCACAGTGCTCCTTGAGATGTTTAAAGCTTGGGAAATCTTTTTGTATCCAAATCCGGCTTTAAACTTCTTCACAACAGTATCTCGGACCTGCCTGGTGTGTTCCTTGTTCTTCATGATGCTCTTTGCGCGTTTAACGGACCTCTGAGACTATCACAGAGTGCATTTATTTATACGGCGACTTGATTACACACAGGTGGATTGTATTTATCATCATTAGTCATTTAGGTCAACATTGGATCATTCAGAGATCCTCACTGAACTTCTGGAGAGAGTTTGCTGCACTGAAAGTAAAGGGGCTGAATAATTTTGCACGCCCAATTTTTCAGTTTTTGATTTGTTAAAAAAGTTTGAAATATCCAATAAATGTCGTTCCACTTCATGATTGTGTCCCACTTGTTGATTCTTCTAAAAAAAATACAGTTTTATATCTTTATGTTTGAAGCCTGAAATGTGGCAAAAGGTTGCAAAGTTCAAGGGGGCCGAATACTTTCACAAGGCACTGTTACATCAAGAGGTTGAAGCAGGGGACTGTTACGTACAAATAGAGGTTGGAGCAGGGGACTGTTACGTATATAGAGAGGTTGGAGCAGGGGACTGTTACATACATAAAGAGGTTGGAGCAGGGGACTGTTACATACATAAAGAGGTTGGAGCAGGGGACTGTTACATACATAAAGAGGTTGGAGCAGGGGACTGTTACATACATAGAGAGGTTGGAGCAGGGGACTGTTACATACATAAAGAGGTTGGAGCAGGGGACTGTTACATACATAAAGAGGTTGGAGCAGGGGACTGTTACGTACATAAAGAGGTTGGAGCAGGGGACAGTTACGTACCGATAGAGGTTGGAGCAGGGGACAGTTACGTACATAAAGAGGTTGGATCAGGGGACAGTTACGTACCGATAGAGGTTGGAGCAGGGGACAGTTACGTACATAAAGAGGTTGGATCAGGGGACAGTTACGTACCGATAGAGGTTGGAGCAGGGGACTGTTACGTACAGATAGAGGTTGGAGCAGGGGACTGTTACATACATAAAGAGGTTGGAGCAGGGGACTGTTACATACATAAAGAGGTTGGAGCAGGGGACTGTTACGTACAGATAGAGGTTGGAGCAGGGGACTGTTACATACAGATAGAGGTTGGAGCAGGGGACTGTTACGTACAGATAGAGGTTGGAGCAGGGGACTGTTACATACATAAAGAGTTTGGAGCAGACCTGGGTTGAACTGGCAACCCTCCAGTTGCTGGCTGGCCTCTCTAACTGCTAGGCTACCTGCCATCCCTTGCTGTCTTGTCACACTAACACTTCTTGCACAGTTTGACTAATACCCTACATCCTTTCACAGTGGGACTAAAACCCTATATTTTTTCACAGTGGGACTAAAACCCGATATTCTTTCACAGTGGGACTAAAACCCTATATTCTTTCACAGTGGGACTAAAACCCTATATTCTTTCACAGTGGGACTAAAACCCTATATTCTTTCACAGTAGGACTAAAACCCTATATTCTTTCACAGTGGGATAAAAACCTTACATTCTTTCACAGTGGGACTAAAATCCTACATTCTTTCACAATGGGACATAAACCCTACATCCTTTCACAGTGGGACTAAAACCCTACATCCTTTCACAGTGGGACTAAAACCCTACATCCTTTCACAGTGAGACTAAATGTCACACCTTGGTCTTAGTATTTTGTGTTTTCGTTAATTAGTTGGTCAGGCCAGGGTGTGACATGGGTTTATGTTGTTGTATTTCATAGTGGTTTTTTTTGTAGTATTTGGGATTGCGGCTGAGTAGGGGTGTTGTATAGGCTTGGCTGCCTGAGGCGGTTCTCAATCAGAGTCAGGTGATTCTCGTTGTCTCTGATTGGGAACCGTATTTAGGTAGCCAGGGTTTCACTTTGTATTTCGTGGGTGATTGTTCCTGTCTCTGTGTTAGTGTTCACCAGACAGGCTGTATAGGTTTTTCACGTTCCGTTTGTTGTTTTTTTGTATTTATAAGTTATTTCTTGTATCGTCATTAGTTCCATTAAAAACATGAGTAACCAACACGCTGCATTTCGGTCCGACTTTCTTTCGACATACGAAGAACGCCGTTACACTAAAACCCTACATCCTTTCACAGTGGGACTAAAACCCTACATCCTTTCACAGTGGGACTAAAACCCTACATCCTTTCACAATGGGACTAAAACCCTACATCCTTTCACAGTGGGACTAAAACCCTACATCCTTTCACAGTGGGACTGATACCCTACATCCTTTCACAGTGGGACTAAAACCCTACTTTATGCTCTGACACACGCAAACATCTATTATTGCAGTGTGGACATTCCAACTTCCTGTCAGTTTCGTCTCTCACCTCTTTAAACCCCCCATTTATGGCTGCTTCTCTCAAATTGTACACAATGGTGCATTGCTTTTTGGCCAGGGCCCTTAGGGCACACCACTATATATGGAATAGCATGCTATTTAGGGTGCATCCTCTGTGTTTCGGGTAGCTGAGAGCAGAGCCACAGCAGACGATCAAACAGAATGGCTTCAAAGTCCTCCACACCTCTTAACTTCCTACGGATATAGGGATAGGCCATACCATTGGGCCGACAAAATGCTACATACAGTATGAAGGTAATACATTTGTACTCTGTCAGGGTGTCACAAATAATCAGTTAAGTTTCAATCAAAACCAAAAACCCAAGTGTGTGTGTGTGTGTGTGTGTGTGTGTGTGTGTGTGTGTGTGTGTGTGTGTGTGTGTGTGTGTGTGTGTGTGTGTGTGTGTGTGTGTGTGTGTGTGTGTGTGTGTGTGTGTGTGTGTGTGTGTGTGTGTGTGTGTGTGTGTGTGTGTGTGTGTGTGTGTGTGTGTGTGTGTGTGTGTGTGTGTGTGTGTGTGTGTGTGTGTGTGTGTGTGTGTGTGTGTGTGTGTGTGTGTGTTTCTGATGCAAGTCTTGTACGATGATCTGTTTCTTAATAACACCTCCTTCTTTTCACACTTTCCTATTGTGGACATAAGAGGAAAAACAAGATGTTCCCGTTGATGTCCCAGCTTGTTGACAGACAGGAGATTAAGCACTAATCACTGAAGTGGCTGGCAACGCACACCCCTTCTCACAAATCAAATCAAACATGGACACACACACATGCATTTATACACGCAACCTACTTCCAAAACAAGACACTTGCACAAGGAGCGATTTGCCGATTTGCCCGGCCAGCCATGCATTAAATTAGTTAAATATCACTGGAGATGGGTTTGGTGTGATTGCATCACTTCTGGGTCAGCTGAGGTAGAGAAATCCCTCTGGTGGCTCTGTGCTTTCACACTCCAGGAAGTAAATCGGTCACTGGAGATGGCTCCGTTAGTGAGATCATGGAGAATCTATCCATTCAGATCCATCTCCTATTTATGTTTTAAAGGAATTGACCGGTGTTACTGAGGGGCTATGGTAACACACTCACACCGCCACATTGTCCCACTCTCTCTGTGGTTTAGGGAATAAATATCCCATTGAAGAATTACTGCTGTATGATGCGACAGATGTGTTCCTGGAGGAATGTACGATGCAAGAAGAACATTACATTACCACATACCCTGATCATATCCCAGTACAACCCGAACCCTAACATAACCCTAACCCTATCATTGCATTACCACACACCCTGATCATATCCCAGTTCAACCCTAACCCTAACATAACCCTAACTCTATCATTACATTACCACATACCCTGATCATATCCCAGTACAACCCTAACCCTAACATAACCCTAACACTATCATTACCACATACCCTGACCATATCCCAGTTCAACTCAAACCCTAACATAACCCTAACCCTATCATTACCACATACCCAGATCATATCCCAGTTCAACCCTAACCCTAACATAACCCTAACCCTATCATTACCACATACCCTGACCATATCCCAGTTCAACCCTAATCCTAACATAACCCTAACCCTATCATTACCACATACCCTGATCATATCCCAGTTCAACCCTAACCCTAACATTACATTACCACATACCCTGATCATATCCCAGTACAACCCTAACATAACCCTAACCCTAACATTACATTACCACATACACTGATCATATCCCAGTTCAACCCTAACCATATCATAACCCTAACCCTATCATTACATTACCACATACCCTGATCATATCCCAGTACAACCCTAACATAACCCTAACCCTAACATTACATTACCACATACACTGATCATATCCCAGTTCAACCCTAACCATATCATAACCCTAACCCTATCATTACATTACCACATACCCTGATCATATCCCAGTACAACCCTAACCCTAACATAACCCTAACCCTATCATTACATTACCACACACCCTCATTTGTTGGACTGGGAACAACCGTAACCATAACATAACCCTAACCCTATCATTACATTACCACACACCCTCATTTGTTGGACTGGGAACAACCGTAACCCTAACATAACCCTAACTCTATCATTACATTACCACACACCCTCATTTGTTGGACTGGGAACAACTGTAACCCTAACATAACCCTAACCCTATCATTACATTACCACACACCACCATTTGTTGGACTGGGAACAACCGTAACCCTAACATAACCCTAACTCTATCATTACATTACCACACACCCTCATTTGTTGGACTGGGAACAACCGTAACACTAACTTAACCCTAACACTATCATTACATTACCACACCCTCATTTGTTGGACTGAGAACAACTGTAACCCTAACATAACCCTAACCCTATCATTACATTACCACACACCACCATTTGTTGGACTGGGAACAACCGTAACCCTAACATAACCCTAACTCTATCATTACATTACCACACACCCTCATTTGTTGGACTGGGAACAACCGTAACCCTAACTTAACCCTAACACTATCATTACATTACCACACCCTCATTTGTTGGACTGAGAACAACTGTAACCCTAACATAACCCTAACCCTATCATTACATTACCACACACCATCATTTGTTGGACTGGGAACAACCGTAACCCTAACATAACCCTAACCCTATCATTACATTACCACCCACCACCATTTGTTGGACTGGGAACAACCGTAACCCTAACATAACCCTAACCCTATCATTACATTACCACCCACCACCATTTGTTGGACTGGGAACAACCGTAACCCTAACATAACCCGAACCCTATCATTACATTACCACACACCATCATGTGTAGGACTGGGAACAACCGTAACCCTAACATAACCCGAACCCCAACTATGGCTGTCACGGTGACGTATCACCTTCACACCAGCGGTCACGTGTCATGAAGGCAGTCAAATTCCACATGACCGTTTAGTCAAGGTAATTAGGCTTCCCCAAGCTCTGATGCATCTCATGGTCATTAGTTGCCTACCAAACTTGCTAATTGCCTGGTACTCAGCACTCTATTGTTCCTCTAATCACCCTGACCCTAATCCTAACCCTAAACCTTAACCCTAAACTATTACGCTAACCCTAAACCTTAACCTTAACCCTAACCCTAACCCTCACCCTAATCCTAACCCTAAACCTTTACCCTAAACTAATACCCTAACCCTAAACCTTAACCTTAACCCTAACCCTCACCCTGACCCTAATCCTAACCCCAAACCTTAACCCTAAACCATAACCCTAACCCTTAACACTAATCCTAATCCTAACCCTAAACCTTAACAATAAACCCTAACACTAACCCTAACCCTACACCTTAACCCTAACCCTAATCCTAACCCTAATCCTAACCCTAAACCTTAAGCCTAACCCTAAAACTTAACCCTAACCCTAACCCTAACCCTAATCCTAAACCTTAATTCTAACCCTAATCCTAACCCTAATCCTAACCCTAACCCTAAACCTTAACCCTAACCCTAACCCTAACCCTAACCCTAACCCTAACCCTAATCCTAACCCTAACCCTAAACCTTAACCCTAAAACTTAACCCTAACCCTAACCCTAACCCTAATCCTAAACCTTAATTCTAACCCTAAACCTTAACCCTAATCCTAACCCTAACCCTAAACCTTAACCCTAACCCTAACCCTAATCCTAACCCTAACCCTAAACCTTAACCCTAAACCTTAACCCTAACCCTAACCCTAATCCTAACCCTAACCCTAAACCTTAACCCTAAACCTTAACCCTAACCTGAACCCTAAACCCTAATCCTAACCCTAATCCTAACCCTAATCCTAACGCTAATCCTAACCCTAATCCTAACACTAAACCTTAAGCCTAACCCTAAAACTTAACCCTAACCCTAACCCTAATCCTAAACCTTAATTCTAACCCTAATCCTAACCCTAATCCTAACCCTAACCCTAAACCTAAACCCTAACCCTAAACCTAAACCATGATACGGCTGTTTGTCTGGATGCTGTGCCATTCTCATTCCAGTCTTTTTATAACAGTATTTTCCTCCCACTCTACCCCCTAAGATACCTATGGGTTTATGTGGTGCCTGTTGTAATCAAGCCGTGCATATTTGAGGTTGTATATTGATCTGAACCTGAGCACCTAATTACACAATTGCACAGACAATTGACCCAGATGTGGGTCTGATGCTTATCACATCAAGTTATATGTTAAAATGTTAAAATGTTTAAAGAGAGGTGGAGAGGTGGAGAGGTGGAGGGATAGAGGAAAAAGCAGATAGAAAGAGAGGAGAGATAGAGAGAGCGGCGAGAGAGGAGAGGGGAGAGAGAGGAGAGAAAGAGAGAGAGAAAGAGAGAGGAGAGAGAGGAGAGAGAGAGGAGAGAGGAGAGATGAGAGAGAGGAGAGGAGAGATGAGAGAAAGAGAGAAAGAGAGAAAGAGAGAGAGAGAGGGGGAGGGAGATGAGAGAGTGGAGAGAGGAGAGAAAGAGAGAGTGTCAGAGTGAGAGGTCTCTGAGTAGAATGGAAGTGATTGAGGCCAGAGATTATATCAGAGACATTCTAACCACTGAGTGTGCCTCACCACCAGGGAAACCAGCAGCTCACCACTGAAAGAGAACAACAACAGTCATTTCCTCTCCATGAAAAACACCTGGGGAAAGGTCTTATGACAGGGAAAATCTAAAATACAGTGCATTCAGAAAGGATTCCGACCCCTTGATTTATTCCACATTTTGTTAAATTAAATCCTTGTTCTAAAATAGATTAAATTAAAACTCACTACAAAGAAACTCACTAATCTTTATCAATCTACACACAACACCCCATAATGACATCACAATACTCCATTATTTACATAAGTATTCAGACTCTATCCCATGAGACCCAAAATTGAGCTCAGGTGCATCCTATTGCCATTGATCATCCTTGAGATGTTTATACAACTTGATTGGACCTGTGGTAAATTGAATTGATTGGACATTATTTGGAAAGTTACACATCTGTCTATACAAGGTCTCACAGTTGACAGTGCCCGTCAGAGCAAAAATCAAGCCATGAGGTTGAAGGAATTGTCTGTAGAGCTCCGAGACAGGATTGTGTCGAGGCATAGATCTAGGGAAGGGTACCAAAAAATGTCTGCAGCGTTGAAGGTCCCCAAGAACACAGTGGCCTCCATCATTCTTAAATGGAAGAAGTTTGGCTCCACCAAGAATCTTTCTTGAGCTGGCCTCCCGGCCAAACTGAGCAATCGGGGGAAAAGGGCACTGGTCAGGGAGGTGACCAAGACCTCGATGGTCACTCTGACAGAGCTCCAGAGTTACTCTGTGGAGATGGGAGAACCTTCCAGAAGTGGCCAGACGGAAGCTACTCCTCAGTAAAAGGCACATGACAGCCTGCTGTGAGTTTGCTAAAAAAGCACCTAAAGACTCTCAGACCATGAGAAACAATATTCTGTGGTCTGATGAAACCAAGCTTTAACTATTTGACCTGAATGCCAAGTGTCATGTCTGGAGGAAACCTGGCAGCAGCCCAATGGTCAAGCATGTTTGTGGAAGTATCATGCTATTTTTCAGCAGTAGGGTCTGGGAGACTAGTCAGGATCGAGAGAGAAATTAACAGAACAAAGTACAGAGAGATTCTTGAAGAAAAAGCACACAGCCAAGACAACCTAGGAGTGGCTATGGGACAAGTCTCTGAATGTCCTTGAGTGCCCCAGCCAGAGCCCATTCTTGAACCCAATCTAACATCTCTAGAGAGACCTGAAAATAGCTGTGCAGCGACGCTCCATGTCCAACCTGACAGAGCTAGAGATGATCTGTTGAGAAGAATGGGAGAAATTCCCCAAAGACAGGTGTGACAAGCTTGTAGTGTCATACCCAAGAAGACCTGAGGCTGTAATTGCTGCCAAAGGTGCTTCAACAAAGTACTGAGTAAAGGGTCTGAATACTTATGTAAATGTAATATTTACGTTTTTTATTAATAATACATTTTCAAAAGTTTCTAAAACCTGTTTTTGCTTTGTCATTATGGGGAATTGTGTATCGATTGATGAGAAAAAAAAAACAATTTAATCAATTTTAGAATAAGGCTGTAATGTAACAAAATGTGGAAAAAGTCAAGTGGTTTGAATACTTTCTGAACGCACCGAACATGTATATTTGGACAATCTTTCAGGTGTTACCTCATCTGTCTCAAATGATATTCCCATGTTCCTTACCGATTTAATGTAACCCTCGTTTCCCATCCTTCTATCTGCCAAGCCCATACCTGCTTAGCTTCAGATTCAGTGCAAAGCCAGAGGGACACACGCACACGCACACACGCATACGCACACACGCACACACGCACGCGCACACACACGCACACACACACACGCACACACACGCACACGCACACACACGCACACACACGCACACACGCACACACGCACACGCACACACGCACACGCACACACACACATACACACACACACACACACAGACCATGACCGCATCTCAATTACCTTTATGCAACATATTCTCCCTCAGGTCTTTCTTCTGACAGGTCCGTCTAGAATGGAACCTTCCATCATTCCATCATCCTGCTGCAGACATTCTAATCTCCACTGTCTGGAGTGGACGTGAATGACTGACTGTCACCATGGAGACACCCTAAAGAACAGTTTCACACTAGACTCATGTTGAGCTCTACATATTGAGCCGTACATCCCATTAAATTATTCAAATTCCTAAACCTATAGAGCCACATTAGACATAGAAGATGTCACAGAGGAGACCAGGAAGTAGCCTATACATACACTATATTACCAAAAGTATGTGGACACCCATTTATCGATCATCTCATTCCAAAATCATGGCATTAATATGAAGTTGGTCCCCCTTTTGCTGCTATTGCAGGCTCCACT
This sequence comes from Oncorhynchus masou masou, assembly GCF_036934945.1. NCBI lineage: Eukaryota > Metazoa > Chordata > Actinopteri > Salmoniformes > Salmonidae > Oncorhynchus > Oncorhynchus masou. The sequence continues at coordinate 86,738,546 of NC_088224.1, forward strand.
CTTCTGGGAAGGCTTTCCACTAGATGTTGGAACATTACTGCGGAGACTTGCTTCCATTCAGCCACAAGAGCATTAGTGAGGTCGGGCACTGATGTTGGGTGAAGAGGCCAGGCTCACAGTTGGTATTCCAAATCCTCCCAAAGGTGTTCGTTGAGGTCATGTCTCTGTACAGGCCAGTCAAGTTCTTCCACACCAATCTCGACAAACCATTACTGTATGGACCTCGCTTTGTGCATGGCTGCATCATCATGAAAGGGCCTTCCCCAAACTGTTGCCAGAAAGTTGGATGCACAGAACCATCTAGAATGTCATTGTATATTGAAGCGTGAAGATTTCCCTTCACTGGAACCATGAAAAACAGCCCCAGACCATTATTCCTCCTCCACCAAACTTTCCAGTTGGCACAATGTATTGGGGCAGGTAGCGTTCTCCTGTCATCCGCCAAACCCAGGTTTGTCCATCTGACTGCCAGATGGTGAAGAGTGATTCATCATTCCAGAGAACACATTTCCACTGCTCCAGAGTTCAATGGTGGCGAGCTTAACACCACTCCAGCCGACACTTGGCATTAGGCTTGTGTGTGGCTGTTCGGCCATGAAAACCCATTTCATGAAGCTCTCGAGGAACAGTTATTGTGCTGACGTTGCATCCAGAGGCAGTTTGGAACTCGGTTGTGAGTGTTGCAACAAAGGACAGATGACTAACTCGGCAGTCTAGTTCTGTGTACTTGCGTGGCCTACCACTTCGCGGCTGAGCCGTTGTTGCCCTTAAACGTTCCACTTCACAATAACAGCAATTACAGTTGACCGAGGCAGCTCTAACAGAGTATACATTTGACAAACTGACTTGTTGCAAAGGTGACATCCTGTGAAAGTCACGTTGAAGTGCCACGTTGAAAGTCACTGAGATCTTCTGTAAGGCCATTCCACTGCTAATGCTTGTCTACGTAGAAGTACATAGACGCCACAACTGACATTCTCAACAGCAGGTGGAAGGAGGAAGGGAGGGAGTGTGTGAAAGAGGGAGAGAGAGAGAAAAAGAGAGTATGAGTGTGTGAGAGAGGGAGAGAGAGAGTATGAGTGTGTGAAAGAGAGGGAGAGAGTGAGAGGGAGAGAGATATACAGGTATATACAGTATATATATATATATATAGAGAGAGAGAGAGAGAGAGAGAGAGAGAGAGAGAGAGAGAGAGAGAGAGAGAGAGAGAGAGAGAGAGAGAGAGAGAGAGATGGGCTTGGTGGTAAGGTGTATGACTTATTAAAATGTATGTACACAGAAAACAAGTGTGCAATATAAATTAAAAACCAAAGAACATAATTACTTTCACAACACCAAGGTGTGAGACAAGGCTGCAGTTTGAGTCCAAATCTTTTCAACATTTATATCAGTCAATTAGCAGACATGTTGGACCATTCTCCAGACCCAGGACTCACACTATTTGACACAGAAGTAGAATACCTGCTATATGCTGATAATTTGGTACTTCCATCACCAACCAAAGAATGTCTTCAACAGAACCTTTACATTCTAGAGAAATTGTGCCATATTCGGGCCCTGGCAGGAAATAAAAAATAAAAAACGAAAATCATGATGTTCCAAAAAAAAAACAGATGTCAGAAACACAAATATAAATTCACAACACCATCATTGAAAACACTAAAAAGTGCTCAAACTTTTGTCTGACCATATCTGCATCGGGAAACTTTAATATGGCAGTGAATGCACTCAAAGAAAAAGCCCACAGAGAGTTGTATGCAATAAAAATGTAATTACTCAATATCAACATCCCAATTAGAATTTGGACCCAAATATTTGACATTGTAATCCTACCAATAGCGCTTTACGGAAGTGAGGTTTGAGTGTCACTCAATAAACTGGAGTTTAATATGCAGGACAAACATTCAATTAAATTCCTACATGCATAATTCTGTTGTAAAATTGAGAGAAATACACCAACTAATGCATGTAGGCCAGAACTGGGCCTTTTTCCAGTGGTAATGAAAACACAGAAAAGATCATAAAAATGTTGGCTACATCTAAACTCAAGTCTACAATTTTAAGCACTTCAAACCCAAGAGCTGAGCCCAGAAACGAGCGCCCTCTCAGTCAGCTGGTGTTGGACCTCACCAACCAAGCTGAGCCCAGAAACGAGCGCCCTCTCAGTCAGCTGGTGTTGGACCTCACCAACCAAGCTGAGCCCAGAAACGAGCGCCCTCTCAGTCAGCTGGTGTTGGACCTCACCAACCAAGCTGAGCCCAGAAACGAGCGCCCTCTCAGTCAGCTGGTGTTGGACCTCACCAACCAAGCTGAGCCCAGAAACGAGCGCCCTCTCAGTCAGCTGGTGTTGGACCTCACCAACCAAGCTGAGCCCAGAAACGAGCGCCCTCTCAGTCAGCTGGTGTTGGACCTCACCAACCAAGCTGACACCAGCACTGCTTCAAAAGAAAGAATTACAATAAACAAAATCATGAACCAATCAAAGGACTCATATTTACAACATTGGAAAAACAAAAGAAAATCCCAAAGCCGACTAAATTGCTATCTGACCTTAAACAGAGAATGTGAATTGGCTTCGTGACCACCAATTGGCAATAGAAACCGGCAGACATAAAATACATGGCTACCCAAAGAGGAGCGCATGTGGTCTCTGCACGACCGGGGAGGTAGAAACAGACATGCGCTTTGTCCTTTACCGTAAGAAATATTCTTTAGCAAGTGATTCATTATTCACAGAAATTACTACATTGATTCCAAATTTTTACTTATAAAACCTTAATGAAAAACTAAAAATACTAATGGGCAAAGGCGCAATGGCTCCTCTTGCAGCCAAATATGTATTTGCCTGCCACAGCCTGAGAGACACTGAATAATAAACAGTAACTTATTTATTAGAAGTATTTTTGTTATTACCATTGTTATTACTATTGTTATTGTTGTTGTGATTATCATTCCCAAATAGTAGTTGTATGGGTAGTAGGGGTGATGGTAATGATAGCAGTTTAATGATGGTGGTGGTGGTAGTAGTAGAAGTAATGATGATGGTAGTTGTAGTACTGATGTAATTGTGAAGATGACAGTTATTTAGTTATAAGTTAGTTTTAGTTTCATGTTTCATGTTTAGCTTTTTATATAAATTACATTTCTACTATTGACCGCTACCATTGTGTCATTGTTATTTTTGAATTTGATTTCATATTATTATTTACTACCATTTTATATTATTATTTGTTATTGTTTATAATTTTTTACAATGTATATTGTATACATTGTTGCTTTGGCAATATTGACACAATGTTTTTCATGTAAAGCAGCTTGAATATACATTTGAATTTGAGAGAAAGGGAGAGAGAGAGAGAGAGACTTTTGTCTTTTTGTGTTTCTTTAATGAAACATTCTCATTTCATTAAAAACTCACCACCCCCCCTTAAAATAAAACACCAAAATATATCCTGTACTGCATACGTACCATACAAACCTTTCCCTCTACCACACGATACAAAACAAACCCACACATCACAATAACCAAAAAACATTACCACTTCTACAACCATCTTCCCCAGCTATACAGACAGCCCCCCCAACACACCATATCTCCTGAAACATCAACACTTTTATCATTCTATAGAACTCAAATTTAACCCTAAGATGCACACAGACCATCCCATTACATTTCAGTAAAGGGTCTGTTATCCCCCCATCTTTGACACTGTTCCTCCTTGTTAGCCAAATAGCCAACTTCGCCTGAGCAAACAGACAATTCAACAAAACACATTTGGCCATCTCTTAATTTGAATACCTGTACCCCGTTATAAACATCCCAAGAGTAAACTCCACCCCCAGCTTCTCACACAAACATCCCAACAGTAAACTCCACCCCCAGCTTCTCACACAAACATCCCAAGAGTAAACTCCACCCCCAGCTTCTCACACAAACATCCCAACAGTAAACTCCACCCCCATCTTCTCAAACAAACATCCCAACAGTAAACTCCACCCCCAGCTTCTCACACAAACATCCCAACAGTAAACTCCACCCCCAGCTTCTCACACAAACATCCCAAGAGTAAACTCCACCCCCAGCTTCTCACACAAACATCCCAACAGTAAACTTCACCCCCAGCTTCTCACACAAACATCCCAACAGTAAACTCCACCCCCAGCTTCTCACACAAACATCCCAAGACTAAACTCCACCCCCAGCTTCTCACACAAACATCCCAAGAGTAAACTCCACCCCCAGCTTCTCACACAAACATCCCAACAGTAAACTCCAACCTCAGCTTCTCACGCAAACATCCCAACAGTAAACTCCACACCCAGCTTCTCACACAAACATCCCAACAGTAAACTCCACCCCCAGCTTCTCACACAAGCATCCCAAGAGCAAACTCCACCCCCAGCTTCTCACACAAACATCCCAACAGTAAACTCCACCCCCAGCTTCTCACACAAACATCCCAAGAGTAGACTCCACCCCCAGCTTCTCACACAAACATTCCAACAGTAAACTCCACCCCCAGCTTCTCACACAAACATCCCAACAGTAAACTCCACCCCAGCTTCTCACACAAACATCCCAACAGTAAACTCCACCTCCAGCTTCTCAAACAAACATCCCAACAGTAAACTCCACCCCCAGCTTCTCACACAAACATTCCAACAGAGACATTAATGGCGTTAACCTGGAGCACACAGAAAACACATGAATCACAGTTTCTTTCATAACACAGAAAGGACACCCCTGCCCGATTCCCGGTTCAACCCGTACCAACCAGCTGTTAGCGGCCAGGGCTCCATGAAGAATCCTCCATTGGAGGTCCCCTGACCTCTTTGGTACAGGGGGTTTATAAAGCCCCTCCATCTATTAACCACCATACTCTCCACCCCACAGCTGCCAGGTCCTCAGCACTGCAGAGTAAAAATCAGAGAGACCTGCTGGACTCAGCCTCTTTAGCTTCATGAGGAACAGCTGCCGGTCCAACCCTAATCTGCCAGCTCTCCTCAGCAGTGTGCATACAGGTTCCCTCCAGCCGACATCAGTATGCTACCGGCGGGGGCGATGATGACAGCCAGTTTATGCCACAGGGAAGATGCCACCAGGTTGTTGATGATCAGCACTCTCCCTCTATATGACACCTGGGACAGGAGCCACCTCCACCTGGCCGGACTTGACACCACTGCCTGTGGCAGCCCCTTCCAGTTCTGCCTGACCAACCTCTCCGTGCCCAGGTACACCCCCAACACTTTAAGCCCTTCACAACCCCACTGCAAACGCCCTGGAAGCAGAGGAGGGGCCCTATCCCCCCATGCCTCTCATAACAAAGCTTTGCTCTTTCCCAGTACACCATCAGACTGGTCTCTAGTGCCTGCATATCCTGACCATCACAGGAACATCATCTGCAGTAATATCTAACAAGTAATCTAACCTAACAATTTCACAACAACTACCTTATACATACGTGTAAATGAATGAATAAGAGTATGTACATAAAGATATGAGTGAGTGATGGCCAAACGGCAAAGGCAAGATGCAGTAGATGGTATAGAGTACAGTAAATACATAAGAGATGAGTAATGTAGAGTATGTGAACATTATATAAATGTTATATACATTATATAAATGTAAACATTATACTTCATTATATAAAATAAGTAGTATTTTTTTGTTGTCGTAGTTTTCTATTCAATGCCATTACAGTATCCATTGACTTAGGACTCAAATTGCAGTTCCTATGCCTTCCACTAGATGTCAACATTCTTTTAGAAATTGTTTCAGGCTTGTATTCTGAAAAAATGAGGGAGTAAGAGCAGTCTGAATGAGTGAACCCTGCCGTGTCATAGAGCGTTTTCATAAAGCACGACCAGGAGAGTGCCTTTCTTGTTTACCTTTTATATTGACAACGTCCGGTTGAAATATTATTGATTATTTAGGCTAAAAACAACCTGAGGATAGAATATAAACATTGTTAGACATGTTTCTATAAACTTTACGGATACAATTTTGATTTTAGGTCTGCCTGTTGTGACTGCTTTTGAGCCTGTGGATTACTGAAGAAAACAAGTGAAGAAAACAGATCTTTTTGGATATAAAGATAGACTTTATCGAACAAAAGGAACATTTATTGAATAGATTAACCTGTTACATCTATGGGGGCGCTATTTCATTATTGGATAAAAAAACGTGCCCGTTTTAAGCGCAATATTTTGTCACAAAAAGATGCTCGACTATGCATATAATTGACAGCTTTGGAAAGAGAACACTGACGTTTCCAAAACTGCAAAGATATTGTCTGTGAGTGCCCCAGAACTGATGCTACAGGCGAAACCAAGATGAAACTTCAAACAGGAAATGAGCAGGATTTTTGAGGCTCTGTTTTTCATTGTCTCCTTATATGGCTGTGAATGCGCAAGGAATGAGTCTGCCCGATCTATCGTTTCCCCAAGGTGTCTGCAGCATTGTGACGTATTTGTAGGCATATCATTGGAAGATTGACCATAAGAGACTACATTTGCCAGGTGTCCGCCCGGTGTCCTCCGTCGAAATTGGTGCGTCATCTTCAACTGCACGTCTTTTTCCAAGCGATTCACAGGAGAAAGTAGACATTCAAGAACTATATATCAATGAAGAGATATGTGACAAACACCTTGAGGATTGATTCTAAACAGCGTTTGCCGTGTTTCAGTCGATATTATGGAGTTAATTTGGAAAACAGTTCGCCGTTTTGATGACTGAATTTTCGTTTTTTTTTTGGTACCCAAACGTGATGTACAAAACGGAGGGATTTCTCCTACACAAAGAATCTTTCAGGAAAAACTGAACATTTGCTATGTAACTGAGAGTCTCCTCATTGAAAACATTCGAAGTTCTTCAAAGGTAAATGATTTTATTTGAATCCTTTTCTGCTTTTGTGCAAATGTTGCCCGCTAAATGCTACGCTAAATGCTACACTAGCTATCAATACTCTTACACAAATGCTTGTTTTGCTATGGTTCAAAAGCATATTTTGAAAATCTGAGATGACAGTGTTGTTAATTAACCTCTTGAAACTCCCCATCCCGGATCCGGGATTGTGACTAAGCCTCAGGCTCATTAGCATAACGCAACGTTAACGATTTCTGAAAATCGCAAATAAAATTAAAATAATGCGTTTGCTCTCAAGCTTAGCCTTTTCTTAACAACACTGTCATCTCAGATTTTCAAAATATGCTTTTGAACCATAGAAATTGACTAATTTGTGTAAGAGTATGCAAAGCTAGCATAGCATTTTGTGTAGCATGTAGCACGCAACATTTTCACAAAAGCCAGATAACCAAATAAATAAAATCATTTACCTTTGAAGAGCTTCTGATGTTTTCAATGAGGAGACTCCCAGCCACATACCAGATGCGCAGTGTTTCCTGAAAGCGTCTGTGTGTAGGAGAAATCGTTCCGTTTTCTACATTGCGCCTGGCTACCGAAACGAACCGAAAATGCAGTCACCTACAACGTGAAACTTTTTCCGGATTAACTACATAATATCGACCGAAACATGGCAAACGTTGTTTGGAATCAATCCTCAAGGTGTTTTTTCACATATCTCTTCATTGACATGCAGTTCGTGGAAGCTTGCTTCTCTCTCTGTGCCCCATGGAAAAATACTGGCAGGTGACTTTGCGCACCAATTTCGGCGCAGGACACCGGGCGGACACGTGGTAAATGTGGTCTCTTATGGTCAATCTTCCAACGATCTGCCTACAAATACGTCACAATGCTGCAGACACCTTGGGGAAACGACAGAAAGGGCAGACTCATTCCTCTTGCGTTCACAGCCATATAAGGAGATCATGAAAGACAGAGCCTCAAAAATCCTTGTCATTTCCTGGATGCCAAGTCATCTTGGTTTTGCCTGAAGCTCACGTTAAAGGGCACGCACAGAGAAGATATTTGTATTTCTGGACACGTCAGAGTGTTTTCTTTCGAACAGTAGCAATTATATGCATAGTCGAGCATCTTTCTGTGACAAAATATCTTGTTTAAAACGGGAACGTTTTTCTTCCAAAAATGAAATAGCGCCACCATAAGTGTAAGAGGTTAACAAAAGTCTAAGCTTGAGAGCAAATATATTTACTTCATTTCATTTGCGATTTTCATGAATAGTTAACGTTGCGTTATGCTAATGAGCTTGAGGCTCTAAATAGGATCCCGAATCCGGGTTTGCTTGACGCAAGAAGTTAAAGTGGCTAGTGATACATTTATTACATCAATTTTTCCATTATTAAAGTGGCTAGTGTTGAGTCAGTAGGTTGGCAGCAGCCACTCAATGTTAGTGATGGCTGTTTAACAGTCTGATGGCCTTGAGATAGAAGCTGTTTCTCAGTCTCTCGGTCCCTTCTTTGATGCACCTGTACTGACCTCGCCTTCTGGATGATAGCGGGGTGAACTGGCAGTGGCTCGGGTGGTTGTTGTCCTTGATGATCTTTTTGGCCTTCCTTTCACATCGGGTGGTGTAGGTGTCCTGGAGGGAAGTTAGTTTGCCCCCGGTGATGCAGAACTCACTACCCTCTGGAGAGCCTTACAGTTGTGGGCGGAGCAGTTTCCCAACATGATGCTCTCGATTGTGCATCTGTAAAATTTTGTGAGTGTTTTTGGAGACAAGCCAAATTTATTCAGCTTCTTGAGATTGAAGAGGCACTGCTGTGCCTTGTTCACCACGCTGTCTTTGTGGCTGGACTATTTCAGTTTGTCCGTGATGTGTATGCCGAGGAACTTAAAACTTTCCACCCTCTCCACTACTGTCCCATCGATGTGGATAGGGGGCTGCTCCCTCTCCTGTTTCCTGAAGTCCACAATCATCTCCTTTGTTTTATTGACATTGAGAGTGAGGTTATTTTCCTGACACCACACTCCGAGTGCCCTCACGTCCTTACTGTAGGCCGTCTCATCATTGTTGGTAATCAAGCCTACTACTGTAGTGTCGTCTTCAAACTTGATGATTGAGTTGGAGGTGTGCATGGCCACGCAGTCATGGGTGAACAGCGAGTACATGAGAGGGCTGAGAACACACCCTTGTTGGGCCCCAGTGTTGAGGATCAGTGCCATAGAGATTTTTACCTACCCTCACCACCTGAGGGCGGCCCGTCAGGAAGTCCAGGACCCAGTTGCACAGAGCGGAGTCGAGACCCAGGGTCTCAAGCTTAACAACGAGTTTGGAGGGTACTATAGTGTTAAATGCTGAGCTGTAGTTAATGAACAGCATTCTTACATAGGTCTTCCTCTTTTCCAGACGGGTTAGGGCAGTGTGTATTGTGATTGCGATTGTGTCGTCTGTGGACCTATTGGGGCGGTAAGCAAACTGGAGTGGGTCTAGGGTGTCAGGCAGGGTGGAGGTGATATGGTCCGTGACTAGTCTCTCAAAGCACTTCATGATAATGGAAGCGTCTCCTTAAGCGCTACCTGTGGGAGTTCCTGTCTAAGACACCTAAATAGAACCCCCCTCTCTCTCCCTGTGTTTTTTACATACACATTTATAAACCCACATTGTTAATTTCTGCTTTTACAACAAGCAGCCTACCCCTACATACCTCCATTGAGGAACACATTTTTACAGACAGACCCGGTACAAGAAGGACTACCACCCCTGCACTAAAATTTGTCCCATGGTTTAACACACTTGCCCCTTTCCACCAGAGCCCCCAATCGACTTCATTCAACACATCACTATGCGTCTCCTGCAGAAACAACACCTGTATTTTTTGTTTGTTTTACATATTCACCCAACACTTTCCCGCATATCTGGTGCCATTTATATTGAGTGATCCAACCCAAAGAGTCTCCATAAAAAGTTGGAGAAGAACCAGCAAAGATGAGACCAATAGCAAAGCTCAAAAAGCCCCTGTGCCAGAAAGAAACTGTACATCTATACACTGTCTGAAGGTAGACCTTTACACAATGTTGTTACCCACTTCCTCAACCTCAACCATTTCCTGGGTCAGGGGACACCATGCCCCTCATTTTTCATAGCATGATAAGCTGATCTTACAAACTTCCTCGGATCAAAAGCCTCAAGATGAACTTTTTTCCCTTTGGTCTCATTCAACAACCTTGTCAGTTCCCTCAAAGTTTTTTTGACCCTTGACCCTCTGCTTGACTCGCTGTCAGCTCCAGACCCATTGAAGAGGAGTCTGAAAGAAATAATTACTCATTGTCCTCTTCCTCAGACTAACTTTCCTCTTCATCTCCATCTCCCATGCTGACCACCTGCCCTTCCTCTCTGGTCAGGGCCTCCCCCCAGCACCAGGCAAAGGTTCCACGGTGCCTTTGACCACACCCTTTTTCCTTTTCCTCTTGACACCCTCCTCCTCTCCCCTAGTCTCTTACACTTCCCCACTATACTCTCCTCATCCGCTAGCATAGCATGATTAGACCCAGTGTCACGACTTCTACCGAAGTCGGTTCCTCTCCTTGTTCGGGCGGTGTTCAGTGGTCGACGTCACCAGTCAACCAGCCATCGCCGATCCATTTTTTTCATTTTCCATTTGTTTTGTCTTGTTTTCCCACACACATGGTTTTCATTCCCTCATTATATGTTCTGTATTTAACCCTCTGTTACCCACATGTCTTTGTGTGGAATTGTTTGTTGTAAGTACTTAGGCACATTGTTGTCTGGTGCGTCACGGGTTTTGTACCCATACGTTGTTATTCGTGGAGACATTGGCCTGAGGGGGATAAACACCCTTTTCTCATCTGGAATGACCAGCGCAATCTGGAGTACATCCAGGGGGGCAAGGGACTGAACCCTCGCCAGGCACGATGGGCCATGTTTTTCACTCATACTGACAGACCAGGTTCCCAGAATGTGAAGGCAGACGCACTGTCCCGGCTGTATGACACAGAGGAGCGGCCCATGGATCCCACCCCCATACTCCCGGCCTCCTGCCTGGTGGCGCCGGTAGTGTGGGAGCTGGACACAGACGTTGAGGAGGCGCTATGTGCAGAGCCCACTCCCCTCCAGTGTCCTGCTTGGCGTCTGTACGTTCCGTCTGCTGTCCGTGACCGGCTGATTGGGCCCACACGTCACCCTCCTCTGGTCATCCAGGCATCGGTCGGACCGGCTCTAGACCCAAAACCTACCTCTCCACCTGCCCTGCTGGAAGCTGGGTCCACGGTTTGTGGGGCCATTTAAAGTCCTGAGGAGACTGAACGAGGTGAATTACAGGTTACAGCTTCCCCCCCTATTACCGTATTAACCCCTCGTTCCATGTGTCTCTCCTCAGGCCGGTGGTGGCTGGCCCGCTCCAGGAGTCTGAGGTGCAGGAGGTTCCTCCGCCCCCTCTGGACATTGAGGGGGCCCCGGCGTACTCCATTCGCTCCACACTGGATTTGAGGCGTCGGGCAAGGGGCCTTCAGTACTTCGTGGACTGGGAGGGGTATGGTCCAGAGGATAGATGCTGTTTTCCGAATGGAGGACGTGTTGGACCCTTCAATGCTGCGGGAGTTCTACCGTCCCCGTCCGGATCTCCCTGCACCTCGCCCTCCGGGTCGTCCCTGAGGCCAGTGTCAGTGCGCTGCTGGAGCCGCGCGTCAAGGGGGGAGTACTGTCACGACTTCTACCGAAGTCGGTTCTTCTCCTTGTTTGGGCGGTGTTCGGCGGTCGACATCACCGGTCTTCTAGCCATCGCCGATCCATTTTTCATTTTCCATTTGTGTTCCTTTGTTTTCCCACACACCTGGTTTTCATTCCCTCATTATGTGTTGTCTATCTAACCTTCTGATCCCCCTATGTCTTTGTGCAGAATTGTTTGTTGTAAGTGCTTGTGCAAATTGTTGTCTGGTGCGCGACGGGTTCTGTACCCATACGTTGTTATTCTGAATGCCGGGGGTTTTGTATATTAACTTCTTATGGTATAGGGGACGCTTGCGTCCCACTTGGCCAAAAGCCAGGGAAATTTCAGCGTGGCAAATTCAAATAAAATGATAGAAAAATCTAACTTTCGTTAAATCACACATGTAAAATACTAAATCAAAGCTACACTTCCTGTGAATAAAGGCAACATGTCAGATTTTTAAAAGGCTTTTCGGCGAAAGCATAAGAAGCTATTATCTAATGATAGCACAACAGTAAACAAAGAGAGTAGCATATTTTAACCCTGTGGGCGCTACACAAAGCGCAGAATAAAATATAAAACATGCCTTAACTTTGACGAGCTTATTTTGTTGGCACTCCAATATGTCCCATAAACATCACAATTGGTCCCTTTGTTCGATTAATTCCATCCATACATATCCAAAATGTCCATTGATTTGGCGCGTTTGATCCAGAAAACAAATATCTCAAAAGTTGGCTGTAAACTTTGCCAAAACATTTCAAACTACTTTTGTAATAAAACTTTAGGTATTTTTAAATGTTAATAATCGATCAAATTGAAGACGGGTCTATCTGTTTTCAATAGAGGACGAGAGAAAACTAACGCTACTTTTCAAGTCTTCAAGCCATTTCCTAGCTGGCCGTACTTCTTCATTGCACAAAGGAATAACCTCAACCAAATTCCAAAGACTGGTGACATCCAGTGGAAGCGGTAGGAACTGAAAACAAGTGCCTAAGAAATATATTTTCCCAATGAGAACTCACTGAACAGACAGAGACATTAAAAAAAATCTGAACAGTTAGTCCTATGGGTTTTGCCTGCTACATAAGTTTTGTTATACTCACAGACATGATTCAAACAGTTTTAGAAACGTCAGAGTGTTTTCTATCCACATCCACTAATAATATGCATATCTTATATTCTTGGCATGAGTAGCAGGAAGTTGAAATTGGGCACGCTATTTATCCAAAAGTGAAATTACTGCCCCCTATACCTTAAGAAGTTTTAAACTGCTCCGGTTATTACCCAGTTCTGCTCTCCTGCGTCCGACTTCTCTGCCACCAGTTACGCACCGCTTACACCCAGCCTCAGCTACCCCACCATCTTCAGCCTGACTAGACCCAGCCTCAGCCCTACCAATATACATAGCCTGAATAGACCCAGACTCAGCTATCCCAATATACATAGCCTGACTAGACCCAGCCTCAGCTACCCGACCATCTTTAGCCTGACTAGACCCAGCCTCAGCTACCCCAATATACATAGCCTGACTGGACCCAGCCTCAGCTACCCCAATATACATAGCATGACTAGGCCCAGCCTCATCTACACAACCATCCCTGGCATGACTAGGCCCAGCCTCATCTACACAACCATCCCTGGCATGACTAGGCCCAGCCTCTGCTGTCTGCATCTCATTGCCCCTTGCACGTTGACTTCGATTTCCCCCACTGGCGCTTGTACCCTCACCTTGTCTATGGCCTTTATGTGGGCACGCAAAGCTCTTATCCCCAAATCCCCACACTAAAAACACCGTAGACTATCTGTGCTGGCAAACCATGCTTAGAGCCCCTCAACATGCCTCACTTTAAAATGCGCATTTTAGCTGTTGCTCATTGCTACTCAGAAACATGAACACTTGCCTCCAGAACGAAACAACATGCTTAATGTCATCTGCCTGAAAACCTGCTAACACGAAAACCTCTGGCAAACTTACCAAAACAACTCAGCTCATCAAATTTGTAACTACCACCCCTGTCGAAGGGGTAGAAAGAGGTGAAATTGGCACCAACACCCCTTACAAATATTAAACTAGCAATGAGCCTACCAACCAAATGTACTCTTTTCATGAACACAACCACAGCTTTGTTTATTCTAGAAGCGGAATGTATAAATTCAGCTCCTACCTGTTCACCGCTAGGCTGAGAACCCATCACGCACCCTCAATTTTGAAAGAACCTGTGAATACCGCGAAAACAAATTGTGCATTAACCCTCCACCATAGTAAATAAAATTGAAAAAAATACCAAAGAAAAAAGACCAAAGACAGAATCAAGAAAGTTATGTAGGACACAGCCCTCCACACCAAACACTCAAAGAGAGAGAGAGAGAGAGAGAGAGAGAGAGAGAGAGAGATTCTCATTAAGTGTGCTATTTTCTTCCACTGTTCAGAGGAATAATGATGAGTAGAGGAAGTTTGCTGTGTGTCTGTAATGCCTGTAATGGCTGTAATCTAGTGTCTAAATGTTGGAGAGAGACTGCAATTCCTTCACAATTATCCAGAGAGGAAAAAGTCATCCTTCCTATCATGGACATGCTCTCTATTTTTGTCTCTGTCTGTCTCGTATTCTCCTGTTGTGTCTCTATCTGTCTCACCTTTCTCCATGCATCGCTCTCTCTCCCTTTCTCTCTTTGTGTTTCTCTCTCCCCCTCTTTGTTTCTCTCTCACACTCTATTTTTCTCTCTCTCCCTTTCTCTCTTTGTGTTTCTCTCTCCCCTCTCTCTGTGTCTCTTTATCCCCCTCTTTGTTTCTCTCTCACACTCTATTTCTCTCTCTCCCCTTCTCTCGTTGTCTCTCTTCTACCAAACTCTCTTTGTGTTTCTCTCTACCCCTCTATCTTTGTCTCTCTCAACCTGACTCTCTTTGTGTCTCTCTCTCCCCCTCTATCGTTGTCTCTCACTCTCCCTCTCTCTTGTCTCTCTCCCCCTCTTTCTTTGTGTCTCTCTCCACGTTTGCCATTGTGTCTTTCTATTCACTTTTGTCTTTGTGTCTCCATCCCCCTCTCTCTTTGTGTCTCTGTCTGTCTCACCCTCTCTCTTTGTGTCTCCATCCCCCTCTCTCTTTGTGTCTCTGTCTGTCTCCCACTCTGTCTTTGTTCTCTCTCTCTCTAACACTCTCTCTTTGTCTCTCCTTCTACCAAACTCTCTTTGTTTTTTTTCTAGCCCTCTATCGTTGTCTCTTTCTCAATCTGTCTCTCTTTGTGTCTCTCTTCCTCTCTCTTTGTGTCTCTCTCTCCCCCTCTTTTTTTGTGTCTCTCTCTCCCCCTCTATGTTTCTCTTTCGCCCCCTCTCACTTTGCCTCTCTTTATCTCCCTCTCTCCTCATGTTTCCTTGTCTCTCTCCCCTCTCGCTTTGTGTGTCTCTCTCCCTCTGCCTCTCTTTGTGTCTCTCTCTACCCCTCTCTTTTGTCTCTCTCTCTACCACTCTCTCTCTGTGTCTCTCTCACCCTCTCTCTTTCTCTCTCTTTCCTTCTCTCTATTTGTGTCTCTCTCTCCCCCTCTATCTGTGTCTCTCTCACCCTCTCTCTGTATCTCTTTCTCCTCATCTCTCTTTGTCTCTCTCTCCCATTCTATCTTTGTGCGTCTCTCTCTACCACTGTTTCTTTGTCTCTATTTCTCCTCGCTCTCTTTCTGTGTCTCTCTCCCCATCTCTCTTTGTGTCTCTCACACTCCTCCTCTCTCTTTGTTTTTCTCTCCCCCTCTCTATTTGTCTCTCTTTCCCTCTCTCTCTCCCCCCTCTCTTTGTCTCTCTCTCCCCTTTTCTCTTTTTGTGTCTCTTTTTCTCCCCATCTCTCTCTTTCTCTCTCTCCTCTCTCTTTGTGTCTCTCTCTCCCCTCTCCCTTTGTGTCTTTCTCTCTCCCACTCTCTCTCTGTGTCTCTCCCATCCCTCATTTGTGTTTCTCTCTCCCCCTCTCCCGTGTCTCTCTCTCCCCCTCTCTCTTTGTGTCTCTCTCTCTTAACGTTTGTCTTTGTGTTTCTCTCCCCCTCTCTCTCTGTGTCTCTCATGCTCTCTCTTTCTCTCTCTTTCCTTCTCTCTCTTTGTGTGTCTCTCTCCCCCTCTCTCTTTGTGTATCTCTCTCTCCCCCTCTGTCTTTGTGTATCTCTCTCTCCCCCTCTGTCTTTGTGTATCTCTCTATCCCCCTCTCTCTTTGTTTCTCTCTCCCTCTCTCTCTCTCTCTTTCTCTTTCACCCCCTCTCTCTTTGTCTCTTTCTCCCCATCTCTCTTTGTGTCTCTCCTTCTCCTTGTTTGTCTTTGTGTCTCTCTCTCTCCATGTTTGTTTTTGTGTCTCTCTCCCCCTCTCTTTGTGTGTCTCTCTGTCCCCTCTCTATTTGTGTCTCTCTCCCCCTGTCTCTCTGTGTCTCTGTCTCTCTCCCCCTCTCTGTGTGTCTCTTTCTACCCTCTCTCTTTGTGTATCTCTCCCTCCCCCTCTCCACTCCCAGGTTCATTGTTTTTGCAGTGTTAAAGGAGACTTGATGCCTTTAAGTGTGTGCGTCTTAGTAAACGCTTATCAGTGCATGTCCGTAAGTGTATACTTCCTTATTTAGTGTACACTCTTTAGTTTGAGTGTATAGTGTGCTATAGTCACCAGTGTTCTCCATTGTCCCTATAATCCTAGCATGATGTCTGTCTCCTAAAGACTTCACCATATTGATTGTCTGTACGAAGCCTCTACACGCTCCTAAGGAAGGTGACATCATGACCCCGTATTTTATCACCATGTCCGTTTCCTGCAATGCCTCCACAAACCACTACAAACATCTCTCCCATTGACTTTGACCTTGTTTTAGTTTAAAAAAACAAAACTAATTCAACTACAAAGGTGTTTGTGTTAGAAATGGATATATAATGACTGCTTTCTTTTTCTGTTTTTACTCTGTTTTAGTAGATGTGTCATTTTTCCCTCCCAAACCAAATTCCTTTGGTTTTGCTCGTCAGTGTTAATAGTTGTCGCACAGCTTTACCATCTGCTTGACACCATGTACGTGCTTTTACCACTAATGTAATCCCATTCAGTAAAGGGAATCCGGATGTTTTTTTCAGGGTTGAGCAACTGGTGGCCAACAGATAATATATTTAAACTAAATGGAACTCAGTCGGGGTCTTAATTTACTGTTGAGAGTTAGAATAGTAGAATACACAAGGTGGAATTTACAAATGTATCAGCAGTTTTCTTACGTCAGTCACTGGCAGTCACTCAATTAGCCCATGTCGGCTAACATTTTTTAGATTAGTACATTTTTTTTTTAAATTTTTTTTATTGAATGTCCGAAACATGCAATATACCTGCAGTGAAGCCGCTCAACAACTACACCACACCAGTCATCCAACAGACTCCCATTCAGAACGACACACATTAGCATCCAGGGTCAATGCCCTGCTCAATGGCACGTTGACAGATCTCCCACCAGGTCAAAAAACGTGAACCTGAACCCTCTAAGGTCCCCCCACAGTTCCGCAATAGCTGTCCCTCAACCATTCGGGACCCCTCCCACAGTCCCCCCATGATGAAAAAATAATAAGAATCCATTCCAACCCCCAAGAACCCCCCAATGCTCCAGCAACCAAGAACCCCCCAATGCTCCAACAACCAAGAACCCCCCAATGCTCCAGCAACCAAGAACCCCCCAATGCTCCAACAACCAAGAACCCCCAATGCTCCAAAAACCAAGAACCCCCAATGCTCCAACAACCAAGAACCCCCCAATGATCCAACAACCAAGAACCCCCAATGCTCCAACAACCAAGAACCCCCAATGCTCCAACAACCAAGAACCACCCAATGCTCCAACAACCAAGAACCCCCCAATGCTCCAACAACCAAGAACCCCCCAATGCTCCAACAACCAAGAACCCCCCAATGCTCCAACAACCAAGAACCCCCCAATGCTCCAACAACCAAGAACCCCCCCATTGCTCCAACAACCAAGAAAATGAATTAAAGACAAAAAAGAAAAAGACAGAAGAAAACAGCAAACAACACTGCAAAAAAATTAATTATAACATAAAAAATGACAAAATATACAACTAAAAATCAAAGGACATGAAGGAAAACTAATATCAAAACAGCAATGGCAACTGTATATGTTTGTGTGCATGTCTGGCACTATGACATGTATGTGTGTTTTCTTGTATGCGTATATTTGAATGAGTGTTTTTTATTAATTAATTAATTATGTCACCTTCATTTAACCCGGTAGCAATAAAATAGGTCATAGTGGCGAGGTAATTACGATATAGTAACTAAACAGTGATAGATGTGCAGAAGATTAACTTCTTGAAACTCCCCATCCCGGATCCGGGTTTGTGACTAAAGCCTCAGGCTCATTAGCATAACGCAACGTTAACGATTTCTGAAAATCGCAAATAAAATGAAAATAATGCGTCTGCTCTCAAGCTTAGCCTTTTCTTAACAACACTGTCATCTCAGATTTTCAAAATATGCTTTTGAACCATAGAAGTTGACTAATTTGTGTAAGAGTATGCAAAGCTAGCATAGCATTTTGAGTAGCATTTAGCACGCATCATTTTCACAAAAACCAGATAACCAAATAAATAAAATCATTTACCTTTGAAGAGCTTCTGATGTTTTCAATGAGGAGACTCTCAGTTACATACCAAATGCGCAGTTTTTCCTGAAAGCGTCTGTGTGTAGGAGAAATCGTTCCGTTTTCTACATTGCGTCTGGCTACCGAAACGAACCGAAAATTCAGTCACCTACAACGTAAAACTTTTTCCGGATTAACTACATAATATCGACCGAAACATGGCAAACGTTGTTTGGAATCAATCCTCAAGGTGTTTTTTCACATATCTCTTCATTGATATGCAGTTCGTGGAAGCTTGCTTTCCTCTCTGTACCGCATGGAAAAATACTGGCAGGTGACTTTTGCGCACCAATTTCGGCGCAGGACACCGGGCGGACACCTGGTAAATGTGGTCTCTTATGGTCAATCTTCCAATGATCTGCCTACAAATACGTCACAATGCTGCAGACACCTTGGGGAAACGACAGAAAGGGCAGGCTTATTCCTCTCGCATTCACAGCCATATAAGGAGACAATGGAAAACAGAGCCTCAAAAATCCTTGTCATTTCCTGGATGCCATCTCATCTTGGTTTTGCCTGAAGCTCACATTCTAGGGCACGCACAGAAAATATCTTGGTATTTCTGGACACGTCAGAGTGTTTTCTTTCGAATGCTATCAATTATATGCATAGTCGAGCATCTTTTTGTGACAAAATATCTTGTTTAAAACGGGAACGTTTTTCATCCAAAAATGAAATAGCGCCCCCATAGATGTAAGAGGTTAATGTGCAAGTAGAGTTCCTACGTGCAAAGGAGCAAAAAAAAGTACAGTATGGGGATGAGGTAGTTGGGTGGGCTATGTACAGATGAGCTGTGTACAGCTGCAATGATCTGTGAGCTTCTCTGACAGCTGGTGCTTGAAGTTAGTGAGGGAGAAAAGAGTCTCCAGCTTCAGATCCCGGATCCGGGATGGGTAGTATCAAGAGGTTAAAAAGGCAGGGAAGGATGGATATAGGTCTGTAGCGGTTTGGGTCTAGAGTGTCTCCCCCTTTGAAGAGGGCGATGACCGTGATAGCTTTGCAATCTTTGGAGATGTCAGATGATACGAAAAGAGCGGTTGAACAGGCTAGTAATAGGGGTTGCAACAATTTTGGCAGATCATTTTTTGAAAGAGAGGATCCAGAATGTCTAGCCTTGCTGATTTGTAGGGTCCAGATTTTGTAGCTCTTTCACAACATCAGGAATCTGGATTTGGTGACAGTGTTTCCTAGCCTCAGAGCAGCGGGCAGCTGGGAGGAGGTGCTCTTATTCTCCATGGACTTTACAGTGTTCCAGACCTTTTTTTCAGTTTGTGCTACAGGATGCACATTTCTGTTTGAAAAAGCTAGCCTTAGCTTTCCTAACTGCCGGTGTATATTGGTTCACAACTTCCCTGAAAAGTTGCATGTCACGGGGGCTTTTTGATGCTAATGCAATACGTCACAGGATGTTTTTGTGCCGGTCAAGGGCAATCAGGTCTGGAATGAAACAAGGGCTATATCTGTTCCTGGTTCTGCATTTTTTGAATCGGGTATGCTTATTTAAGATGGTGAGGAAGGCACTTTTAAAGAATAACCAGGCATCCTTTCATAATGGATAATGTCACTATCCTTCCAGATAGCCGGGCCAGGTCGATTAGACAGGCCGTCTCGCTGAAGTGTTTTAGTGAGCATTTGACAGTGATGAGGGGTGGTCGTTTGACCACAGACCAATTACAGATGAAGGAAATGAGACAGTGATCGCTGAGATCTTGGTTGAAGACAGCAGAGATGCGTTTGGAAGGCAAGTTGGTTAGGATGATATCTATGAGGGTGCCCGTGTTTATGGATTTGGGGTTGTACCTGGTAGGTTCATTGATCATTTGTGTGAGATTGAGGGCATGAAGATTAGATTGAAGGAAGGCCGGGGTGTTAACCTCTTACACCTATGGTGGCGCTATTTCATTTTTGGAAGAAAAACGTTCCCGTTTTAAACAAGATATTTTGTCACAAAAAGATGCTCGACTATGCATATAATTGCTACTGTTCGAAAGAAAACACTCTGACGTGTCCAGAAATACAAATATCTTCTCTGTGCGTGCCCTTTAACGTGAGCTTCAGGCAAAACCAAGATGACTTGGCATCCAGGAAATGACAAGGATTTTTGAGGCTCTGTCTTTCATGATCTCCTTATATGGCTGTGAACGCAAAAGGAATGAGTCTGCCCTTTCTGTCGTTTCCCCAAGGTGTCTGCAGCATTGTGACGTATTTGTAGGCAGATCATTGGAAGATTGACCATAAGAGACCACATTTACCACGTGTCCGCCCGGTGTCCTGCGCCGAAATTGGTGCGCAAAAGTCACCTGCCAGTATTTTTCCATGGGGCACAGAGAGAGAAGCAAGCTTCCACGAACTGCATGTCAATGAAGAGATATGTGAAAAAACACCTTGAGGATTGATTCCAAACAACGTTTGCCATGTTTCGGTCGATATTATGTAGTTAATCCGGAAAAAGTTTCACGTTGTAGGTGACTGCATTTTCGGTTCGTTTCGGTAGCCAGGCGCAATGTAGAAAACGGAACGATTTCTCCTACACACAGACGCTTTCAGGAAACACTGCGCATCTGGTATGTGGCTGGGAGTCTCCTCATTGAAAACATCAGAAGCTCTTCAAAGGTAAATGATTTTATTTATTTGGTTATCTGGCTTTTGTGAAAATGTTGCGTGCTACATGCTACACAAAATGCTATGCTAGCTTTGCATACTCTTACACAAATTAGTCAATTTCTATGGTTCAAAAGCATATTTTGAAAATCTGAGATGACAGTGTTGTTAAGAAAAGGCTAAGCTTGAGAGCAAACACATTATTTTAATTTTATTTGCGATTTTCAGAAATCGTTAACATTGCGTTATGCTAATGAGCCTGAGTCTTAGTCACAATCCCGGATCCGGGATGGGGAGTTTCAAGAGGTTAAGCATGCCCCAGTTTAGGTCACCTAGCAGCACAAGCTTTGAAGATAGATGGGGGCAATCAATTCACATATGGTGTCCAGTGCACAGCTGGGTGCAGAGGGTGGTCCATAACAAGCGGCAACGGTGAGAGACTTGTTTCTGGAAAGGTGGATTTTCAGAAGTAGAAGCTCGAATTGTTTGGGCACAGACCTGGATAGTATGACAGAACTCTGTAGGCTATCTCTGAAGGTAGATTGCAACTCCGCCCCCTTTGGCAGTTCTATCTTGGCGGAAAATTATAAAGTTTGGGATGAAAATTTCAAGTTTTTTGTTGGTTTTCCTAAGCCAGGATTCAGACACGGCTAGGAAATCCGGGTTGGCAAAGTGTGCTAAGTGAATAAAACAAACTTGGGGAGGAGGCTTCTAATGTTAACATGCATGAAAACAAGGCTTTTACGGTTACAGAAGTCAACAAATTAGAGTGCCTGGGGAATGGGAGTGGAGCTAGCCACTGCTGGGCCTGGATTAAGCTCTACATCACCAGAGGAACAGAGGAGGAGTAGGATAAGGGTACGGCTAAAGGCTATAAGAACTGGTCGTCTAGTACGTTCGGAACAGAGAGTAGAAGGAGCAGGTTTCTGGGTGCGATATAATAGATTCAAGGCATAATATACAGACAAAGGAATGGTAGAATGTGAATACAGTGGAGGTAAACCAAGATATTGGCAGATATGTCTGATATGCTCTAGACAGCTAGCGGGCAGCTGCTAGCAGGCTAGCAGATGGGTATTCAGGGGAGGTCGCGACGGAGGGGCCTGTTGCAGGCTAGCAGATGGGTATTCAGGGGAGGTCACGACGGAGGGGCCTGTTGCAAGCTAGCAGATGGGTATTCAGGGGAGGTCGCGACGGAGGGGCCTGTTGCAAAAAGAACCCTCGGGCAGATTACGTAGGTAGTCCAGTCGTGATGGATTAGCAGGGCATCGTGTAGTAAAGGGGTCCATGTCAATTGGCAAAATATGTATTGTAGCCCAAGGAATGGCTGATGGACCTCTTCAGCTAGCCGGGAGATGGGCCTAGCGTAGGCTAGCTCCAGCCTAATTGGTGCTTGCTTCGGGTCAGAGACCTAGGTCTGGTATGCTCTGGTTTGAATTGTGTTGTGCAAACTGGCCAGAGATTTCAAAGCTAGAGGTTAGCTGATGACCGCTAGCAGTGGTTAGCTGACTACTAGCTAGTAGCTACTTAGCTGGCTAGCTTCTGTTGGGGGATTCTGGTTCGAAGGAAATGATAAATACTTTAGAAAATAGCAGATCCATACCTCATTGGGTGAGGTGGGATGCAGGAGAGTATATTGAAGTTGAGGTTTAGGAAAAATATTTTTTTAAGATATGAGAAGAAAAGATATATATAAAAGATATATACACAGGACATAGGAAAACGACGAGGACAAAGACGTCTGACTGCTACGCCATCTTGGTAGTTTGGGGTGTGTATGTGTATATGCATGTGCACAAACACCTGCACGGCATCAGCCTCAGGCAAACCGGCATTAGCTATAAATACGTTGCCCCTCAGTGTCATTCAAACGTTAGTTAGTCTAGCCATCTATCTAAACTTGTAGAAATCATGGTGACATTACTGACCATAGGGTCCCCGTTGATTTCGTTTTCACTCTCACTCAGATATCATGTTAACATGGCAAAATGTATAGAATTCCCGGAAATTACCTCAAAAAACGGCATTTCTTTACACCCTATAGCAAAATGTGTAAAATTGTCCAAGTTGGCCATCCCTGTTTTGTGTGAACTAGAGTAATGCCTGGTATGCAATGCATTCAGTGTGTGTGTGTGTGGGGGGGGGGGGGGTCTACAATAGGACACCTGTGGCCTGTAAAAAAGAGAGAGGTGAGTCATTCCTGTTCTGTTGGGGCGACTTGTCGCCTCTGTTCAGCTGAAAGAGAAAGGGAGAGAGGGAGAGAGGGAGAGAGGGAGAGAGGGAGAGAGGGAGAGAGGGAGAAAGAGAAATTGAGAAAAGAAAAGGCGAGACGAGAAACTGTTAACAAGAGAGGGGGGGGGGTTTGAGAAAGCCAATTATATTGGCACTGATTTCCATGGTCTTTAATTAACTGTGTGTTTGTGGATGTCTTTGTCAGTGTGTGTGAGAGAGAGAGAGCGTCGCCCCCTGCCCCTTTGAAAATGACAGCGAGCAAATTTGCTGTCCAGCAGGTAGTGTAGGACAGGCGCTCTCTCTGATATCCGCCACTCAAACAGAATTACTGTGAAAAAGCTTAGCCATGAAAGCAAGGAACACACACACATACACACACAGCCTCAGTCACTTCAGCGTGTGGGCCAGTCACAGCAGCCTGTGATTGGCTAAACTCTCAGGACAGCCAGGTCGCTCCAGATCCAACGAGAAATACGACGTCTGTCCAGGTAGCCAAGACGTCAGGAAATTACTTTAAAAATGGCCTCTAGGGGCAATGGTGAGCGCCATCAAATAGGCATGCGGTTCGCTCAGGCTCTGTGGACAGTGGTGACTGATGGGATGACTGATGGGATGACTGATGTGCGCAAGCTCTGGTTCCAGTGGTGACTCAATTATATATTTTGTATACACTACCCTTCAAAAGTTTGGGGTCACTTCGAAATGTATTTGTTTTTGAAAGAAAAGCTTTTTTTTGTATATTAAAATAACAGAAAATTGATCAGACATACAGTGTAGACATTTTTAATGGTGTAAAGGACTATTGTAGTCAAAATTGGTTCGTGAAATGTAAAAAAAACGAACTTGTTAAAACAATTTTAACTAAAAAAAAACAGAAAAGTGGTGCGTCCATATGTATTCACCCCTTTTGCTATAAGATCAGGTGCAACCAAATAATTTCAGAAGTTACATAATTAGTTAAATAAAGTTATCCTGTGTGCAAGCAAAGTGTCACATGATCTGTCACACGATTTATGTCCACTGCGTTATGCTAATTAGTTTGAGGCTATGGTTACGCTCCCGCATGCGGGTTTGAGAGTCATGGCTTTACGGAAGAGTGGGCATAAACAATATAAGAAAACATGTTTGGTGTTCACCAAAAGGCATGTGGGAGACTCCCCAAACATATTGAAGAAGGTACTCTGGTCAGATGAGACTAAAATTGAGCTTTTAGACCATCAAGGAAAATGCTATGTCTGGAGCAAACCCAAACCTCTCATCACCCCGAGAACACTATCCCCACAGTGAAGCATGATGTTTCTCATCAGCAGGGACTAGGAAACTGGTCAGAATTGAAGAAATGATGGTTGGCACTAAATAAAGGGAAATTCTTGAGGGAAACCTGGTTCAGTCTTCCACAGATTTGAGACTGAGTTTCCACTTCCAGCAAGACAATGACCCTAGTCCTACTGCTAAAGCAACACTTGAGTGGTTTAAGGGGAAACATTTAAGTGTCTTGGAATGGCCTAGTCAGAGCCCAGACCTCAATCCAATTGG
The DNA here is from genome assembly GCF_036934945.1 of Oncorhynchus masou masou. Lineage (NCBI taxonomy): Eukaryota > Metazoa > Chordata > Actinopteri > Salmoniformes > Salmonidae > Oncorhynchus > Oncorhynchus masou. The sequence continues at coordinate 86,763,148 of NC_088224.1, forward strand.
GAATATGTGGTATGGCTTAAAGATTGCTGTACACCAACGGAATCAATCCAACTTGAAGTAGCTGGAGCAGTTTTGCCTTGAGTGATGGGCAACAATTCCAGTGGCTAGATGTGCCAAGCTTATAGAGACAAACCCCAAGAGACTTGCAGCTGTAATTGCTGCAAAAGGTGGCTCTACAAAGTGTTGAATTTGGGGGGGTGAATAGTTCTGTTTTTTTTTGTCTTATTTCTAGTTTTTTTTTTTTATATGATAAAAAATATTTTGCATTTTCAAAGTGCTCGAAATGTTGTGTAAATCAAATGATACCAACCTCCCAAAAATAAATGTTAATTCCGATTGTAAGGCAACAAAATAGGAAAATGCCAAGGGGGGTGAGTACTTTCGCAAGTCACTGTAGGTGTACAGATGCCCATTATCAGCAACCATTACTCCTGTGTTCCAATCGCATGTTGTGTTTGCTAATCCAAGTTTATAATTTTAAAAAGGCTAATTAGAAAACCATTATGCAATTATGTTAGCACAGCTGAAAATTGTTGTACTGATTAAAGAAGAGATAAAACTGGCTTCTTTGGACTAGTTAAGTATTTGGAGCATCAGCATTTATGGGTTTGATTACAGGCTCAAAATGGCCAAAAATAAAGAACTTCTTCTGAAACTTGTCAGTCTATTCTTGTTCTGAGAAATGATGGCTATTCCATGCGAGAAAAAGTCCAATACCTCAAATGAAAGATAAACACCTTGTTCATCTACCCAGCATGTCAGATTTTTAAAAGGTTTTACTGTGAAACACAACATATGTTTATGTTAGACCACCACCAAACCAAAGAAAAAACGTATAATTTTTTTCCAGCAAAAGATAAAAATCACAAAAGCAGGATTAAAAAAAATATCAATCACTAACCTCTTGAAAATCTTCATCAGATGACAGTCATATGACATGTTACACAGTAAATTTATGTTTTGTTCGATCATATGCATTTTATATCCATAAATCTCGGTTCACATTGACGCCATGTTCAGAAGATCCTCCAAAATATCCAGAGGAATTATAGAAAGCTACGCCAGATAACAGAAATACTCATCATAAACTTTGACTAAAGATACATGTTCTACATATAATTAAAGATACACTGGTTCTTAATGCAACCGCTGTGTCACATTGTTTTTAACGTTACGGAAAAAGCCTAACATTGCAATAATCTGAGACGACGCTCAGACGTAACAATATTTCTCCACTATGTTGGAGTCAACAGAAATACAAAATTACAACATAAATATTCCCTTACCTTTGATGATCTTTCATCAGAATTTAGTGCAAGGAGTCTTAGTTCAACAATAAATCGTTTTGTTTCATAATGTTCAATTCTAGTGTCCAAGTAGCAGCATTTGCTACCTCTTTCAGCTCAAATGCCCCAAAAATGATTTCTGGTCCAGGATAACTTTGAATCAAAACTTCCAAATGACATATTACAGGTCGAAGAAACTGGTCAAACTAAGTGCAAAATCAATCTTCAGGATTTTATAATCATATATATCCAATAGCATTCCAACCGGATCTTGGGCTGATTGGAACAGCCGAAGCACTCAAAGGCAAACGCGCCTCAACAAAATGGAATTATTTTGCGACACCAACTACTTTCCTTTCCATTAGGTCAGATTTCACAGCAAATGCTCCATTACACTTTCTACTGAATGAGGACATCTAGTGGAAGACATAGGAAGTGTTTCCAGATCCATAACTTGTTGGGAAGGGAGGGGGCGATGACGTCAAATTTGCCCCAACTTTCAGGATTTCAAAACTTGTTTGGAATATTACCTGCCCTGTGATTTCTGTTATACTCACAGACATAATTCAAACGGTTTTAGAAACTTCAGAGGGTTTTCTATCCAATATTATTAATAATATGCAAATATTAGCAATTTCGGACAGATTCTGATGCAGTTCACTATGGGCACGCAATTCATCCAAAGTGGAAATACTGCCCCCTATTTGTAAGTGGGTGCCATCACTAACATTGAGCGGCTGCTACCAACTGACTCAAATCTTTAGCCACTTTAATAATTAAAAATTGGATGTAATAAATGTATAACAAGTCACTTTAAACAATGCATCTTTATATAATGTTTACATACCCTACAATGTTTACATACTCATCTCATGTGTATAAACTCTATACCATCTACTGCATCTTGCCTATGTCGTTCGGCCATCCCTCATCCATGTATTTATATGTACATATTCTTATTCATTCCTTTCCTTTATAAGGTAGTTGTGACATTGTTAGAGTAGTTGTTAGATATTACTGCATGGTCGGAACTAGAAGCACAAGCATTTCGCTACACTCACATCTGCTAACCATGTGTATGTGACCAATACAATTTGATTTGATTTGTGGAAAATAAGTATTTGGTCACCTACAAACAAGCAAGATTTCTGTCTCTCACAGACCTGTAACGTCTTCTTTAAGAGGCTCCTCTGTCCTCCACTCGTTACCTGTATTAATGGCACCTGTTTGAACTTGTTTTCAGGATAAAAGACACCTGTCCACAACTTCAAACAGTCACACTCCAAACTCCACTATGGTCAAGACCAAAGAGCTGTCAAAGGACACCAGAAACAAAGTTGTAGACCTGCCCAGGCTGGGAAGACTGAATCTGCAATAGGTAAGCAGCTTGGTTTGAAGAAATCAACTGTGGGAGCAATTATTAGGAAATGGAAGACAAACAAGACCATTGATAATCTCCCTCGATCTGGGGCTCCACGCAAGATCTCACCCCGTGGGGTCGAAATAATCACAAGAACGGTGAGCAAAAATCCCAGAACCACCCTGGGGGACCTAGTGAGTGACCTGCAGAGAGCTGGTACCAAAGTAACAAAGCCTACCATCAGTAACACATTATGCCGCCAGGGACTCAAATCCTGCAGTGCCAGACGTGTCCCCCTACTTAAGCCAGTACATGTCCAGGCCCGTCTGGAGTTTGCTAGAGAGCATTTGGATGATCCATAAGAAGATTGGGAGAATGTCATATGGTCAGATGAAACCAAAATATAACTTTTTGGTAAAAACTCAACTCGTCATGTTTGGAGGACAAAGAATGCTGAGTTGCATCCAAAGAACACCATACCTACTGTGGAGCATGGGGGTGAAAACATCATGCTTTAGGGCTGTTTTTCTGCAAAGGGACCAGGACGACTGATACGTGTAAAGGAAAGAATGAATGGGGCCATGTATCGTGGGATTTTGAGTGAAAACCTCCTTCAATCAGCAAGTGCATTGAAGATGAAACGTGGCTGGGTCTTTCAGCATGACAATGATCCCAAAGACACCGCCCGGGCAACAAAGGAGTGGCTTCGTAAGAAGCATTTCAAGGTCCTGGAGTGGCCTAGCCAGTCTCCAGATCTCAACCCCATAAAAAATCTTTCGAGGGAGTTGAAAGTCTGTGTTGCCCAGCAACAGCCCCAAAAACATCACTGCTCTAGAGGAGATCTGCATGGAGGAATGGGCCAAAATACCAGCAACAGTGTGTGAAAACCTTGTGAAGACTTACAGAAAACATTTGACCTCTGTCATTGTCAACAAAGGGTATTTAACAAAGTATTGATATAAACTTTGTTATTGACCAAATACTTATTTTCCACCATAATTTGCAAATAAATTCATAAAGAATCCTACAATGTGATTTTCTGGATTTTTTTTCTCATTTTGTCTGTCATAGTTTGATGTGTACCTATGATGAAAATTAAAGGCCTCCCTCATCTTTTTAAGTGGGAGAACTTGCACAATTGGTGGCTGACTAAATACTTTTTTGCCCCACTGTAACTGTCCAAACGTCGGAATTGAAGTGAAATTAGTAAAACTGTGAGATATTGTTGCTCAGCACAGGAGGGACAGCTCCACTCACTGGTTTACAGGACAGGCAGGAGGGACAGCTCCACTCACTGGCTTACAGGACAGACAGGAGGGACAGCTCCACTCACTGGCTTACAGGACAGACAGGAGGTACAGCTCCACACACTGGCTTACAGGACAGACAGGAGGGACAGCTCCACTCACTGGCTTACAGGACAGACAGGAGGGACAGCTCCACACACTGGCTTACAGGACAGACAGGAGGTACAGCTCCACTCACTGGCTTACAGGACAGACAGGAGGGACAGCTCCACTCACTGGCTTACAGGACAGACAGGAGGGACAGCTCCACTCACTGGCTTACAGGACAGACAGGAGGGACAGCTCCACTCACTGGCTTACAGGACAGACAGGAGGGACAGCTCCACTCACTGGCTTACAGGACAGACAGGATGGACAGCTCCACACACTGGCTTACAGGACAGAGAGGAGGTACAGCTCCACTCACTGGCTTACAGGACAGACAGGAGGTACAGCTCCACTCACTGGCTTACAGGACAGACAGGAGGTACAGCTCCACTCACTGGCTTACAGGACAGACAGGAGGGACAGCTCCACTCACTGGCTTACAGGACAGACAGGAGGGACAGCTCCACACACTGGCTTACAGGACAGACAGGAAGTACAGCTCCACTCACTGGCTTACAGGACAGACAGGAGGGACAGCTCCACACACTGGCTTACAGGACAGACAGGATGGACAGCTCCACTCACTGGTTTACAGGACAGACAGGAGGGACAGCTCCACTCACTGGCTTACAGGACAGACAGGAGGGACAGCTCCACTCACTGGTTTACAGGACAGACATGAGGGACAGCTCCACTCACTGGCTTACAGGACAGACAGGAGGGACAGCTCCACTCACTGGCTTACAGGACAGACAGGAGGGACAGCTCCACTCACTGGTTTATAGGACAGACATGAGGGACAGCTCCACTCACTGGCTTACAGGACAGACAGGAGGGACAGCTCCACTCACTGGTTTACAGGACAGACATGAGGGACAGCTCCACTCACTGGCTTACAGGACAGACAGGAGGGACAGCTCCACTCACTGGCTTACAGGACAGACAGGAGGGACAGCTCCACTCACTGGCTTACAGGACAGACAGGAGGGACAGCTCCACTCACTGGCTTACAGGACAGGCAGGAGGGACAGCTCCACACACTGGCTTACAGGACAGACAGGATGGACAGCTCCACTCACTGGCTTACAGGACAGACAGGAGGGACAGCTCCACTCACTGGCCTACAGGACAGACAGGAGGGACAGCTCCACACACTGGCTTACAGGACAGACAGGAGGGACAGCTCCACACACTGGCTTACAGGACAGACATGAGGGACAGCTCCACTCACTGGCTTACAGGACAGACAGGAGGGACAGCTCCACACACTGGCTTACAGGACAGACATGAGGGACAGCTCCACACACTGGCTTACAGGACAGACATGAGGGACAGCTCCACACACTGGCTTACAGGACAGACAGGAGGGACAGCTCCACACACTGGCTTACAGGACAGACAGGAGGGACAGCTCCACACACTGGCTTACAGGACAGACAGGAGGGACAGCTCCACACACTGGCTTACAGGACAGACATGAGGGACAGCTCCACTCACTGGCTTACAGGACAGACAGGAGGGACAGCTCCACTCACTGGCTTACAGGACAGACATGAGGGACAGCTCCACTCACTGGCTTACAGGACAGACAGGAGGGACAGCTCCACACACTGGCTTACAGGACAGACATGAGGGACAGCTCCACACACTGGCTTACAGGACAGACATGAGGGACAGCTCCACACACTGGCTTACAGGACAGACAGGAGGGACAGCTCCACACACTGGCTTACAGGACAGACAGGAGGGACAGCTCCACACACTGGCTTACAGGACAGACAGGAGGGACAGCTCCACACACTGGCTTACAGGACAGACATGAGGGACAGCTCCACTCACTGGCTTACAGGACAGACAGGAGGGACAGCTCCACTCACTGGCTTACAGGACAGACAGGAGGTTACAGCTCCACTCACTGGCTTACAGGACAGACAGGATGGACAGCTCCACTCACTGGCTTACAGGACAGACATGAGTGTGTGCCCTTACAAAGAGAGAGGAGACCACAGCAGGTGATGTCTGCTGCTTTCAGTGCCCACTATCCCAAACACAAACTTCCCTTCACAAAGAGTCTTTGAGAAGTGGAGGAATAATCTTCAGAGCAGGACTTTCTAAAGCCTATTGCAAAGCCATGGTGAAAAAAAATCGTATTTTTCTATTCTCTCTTTCTGTCTGTGATGGAAAGAATGTTGAGCTCACCTGTATGAAAGGCAAGGCAGCGAAAGAGTCTGGTGAGGAGAGATAAAGACGAGTCGTCTTCTTCGTTTATGACCCCTCCCCTCCTCCTTCCCCTCTCTCTCCCTCTCTACCTTATCCTCCTCTCCTTCCCCTCTCTCTCCCTCTCTACCTTATCCTCCTCTCCTTCCCTCTCTCTCCCTCTCTACCTTATCCTCCTCTCCTTCCCTCTCTCTCCCTCTCTACCTTATCCTCCTCTCCTTCCCCTCTCTCTCCCTCTCTACCTTATCCTCCTCTCCTTCCCCTCTCTCTCCCTCTCTACCTTATCCTCCTCTCCTTCCCCTCTCTCTCCCTCTCTACCTTATCCTCCTCTCCTTCCCCTCTCTCTCCCTCTCTACCTTATCCTCCTCTCCTTCACCCTCAAAATGCCTTAAATGGTAGCAAATCATGATAAATGGGGAACATGGATTGTGTATTCTGTTTCCTCTCTCCTCCCTCTTCCTGTAGGCTGACTGCTGCAGCGGCAAAAAGAGAAAAGGAATGTTCACTTGAATTATGCAACAGGCTTCAGGGGCATGCTGCCGCTGCCTCTCCCACAGACGCTGAGAGACTAGAGAAGATGTCTCTCTATCTCTCTCTCTCCCTCTATTTCTCTCACTCTCATTATCTCTCCCACTCACTCCTATTCTCTTCCGCTGTGTCCACATCCGATGTTTCATTTTGTTAACTGCTCACTGATGAATAAAATATGGAAGTCTATTTATTCACTTCGTCCCCAATCCTTTTGAGTGCTGTTTTGATTTGTCGGTCACAGTTGAGGAGCCTTGGCGCTGTAACAAACAATTGCGCCTCTAAATTGAGGACATAAAAGTAAACAAAATTCTATCTCTGAAATATGGCAGCACAAAATAATCAAAAGGTCTGACTGCTCAGAGAAGCTTGGGAAAATGTTCACAACGGGGACCATCGTGAGTGTGTTTCAGGGGAAAGGGGTGTACCTGATCTCCATCACTTAGGACTTGACATTGGTTAAAAAGTCTAGTAAATCCATGTAATATAGCCTACACCTTCACAATTAATCCATCATTTATTTTAGACAGGTCTAAAGAAGCAGGATATGAAGAAAATGTGGTCTATTTCAGGAGAACAGAATAACATACTCTGAGTTGTACTTATGTTAGGTCCCGATCTGGCTATGCCATATGGCTGTAGACTACACTAGTTAATTTAGCAGACAAGATTTGGTTATAATTACAAGGCATTATTTTCTACTATGTTATAGTATGAAGAATACAGTTGAACAAAGCTGAATAAAATATAAATATTGTCTCCAAACGATTTGAGAGAGCGCGCACATGCACCTATTCTGTTTTGAGTGGTTAAAAAATAAATAGCTACTCCTATATGCTTAATTTAGAGTTATTAGTGTAACTTTAGTTGTTCTACAAACATGGGGCTATAAGTTTGGTTGTTTAATATATTGTAAGGCTGCATGATGAGACTGTAATTATGATTTGAAAAAAGTTGCTTGAAAGACATGAGCTCTGCTTGCACTTCACTCGTCTCTCATTCACAAATTGATAATTGTAGGGGATTTGATAATGTAGGGATATTTTGGGGCCCTCAGATTTGATAGAAAAGTCCAACCTCTTTGTTGGCAGTTACCAGATGTTCGCAAACTGGTTTGGGGAACACAGTGTATAAAAGGCATTTAGCTTGTCTGTGGAGATTAAGATAGCTGACGTTGCCACCACTGCCTGCTCCTTCCTGCAAGTTTCCATGCAGAAGAGTAACTACAGAGAGTGCAAACAGGATATCACATACTGTGGTCGCACCTGGCTCTTATCTGTACGACTTAAAGCTAAGTCACAAGGCAACACGCCTGCATCAGGGAAAACTAGCATATAACAATTTTCTAAGTAAGAACAGCATATTATTTCTAACATTGTAATTGGGGAGGCGGCGTAGCCTAGCGGTTAGAGCATTGGACTAGGAACCGGAAGGTTGCAAGTTCAAACCCCCGAGCTGACAAGGTACAAATCTATCGTTCTGCCCCTGAACAGGCAGTTAACCCACTGTTCCTAGGCCGTCATTGAAAATAAGTATTTGTTCTTAACTGACTTGCCTAGTTAAATTGTCACCACAATATTCCTAGTCACGCCTGGAGGAAACCTGGCACCGTCCCTACCGTGGAGCACAGTGGTGGCAGCATCATGCTGTGGGGATGTTTTTAAGTGACAGGGATTGGGAGTTGTTGTTGTTGTTTAGTCAGGATCAAGGGAACAGATGAAATCTGCTCCAGAGTGTTCAGGAATTCAGACTGGGGTGAAGGTTCATCTTCCAACAGGACAACAACCTTAAGCACGCAGTCAAGACAACGCAGGAGTGGCTTCGGGACAAGTCTCTGAATGTCCTTGAGTGGCCGTGCCAGAGCCCGGACTTGAACCTGATCGAACATCTCTGGAGAGACCTGATAACTATGCAGCAATGCTCCACATCCAACCTGACAGAGCTTGAGAGGATCTGCAGAGAAGAATGGGAGAAACTCCCCAAATACAGTTGTGCCAAGCTTGTAGCGTCATACCCACGAATACTTGATGCTATAATCGTTGCCAATGGTCCGTCAACAAAGTACTGAGTAAAGGGTCTGAATTCTTATGTAAATGTCATATTTAAAAATATAAAAAAATCTATAAATTAGCAAAGATTTCTGAAAACCTGTTGTTGTTTTGTCATTATGGAGTATTGTGTGTAGCTTGATAAGGGAGGGGGGAAAACAATTTGATCCATTTTAGAATAAGGCTGTAACATAATGAAATGTGGAAAAAGTCAAGAGGTCTGAACGCTTTCCGAATGCACTGTATATTGGGAGTAGTGCATGGGGAGAGACATGGCTGGAATTAAGTTACCCAGTAGTACCGGGTCTTTCATTCAAAGACTGCGATGCTCCCCGTCTGGATACACTCTAACAGAACAGGACACGGCGGTGCTTGAAGCCACACTCAGACACTGATTTGATATTAGCGACTGAGTAAAGGACACATGGATGTCAGACACTGTACTGAAAGGGGAATTTGTACTGACATCAAACTCATCATTGTCCTCATTATTACCATTGTCCTCCTGCTTCTCTTCATCCTCCTCTTCCTCCTTCTGCTCATCCTCCTCATACTCGTCCTCATCATCTTTCTGCTTCTCTTCTTCCTCTTCTTTCTCACCACAATCATTGTAATATGAGTCATTTAGGAAAATGTGGGAAATTGAACATCTCTCACCCTCTCTCGTCTTGGCAATTTTCAGAGAGAGAGAGAGAGAGAGAGAGACAGAGAGAGAATGAGAGAGAAAGATGGAAAGAGCAAAAGAGAAAACAATAAAGAGCAAGAGAGAGAGACAGAGAGCAATGCCAGAAAGAATCCAATAGAGAGAGTGAGAGAGAGAAAGCAGAGGGACAGAGAGGAGGACATAAGCTTCAAGGCTTGTTTAGTATTTCTCTAAGAGCAAAAGAGAATTTATCTGCTCCCGCAATTACTTTTAATTGGTTAACTTCTTCTTTATTAAAGAAGCCTATTTGTACCTTTGCAGGAGCAAGGAGTCAGGAAAGCAACTCTCCCAGGGCATTATGACACTGTAGATAGGTAGATTTCCTGTACTATGGAAAGTAGATCCATGGAGAACAAAGGAAACCACAAACATCAAAATAATGAAAATTCAAAGCGTTTTACGGGTAAACTACATGGTCATGTAAAAGTTTTTTTTTTGTGCTCCAAAACTTAAAATAGTATACTTATCATGAAAATAAGTAATGGGCACGTTTTTTCCATTGCTAATATACTACAGTATATAAGGAAAAATTATCCTGCGGTAACAGGAAATGTGAATTATTATGTGGATTATAATTCATGGAATTATTTTGTATGGGTTGATACGTTTTACTTTAGAGAAATTGCAAGCTTTAGAGGCCTTTTTAAACACTGAATACACTAGAAGTTTGCATTTCCCTCTGTGTGGGACAAATATCTTCAAGAAAAGAGTGACCTAATTAAGATCCCACATCTGTTGGTTGAACTAAAGGGAACTAGCTAAAGCACTGTATTTTTTCATATGATCCTATATGATTGTCTAGTGATGATGTGTTTTGCAATGACCCCTGGAGGTTTCTAACCAGTCAATCACAGTGTTAGAGCTTATAATAGTGGATTTTCCTCTACCCTCTCTGGCTGTGCAGAGCAGCACCATGTCCCTCCATTTAAACAGATAAGTAAGTCTGAGTAAGTTATTATCACAAGGTCATTCAGTGGAATTAAAATCACTCTAGCCGTTTGCTCGCTTTCGGCGTCAAAAACAAACACAAACATGTTTGCACTCCCATATTCAGACACGTTGATGAGAAAGTGTTATCTTTTATATTACATAGAAAGTGTTTCTTCAAAGTTTATATTGACCTCATTTGCATTCATCAAGCCCAGGAAGTGCAATCATCAGTATGCTGCTGCACACACACACGCACACGCACACACACACACCCACAGAGAGAGTCATCAGTATGCGCTGAGAGTAACTATCCAGGCACCATAGTCATTTAGAAACACTGTGCAACATTACCATAAGTTACATTATTTCAAATCTCGAAAAAGAGAAGCAATTATCCCTGAGAATGGCCCATTCTGATTGCAGAACAGTCTTTATGGAACGGACTTCTGTTGTGTTTGTATTCCTTTGTGAGTGACACACAGACTATTCAATTTTTCAATACCAATAAACTTGTCTGGCGTTCAATTGTTTTTTTATTGTGCAGAAAGCAGACGTGAACGAACTGGTTTATCAAACGATTTATTACAGAACACTAGACACAACAAATGAGACCAATCAAATATCACAGGAGATGAAGCTGGGAAAATAACAAAGGCTACAACGCCGTCCCAATACTGTACATTGATCCGTTCAGAAAGACAGACTGGAAACAGTCCGATTGGTTATACAGTAGGAACAGTTGAGGACGTCAGTTGATTGGTTATACAGTCTCTCTCTCTGAGTCCAGTGGTATGTGCAATGAGCTGCTCCTGGGTCCTGACTCTCCATACCAACACTCACACACTACCTGT